>NW_026596073.1:38681274-38736081 GCF_907164565.1 Psammomys obesus | reverse complement strand
AAAGAAAGAAAGAAAGAAAGAAAGAAAGAAAGAAAGAAAGAAAGAAGAATGGAAGCACAGGCACAGATCAGCCTCTGCTGCTTTGCATTCACCCTAGCATTTTGCAGATTTTTCCTTGTATTGCAAAATTTGCAGTATATGTACTCAAAAATATTTTAAATTGCTGCAACACATTTATGTCAGAATATGCAGAAAAGAAATCGTCTAAATTCATGGACAAAAAGGTTTAACACCTTTAATGACTGAAACTAGTTGACTTGCTTTGCAAAATATCCATCCAGTTATTCCTTCAGCACCGAGTACATGTGAGCACCATTCTACATGTGTAAGCTAGACCCAGTATTAAACAGGTGGAACATAAATTCTTCCACAATACAGAAAATATTTGATGCTCTGTGATTATGTGAATATGATGAGGTTAAAATAAATAGAGCTTTAAAATGTTAATATCACTCACTATAGTGAATTAGGTACATTGTCTTTATCAGGTCACATCTAATACTGTCTTCTTGTATTTAAGCAGGATACACTGTCACCACAGAGCAACTGCTGAGACACTAAAGAATATGTGTGTGTGTTTTCAAGATACAGACAGTGAATATCGTATATTGATTCAAAACCATGTACCAGGATCCTATAATAATGTCCAATGATGGTCAGTATATTCATTTTGTAGTTCTTGCAGTAGATACATTTGCATTTTTTTCTCCTCCAGCTGTCATCTTTGTTCACAGTCTAACACAGAATGTTCTTTATGTGAATGAATATTCAGGACAGATTGCATGAAGCAAAAATGGAAGGAAGAATTATTTGGTTGCATACATTTTTTGGCATATTCTGAAGCTTGTGGTAATCAAAAGAAAGAATAAAATCATGGGGTTAGAAAATTTTTTATAAAAACTTTATTATTTACTATGTCAATAAATACAACACTATTCCCTCACTGTATTTTTTTTTTTATGTTTCAGGGAAAGATATTAAGAAGACATAAATTTATGTGGACTGCTGGGTTTTTCTGACAATTTTTTTTATCTCTTTTACCTTGCTACTATAGGCAAGATAAAAGAAATATTGTGCTTGAATTACTGTACTTCTGGCAGGGAAAGATCTTAAGAATGTCATTGTAACTGAAACTCTTGCTGTTTGTCAATATAAGAAAATTGATCAAGTCGAAGATTTCATGTTATGCAAAATAAAGAAGCAAAGTTATCTGCAATGCCATCAGTTTTCCACTTGACCATGATTGCATTAGCAGTAACATCTTAAAGCTGTATTATTTACCCAATGACAATAAATGAAATATCTTACAAAAAAATAGCCCATTTGATGCTTATTATTTTGTAGGCATGGTGGTTGCTAGAAATATTGTAAAGAAGATCATAGGTCTAAGAGAAAAAAATATTCTTAGATTATAATTTCTTCTTGTAAGAACAGATCTCCATAGAATCAGCCTCAAGCCCCTTTCAAAAAAATTCTTGCATTGATGGCTTTCTTTCCCATGCCATCGGTGAAACTCAGAAAGAAAGAGTTGAAGACCCTCAAGGACTTACCCTGATGAATGGGAGGGAAGAAAAGAAGCAGTGACAGGGGATAACAACCACTAAGTATTAGAAAGCCATCTGGACACTTATTTTATAAAACTCATTGTGCATGCATGTGTGCACATGTGTGTATGTGTATACATGTTATTGTTCAAATAACAGTTAAATTGAATTTCTGTACATGGTGATTATGGTCCTCCTAGAAACCACTCAGGCGTGGGATATCTCCACTAGAGTTGCAAGTCAGAAACATCTCTGAGGTGCTCAAAAGATGACATGCCATTGCTATTTCTCTTGTTTACCCACCAGAGCTTGAGAGTAAGACACCGGTGCTGAGAGGGACTATGCACATAGCTCCCAGGGAGGAGAGAGAGCACATTGATACAGATCTGGAAGCTTTCCTGCTATAGGGAGATGTCAGTATACTCCAAGGTGGTACACAGACTGGTGGAGAGAAGTCGTACATTGTTTTACTTACCCAGACATAGACTCTTTGAGAGGCAGACTTGGTTAAATTGACTGGATTTTAGGAATGGGACAGGATTTTAGGAATGGGAAAACATGGAACGGTGATAACAATAGATTGCATTTGAAAATAAATGAACACCTTAAAGGGTTAAGGCTCTTGCATCATACCAGCTGTCTGAGTGGGGAACAGAGAAATAGCAGTCTCACCAGGACATCTGTTTCACGCTTCTGATCTCTGGTAACCAGTCTTTCTCTGGTGACCAGTGTGTTTGTTGGCTGACAACACAGACTTTTGCATTACAGCTCCCATCGGGGAGTAGGATGAAGTTGTACTGGGAGAAGTCCAATACTAAGCAAGTACCTGAGTATGCTTTGGACTTTATTCTTTACACTTCACCTTGATTTGTGTCCTGGAGACCTTGTCACAGTATCTGCTTCTATCATCTCCAGTTAAACGCTCTCAGTTGTTCATAGCCATTATGGTGATGTTGTGATGTAAAGGGTTTTAGCTGTGTTTGCTGTCTCACATAAGTTAATTGCTCTCGGAACAACTTTAGGTTTTCTGCTCTGTGGTGGATCTTCACCAACACTACTCTGACAGAGGACTAATATTCAGAATATATAAAGAACTCAAGAAGTTAAACAGCAACACAACAAGTAATGCAATTAAAAAATTGGAGTACAGAGCTAAACAGAAAATTCTCAATAAAGGAATATTGAATGGCAGAAAAACACTTAAAGAAATGCTCAACATCCTTAGTCATCAGGGAACTGCAGTTCAAAATGATCCTGAGATGTCACCTTATTCACATTAAAATGGTTAAGATAAAAAACTCAAGTGACAACACATGCTGGGGAGGATGTGGAGAAAGGGGAACCCTCCTCCATTGCTGGTGGGAATGTCAACTTGTACAATCACTTTGGGAAGCAATCTGGCCCTTTCTCAGACAATTATGAAGAGTACTTCCTCAAGATCCAGCTATACCACTCCTAGGCATATATACAAAATAGGCTCAAATACACAACAAGGACATGTGTTCAACCATGTTTGTAGCAGATTTATTCGTAATAGTCAAAACCTGGAAACAACCTAGATGTCCTTCAACGGAGGAATGTATACAGAAATTTTGGTACATTTACACAATGGAATACTACTCAGCTATTAAAAAGAGGGAAGTCATGAAACTTGCACCTTTTTGTTTACAGCACCCTTCTTTGAACCCTTTCCTGTGCTAGCCTCAGAGGTGCAGGAGGAACATGACCCAATGTCTCATTGTACATCTTGCTCTATTTTCCACTTACATCCTGTTTTTCTGCCATGGTACTTTATCAGCAAGTTGAAAGACTGGTTGATTCCAGCACATTCAGAAATAGACACTCCTTCTTTAAAAATAAAAGTATAAATCAGTGGACATTTAGGTTCGCTGTTCTGCCTTCCCCCCCTCTGTATTATAATTTTTAAAATCAAGACATTTGGAACTTAAAATCTTTGGTGTTATCTCTATAGTCGCATAAGAACAGGCCTGAATTCTCTAATCCAGGTTGCAACACGTTAAAGTAACACACACTCTTGAGAAAAGAGAAGCATATAGAAGAAGAATGTATCAACACATTAAAAGAATTTCTAATGTTTGAACTTCTTAATTACTTTTCCCAGTGCTGTGATGAGATACCTGACAGAAAAAGTGCAGACATATGGCATGTCTCCTAGCATGAATACTAATGGTGTACAAATGGATCATGCAGTGAAGTTATGGAGAAATGGATGGCTTTGTCTATTAAGAAAGATATGTAAATGGCCTTTATGTGTGATAGGGCAATTGTCTGTGTTTACGATCACTGGCTGCTCTTCCAGAAGTTCTGGGGTAGATTTCTAGAACCTACAAGGTTCCTCACAAAGTCTGTAGTCTCAACGTCAGAGGTTTGGATGATTTCCTGCTCTCTGTGAGAACTAGAAACACATGGAGTACACAAATACACATGCATGCAAATGTACCCATACACATACATTTTAAAAAGTATAGAAGAAAAAATGTATCAAAGACGACAGAGTTATTGAAGAAGAGAAATTAGAGATGAATCAGAAGCAGGTATAACCTCTAAAGAAAGTTAGGAGTATTTTAAAAAAATATATTAGTCTATTTATTTTACATGTGTGCCCTTCCCTCCCTCCCCTTCTCCCAGTCTCCCAACTTCCTTTCCTTCCTTCTTCTGCTCTCCTCTCCCCTTAAAAGAAAATGGGACCCTCTCCCTCCTTATTAACGTTCCCCAGAACACCATGTCACATCAGGACTAAGCATATTCTCATACCCTAAGGCCAGGCAAAGTAGTGCTACCAGAGGGAAGTGATCCAAAATCAGGCAATAGAGTCCATGCCAGAAACAGCCCTCCTTCCCACTCATCAGGTGACCTACATGAAGACCAAGCCACCCTTTGGACACATATGTGCAGGGGTCCTAGGTCCAGATCATACATGTTGTTTAGTTGAGGTCTCATTCTCTGAAAAGGCCTATGAAACTGGGTTTGTTGTCTCTGTTGATTTTCCTGTGGAGTTCCTGTCCACTCTAGAATTTTCCTCCTCCCCAAACACTTCCCCAGGTCCCCCAGAGTTCTTCTCCATGCTTGACAGCAAGGCCCAGCATCTACCTAGATCAGCTGCTGGCTGAACCCTTCCAGATGGCAGTCAAGTTAGGCTCCTGTCTATAAGCATAGCAGCATATCAATATCAGTGTCAGGGGCTGGCTCTCTAACATGGGATGGGTTTTGGGATGGGCCAATTATTGTTTGGATTTTCCCTCACATTTTGTTTCCTTATTATTCCCGCCCTTCTAGTAGGCAGAGTAAATTTTGGAATATGAGTTTTTATCTATGGGTTGTAGTTCCCCTCCTTCCACTAATCTTGTCTCTCCTCCCCTCTCCCTCCCGACCCTGTTAGGAGTCTCAGCTAAGGTCACACTCAACTGTGTGTTCACAGCGGCTTCATTCATAATAGCCAGAAACTGGAAACAACCCAGATGTCCCTTAACTGAAGAATGGATACAGAAATTGTGGTAAATGTACACAATGGAATACTATTCAGCTGTTAAAAAAAAAAAAAGAAATCATAAAATTTGCAGAAAAAATGACAGAACTAGCAAAGATCATACTAAGTGAGGTAACACAGACAGAGAAAGATGTTCATGATACATATAAGTAGATATTAGACCTATAGTATAGGATAATCATACTAAAACACACAGACCCAAAAAACCTAAGTAACAAGGAGGGCCCAAGGGAGGGTGTCAGAATGTCACTCAGAATAGGAAATAGAATAGACAGAAGAAGTGGATGAAGAGAGGGAACTGGACAGGAGATGTAACGGGGAGGCAAACAAATTTGAGGATTATGAGTGGGAAGGACTGAGCTGAGGGGAGAGAAGGTTGGAAACAACAAGGGGAACTGGGAGGGTTTGGAGTATCTCTCTGTCAAGTTGGAGGCCTGCTACAAGATAGTCTCCTAGAGAACATGGGTGTGATAGGTAGGAGTGTTTTTTCAGCCATCTAGTCTTAGGTTCCCAAAGTTCCACACTCCTTTAACAGCATTGCCCTCTAGAGAGCAAGACTTTAATCACACGCATCCACAGGAAATATTTCACATTCACATCATAATAGTTTACCTGTTTTAGGTGACATGAAGGGTGATAGTCATGTGTTTCTGGTCAAAGATAAGTATTGATTATTACATTGTATCATTAAGAAGACAAGAGCTCCTACAAATATATGAAATGTTTGAACATTTAAAGGTCATTTGAGATGCATCACTTGGTCTTGAAGCTATGAGGTGCTCATCTTATAATTTATTTCACAAAAATTAGATTATCAGAGCAGAAAGTTACATTTGATTTAATTTTCTGACCCAATAATTTTAAAGTGAAAAAGGGGTACAGAGCTGAACAGAGAATTCTCAATAGAGGAATACTGAATGGCAGAGAAACACTTAAAGAAATGCTTAACATTCTTGATCACCAGAGAAACACAAATCAAAATGACCCTTATACCCATCAGAATGGCTAAGATAAAAAACTCAGGTGAAAACAAATCCTGTAAAGGATGTGGAGAAAGAGGAATCCTCTTTCGTTGCTGCTGGGATGTAAACTTGTACAACCACTTTGGAAATCAATCTGGTATTTTCTGAGAAAAATAGGAATAGTGCTACCTTAAGATCCAGCTATACCTAGGCATATTTCCAAAATATAATCAAGTACACAACAAGGACATTAGCTCAAACATGTTTGTAGATACTTTATTTATAATAGCCAGAATCTGGAAACAATCCAAATGTCCCTCAACTGAGGAATGAATACAAAAATTGTGGTACATCTACACAATGGAATATTACTCAGCAATAAAAAAACAAGGAAATCATGAAATTTACAGGCAAATTGTGGCAACTAGAAAAGATCATCCTAAGTTAGGTTTCCCAGAAACAGAAAGACATACATATCCACTCACTTTTTGGTTTTTTATTTTTATTTTTTTTATTTTTATTTTATTCTTATATTAATCACAGGTTGTTTACTTTGTAGCCAAGCCATAGCCCCTTCCCTCATTCCCTTCCAATCCCACCCTTCCTCCCTTATTTCCTCCCTGTACCTTTCCAAGTCCACTGCTAGGAGAGGTCCTCCTCCCCTTCCATCAGACCCTAGCTTATTAGGTATCTTCAGGACTAGATGCCATGTCCTCCTCTGTGGTCTAGCAAGTCTGTTCCTCCTATATGCCACAAAACTTGAAAATCTAAAAGAAATGGACAATTTTCTTGATAGGTTCCATCTACCAAAATTAAATCAAGATCATGTTGAAAGATTGAATAGCCCTATATCCCTTAAGGAAAGCAAAACAGTCATCAACATTCTTCCTTCCAAAAAAGCCCAGGGCCAGATGGTTTCAGCACAGATTTCTACCAGACCTTCAAAGAAATGCTAACTCCAATTATCTTCAAAGTATTCCACAAAACAGAAACAGAGGAACTTCACCAAACTCATTCTATGAAGCCACAGTCATCCTGATACCTAACTGATACCTAAACCACACAAAGACCCAAAAAAAAAAGAGAGAGAGAGAGAACTTCAGACCTATCTCTCTTATGAACATTGATGCAAAAATACTCAATAAAATACTTTCAAAACAAAACTAAGAACACAAAAAAGATATCATTCACCATGACCAAGTAGGTTTCATACCAGGCATGCAAAGATGGTTCAAATACACAAATCAATCAATGTAATCCACCTGAATATAAACAAACTGTAGGAGAAAAACCACATGATCATCTCCTTAGATACTGAAAAACATTTGACAAAGTCCAACATCTATTCATGTTTAATGTCTTGGAGAGATCAGGAATACAAGGCACATACCTAAACATGGTAAAGGCAATATACAGCACGCCTATAGCCAACATCAAACTCAATGGAGAGAAACTTGAATCAACCCCACTGAAATCAGGGATAAGGCAAGGCTGCCCATTCTCTCCATATCTCTTCAACATAGTACTTGAAGTCCTAGGTAGAGCAAAAGACAAGTAAAGGAGATCAAGAGGATACAAATCAAAAAGGAAGATATCAAAGTTTCACTATTCGCAGGTGATATGATAGTGTACATGAGTGACCCCAAACATTCAACCAGAGAACTTCTTCAGCTGATAAACACCTTCAGTAAAGTAGCTGGATACAAAATTAACTAAAAAAAAAAAAAAGAAGCCTTTAGAAAGACAAATGGGAGGTGCATTGGATGTAGGAGAAAATAAGTAAGTAACAAGACAGGAGCCTAACGCAGAGGGCCCCTGAAAGACTCTACCTAACAGTATATCAAAGCAGATACTAAGACTCATAATCAAAACTTCCACAGAGTGCAGGGAATCATAAGAACGAAGGGGGAGTTATTATGATGTGGAAAGGATAGGAGTTCCACAAGGACCAAACATATCTGGGCACAGGGCCTTTTCTGAGACTGACACTCAACCAAGGACCATGTATGGATATAACATAGAACCTCTACTCGAATGAAGCCCGTGGTAGCTCAGTAACCAATTGGTTTCCCATAGTAAGGTGAACAGGACTATCTCTGACAGGAACTCAAGGGCAGGCTCTTTGACCTCCTCACCCCTCAAGGGAGGAGCAGTCCTGCTAGGCCACAGAGGAGGACTTTGCAACCAGTCCTGAAGATTCCTGATAAAACAGGGCGAGATGAAAGAGGTCCTCCCCAGGCAGTGGACTTTGAAAGGGGCAGGGAGGAGATGAGGGAGGGAGGGATTGGGAGGGAATGAGGGAGCAGGATACAGCTGGGATACAGAGTTAATGAAATGTAACTAATAAAAAAAAAATAAAATAAAATAATGTAACTAATAAAAAATAATAAAAGATAAAAAAACAGGCCATACAAAAATAAGGTAAAAATAAAAGGTATTTTTTCATAAAAAATAAAATGTAACTAATAATAATAATAACATTTATACCAAGAAAAAAAGAAAATTTAAAAAAAAAATCAGAAGGCCTCCTGTATACCCAAGACAAAAATGCTGAGAAAGAGATCAGGGAAACAACACCCTTCACAATAGCAACTAATAACATAAAGTACCTTGGGGTGACTTTAATCAAGCAGGTGAAAGGCCTGTTTGAAAAAAGCTTCAAGTCTCTGAAGAAAGAAAATGAGGACAATATCAGAAGATGGAAAGACTTCCCGTGCTCATGGATTGGTAGGATTAACATAGTAAAAATGGCCATCTAGGCAAAAGCAATCTACATATTCAATGAAATTCCCATCAAAATACCAATACAATTCTTTACAGACCTTGAAAGAAAAATTCTCAACTTCATATGGAGAAACATATCTACTCACTTATAAGTGGATATTAGACATATAATATAGGATAAACATACTAAAATCTGTACACCTAAAAAACCTAAGCAAGAAGGGGGATCTTGGGTAAGATGATCAATCCTCACTCAGAAAGGCAAATCGGACAGACATGGGAAGAAGGAGAAACAGGGAACAGGACAGGAGCCTACCACAGATGACCTCTGAAGGACTACCCAGCAAGGTATCAAAGCAGATGCTGACTCATAGCTAAACTCTGGGCAGAGTGCAGGCACTCTCATGAAACAAAGGGGAGATAGAAAGACTTGGATGGGAGAGGAGCTCCACAAAGTGAGCAACAGAACCAAAAAATCTGGGCCCAGAGATTTTTTCTGAGACTGATACTCTAACATAGTACCATGCATGGAGATAACCTAGAAGCCGTGTACAGATGTAGCCCAAGGCAGCTCAGTCTCCTAGTGGGTTCCCCAGTAATGGGAGCAGGGACTGTCTCTGACAAGAACTCAGTGGCTGGCTCTTTGATCACCTCCTCGTGGAGGGGGGGGGGGGGGCGGAGAGCAACCTTACCATATCACAGGGGATAACATTGCTAGTCCTGATGAGACCTGGTAGGCTAGGGTCAGAGTGAAGGGGAGGAAGACCTCCCTATCTGTGGACTTGGCAAAGGGAATGGGAGGAGATGAGGGTGGAATGTGGAATTTGGAGGGATTAAGGGAGGAAGCTACAGCTGAGATAAAAAGTGAATAAGCTGTAATTTATAAAAATAAATAAATTAAATATATATCATTATAAATATGTATGTGTGTGGTTTGTCTACATGTATGTTTGAGTACCACATTCATGCCTGGTACTACCTATGAAGCCAAGAAGAAGACAAAAGATCCCCTAGTACTATTGATGCCAAAAGTAGACTAGCCAACACTCTCAACTGCTGAGCCAGTCCTCCATTCCAAGTTTTTCACTTCCAAATCTAATAATACTGAAATATTTAACAATGATTCTTAGTGGCACAACTTATACCTTTTCTGAATTCCATTATATTTTTCTTGTCAGTTTAATTTTCTATTCTGTCTGACATTGCCGTCCTGTCTTAAATATTTGGGAATATTTCGTGTTGCTATTATGCTATACCAAAGCCATATTGCAGAACAACACAAAATGGCTCATTGATTAAAAACTTGGGCTGTTCCTCTACAGAACCAATTCCCTGGGTTTAAAATTGTCTGAACCTCCAGTCCTATGGAGGCTTATGTCCTCTTCTGGTCTCGACAGAAATTGCATCTTTGTGGTATACAAGCACACATCAAAACACTCATACACAAAAAATAAAATCTGAAAAAGTAAAAAAGTTATCAAAACATAATTCAATTTCATTTCATATATAAATGTGTGTACACATGAGTATTTGTATGTCAAATATGAACATACATGCAAATGCATTTATAAGTTTTATGTTTTTAAAATGGAGTGTTAGACATAAAGATGTATGTAAGTCTTTACTGTATAGGACAAAGAACTCGTTATTTTATTCAAACATTATTTAGGCTTCTGCAAATAAAGACAGCCTGTTTGCATTAATGAATATAAAAAAGTAGTTAGGTGAAAAACTATCAGACATAAGTATTAAGTGGGAGTGACAGGAAATAGATTTTTTAAAAGTCCAGAATGTTCTTTGTATACAGTTTGAAAAGAAAACAGACATATTCAGCTAAACAAAATGCAAATGAGTATCTGCTGCAACTTTAATTTTAGAAAGTTATGTCAACATATTTCAACACTAGATGTCAATATTTTAAAATCAAAAACTAGTATTTGCTTAAGGATATTTTCATGGTATTTTATCTACTGCTGGAAAAATATAATGACAGATGTAGTGTCAATAAAGTCTAATTATAAAAGAGGCATTTGTTTGTTTTTTGTTTCTTAGTCATGCATTTAGACTACTTTGGAATTGGGTGTGGGAACCCTAGGACTAACTCTGAGAATGGATGCCAAGAAGGAGCTGTTTGCAGCACTCTCCAGCTCTATTTTCCTCCTGTCTCCACCACAAGGCAAACATAACACCATGTGTAGGGGGCTCTCAAGGTCCCTCCAACCCCCACTTGTCTCTCAGAGCTCAGTTTCAAAACCATTTTCATCTCTCCCTCAACTTCTGCCCTGTTGGTGTGGAAAGGACATAGGTTTCCTGATACAGTCTGAATTTAGACATCTTGGCAATTCCTGACCCATAGACAAAACCACTGCAGAGTTTCTTGGCCCTGCATTTTTCTCTGGTTTCCACTGTAGAAATTCTGATCATGTGACCTAGACTTATGAATAGTTAGAAGAAAATTGGAAGTTTATTTGTTGTGTTTATGGTTCTGTGTCTAGCAGAAAAATTTCACATTACAGTGATTTTCTAACGAATAAAAGGTATCTCTGGAGACACATTTCAAACAGACCGCTCTTTCATAGCCTTCAACATAATGAACAGAAATAGAAAGCTAATGAAATTAATTGACAAACTAACAAGTTAAATCCTGACGGGATAAACAAAGCTTTGTCGTAAATAGAAAAGTACTCACTTATCAATTTCTCATTAAAATTCCAAGTCTGAAACATAGTTTCTCCTATTTATAGCCAGTTCTTCACACATAACAGATTATTTAAATGTGAGCACACATTACGCACATTATTTAGTTTTAAGTTGTAAATATCATGAGTTTTATAGGCACTTTGCTCATTGACAAGGTATTTTTAATGATTAGAGACAGTCACATCCTGATCCTTATTTGTCTTTTTAACATGTGTTTGAATGACATAGGGAAGCAACCACTTGGCTTCATAAATTCCTCTGCTGCATATAAGAAAAAAAACTTAAAAATGCATTTAATTCTAAGAAGTAGCTTTAAGAATAACCAGCTTGCTGCTTTGAAATACTGTATGTGTGGCAAGAGAAACGAATCAGGGTATAAAGAATGGCACTAAGCCCTGATGACCTGAGCTCCACACCCGGTACTCACAGGGTAGAAGGAGAGAATACATATTCCCCTCTCCCTAGAAAAAAAAACCTTTTTTTTTTTTTAAATACTACATTTGGATAACTTATTTCCACAAGTTCATAATATGCGCTGATAGGTAGGAAGAGAAATCAGATTTAAAAAATGAAATGCTAGCAGCAACTCAATCTCTGAAAAACAATTACAAATACATATATTATACAATAATAATAAAGAAAAATCTAAATGCAGATTCATAAACATGATTCATTAACTCATGTTTGTGTGTGAAGTATTTATAGTTTTATGTACACACACACATACATATATATTTAGGCATATTTATGGGTGTGCACATGCATATGTAGAGGGCAGAGGTCAATTTCATTTTTCAATCAGTTTCCACCTTACTGAAGATAGAGCGTCTCGATGAAACTGGATCTCACACTGTTATTGACAACCAGTGAGCTCTAAGAGTCTGCTCTCCTCGCTAGCACTGAGATCACAGGAACAATCTGTCATGTCTACTTTTTGAAACAAAAGTTTGTACCAGTGTATGTGTGGGTGTGCTCACATCGCAGCATACATGTAGATGGCAGAAGATACTCGTTTGGGAAATCAAACTCAGACATTCAGGCTTGAGTGGCATATTCTTTCCCTGTTATATCGCCGCTCAGGCTCTCATCCCTGAATTTTGTACAGATTCTAGGAATCCAGTTTAGGTCCTCATAATTAAACATCAAGCAATTAACAAACAAAGCCATTTCTCCATATCCTAGATATAAATATTAGTTAATCAAAACAATTTATTCTACTTTAAAATGAGATAAAAACAGAACAAATACAATAAAACATCTGATTTTTTTCTATGTAGAAGTATTAACTATCAATGCAGATCTCATATATCTTGTACTAAATAATAGCCTGCTGTGGCATATCATAGTTATATTTATTTTCTTATTTTTTTAATATTAGTTACAGTTTATTAACTTTGTATCCCAGCTGTAGCCCACTTCCTCATTCCCTCCAAGTACAACCCTCCCTCCCTCCCTCATCTCCTCCCTGTCCCTTTCCATGTCCACTGGTAGGGGAGGACCTCCTCTCCTTCCATGTGACCCTCACTTATCAGGTTTCTTCAGGGCTAGCTGCAATGTCCTTCTCTGTGGCCTAGCAAGGCTGCTCCTTTATATAAGTTTAAATACTGTTGTACCCACATTCAACTTGCTCCAGTCAGACATGTGAATAGTTTTGAAAATCAGGCTTCTCCCCTCTTTAAAATATTTCAAGTTTATAGCTCACAACTTTACTATGTATGCTTTAATAGCAGTGACGTGAGCATGATTAGGAACTGATCGTGTTCATGTGGTCTTATTCTTTCAGTAGGATGTGGTAAGTATAATGACTCAGGACAGAAAGACAAAAAGTAGAAAATGTATAACTTCACTTGACAGCAGGCCTATAGGTAACGCCTTCTAGAATAGGGCAGTGTGTCACCAGATTGGAAAGATTCCCCCTCCGGTTTTCTCTGTGCCTGTATATCTGTGCCACTCAAACCATCTGGTTAGAGACAGGTGATTGTTGTCTTTCTCCCCGAATCTTTGTTGATCTTGAATCTTGTTTTGATTACAGAAGTAGCAAGAGTCACACTGTATGTTTTGAGGTTTAAGATTTAAGAGGTCGAATATTCACTGTTGGCATTTTTCTTGAAAAAGCAACATTTATAAAGAAGTCTATATACTGTGATGGAATGATCGACCTTTAATCAAGAGGACTCTTCAAGATAATTCTAAGAATTGAAGAACACAAACCCAGAAAGCTCTCGATCATTTTGCTATACAAATCAGGTGATAGACCAGTCTGCAAAGCCATCTATTATGACCTGTTGTCTAGAGAAGGTGTCTCAGACAGGGCTACACGCAACAGAGGTATACAGGTTGTGCTCATGGGCACACGTTTCAGAATTATGCAGAACCAAGAATACAAGTTAGATAAAAATTGTTTCATAACAATACCAAATTATAAAAGTTTCTAACCATTTCAGTTACAGTTAATAACAAAAATAACACAGAAATGAAAAGTTATATGTGCCATAAGACACACAATACAAGAGCATTCCCACAGGAAAAGAAGGCATTAAAACAGCAACATGTAAAAATGTTGTGTGTCTAAATATCTTCTAGGAGTCTGTAAAGCAAAGTGGCTATTGCCAAGGTTGTTAGGACGAAAAGGACATGTCAGTAAATATGCACTCTTCAAGAATTAAAGATGAGATGTCATCTTTTAAAGGTTTATAGTTAAGATAGTTACTTATATACTTATATCACAATAATAGATGTAGTGATACAGTAACTTTATAGAGAGAATGTGTGTCTGCAAATAGTGTAAAGCTTTATATATATATATATATATATATATATATATAATTACATATGAAACACATTATATACTTCAGTAGGAAATATATAAAACAAATTGCTGTCACAAGACATGACCCTCCCTGTAAATATCTTCCTAAATTTGTTGAATATTTTTGCAATGTTTTAATAGATATAATGAGGGAATAATAATAAATTGTCTTAAAGACCTAAATTGGTCTGTAAACTGAAACAATTTAAATGTTTAAAGTAACAGACAAGTATGAAGCTAAAAAAATATTTGTCTTTGATTGAACTTTTGACTTCAATTGGAAGAAAATTTTTATAGAACCTTAAGCAAGCACAAACCACCTTGCTTATTAATCTGCCCTTGTTCTTCTATGCACAATCTTTCTCATGATATAGAGTAGATGGCTTCACTCAGAAACATCTGTACTGAGAATTCCCAGGTGCTCAGATAAGGTGGCATATAGGAAATGAAGTAGCAGCATTTGCATTCTAAAACGTTGTCTTGATAACTAATAAATCTAACCTTTCCAGGCGGATGTATGCAGTTAAAAGTACTAATTGATCATGTTGGCACTAAGGTGTTGTTCAATCTAGAAAGGCCACGTTAATTCAAATTGATGTGATTCAAATTAACCTTAATCAGCTTTACACAGACTGTGATTCTATGGCAGGATATTTTGCAATTAGACCTCTCCTGTCTTTATCTGCCCCATGGCCTTGGGAAAGGCTTTAATGTTTCCTTTTGGCTCTCTTGATAATGAAATTATAATAATTGTTTATATCTATATACTATATTAATATGCTAGATCCACCAATAACTTTTTGTATATTTAATCTTTGGTAATCTGGGGTTCTTTTTATTTTATTATTTTGTTTTGTTTTGTTTTGTTTTAGGAGATGGTTTTGCTGTGTAGCCTTCTCTGGCCTGGACTCATTTTGTAGATGGCTGTCCTCAATCTCACAGAGATCTGCTTGCCTCTCTCTCTTTGAGTGCTGAGACTACAGATGTGTGCCACCACAGACAGCATGATGTCATAATTAATCTTTTTTTAAATAAATTCTTCTCTCATTCAATATATCCTGACTATACTTCTCCCTCCCTCAACTCCTGCCAGAACCCAACTGCCATCTCCCCTTGACCACACCTTCTTTGGCTTTGCAGTTCTTTTTAACAATATCAAAATCCCTGCATTACTGTTACTGAGTTTAGGTATACCATCTTTTCTTGAACAATAGATACAGTAAGAACAAGGAGACAATAACTGATGCCAGCCTTTGTTTTTGTGTTAATAAAACATGTGTAGCCTGTTTAGAGAGTTAGGCCATTAAGCAATGCATATACTTGATCAGAAATAATACTGTACAATAAGTGCAAGGATGCAAACATCAGTGAGTGAATTAAGAGTGATATGGCCTTGGAGAATATTTACAGAAATCAGGTGAGTGTTTAAACTATTCTTTTTATTTTGTTCTTGCATAAATGCTCTAGGACTGATTTTCGAAGTCACCACATTCATTACAAAATCCATATTGTTGACTCTTGCATCATTGTGAGAAAAAATATCTGAAAAGAAAAATTTAAACTTTTCCTCATGGTTTCAGAGAAATCAGTTATATTTGTTTAATTCTTGAGCTTGAGCTGAACTCCATTATGGTGGGGCAGAAAATATCTATTCACAACAATACAGAGAAGAGATAATCAATAACACACTGAAAAGAACACACCCTCAAGTAAACGCCATTCTAAAATAGAACCCACATCTCAAGGTTTTATAATACCCCACATTAACACATTTATCTACAGACTCAATTTCAAAAACCTAAGCCCATGGAAGGACAGCTCAGAGTCAAATAATTATAGAGAAAAAAATCTTTTCCCATAAAGGAATAAAAGAAAGAAAGAAAGAAAATATGAAAACACAAAAGAAAAAAGAAATATAAAAAGGATATGAGATAGGCTGCAGGGCTGTGTTGTAGGTATCAGAGAACTGGAAGTGTATAAGAAGGGCTGTAAATGATATTGATTAATGGTGTACACAAATAAAGTTATCAAGAATTAGAATTATTTAAAAGGAGTATGAAAGGATAAAGCACATACTGTTTTATATGCAATTGATGGTCAGAACCAAAGTCAAACTTCTGTTCTTAGGGTGGCCTAAATGTTTGTAGATGTTATTGTACCTCAAGAAATGGGGCTTTGAATGGAAAACTGAGCTTATCTGGGCCCCCACCCATAAATGGCTATGATAATCCACTTCATAATATGAATATGAAACTAAAATTAGAAGTACTTTGTGCCTTTTTGTTTTATGGCTGTGAAGAGACACCATGACCATGGCAGCTCTTATAAAGTACAACATTTAATTTTTGCTTGGGTACAATAACAGATTTTTAAGCCACTGTCATCACTGCAGGACCCATGCAGGTCTCAGGAAGATGTGGCAATCGAGTGTTTTACATCCAAATCGGCAGACACTAAAGTAGAGAGAAACTCTGAGCCTGGCTAAGGCTTCTAATATTTCAAAGCCAATCTCCAGTGACATACTTCCTCTGACAAGGACACACATACCCCAACAAGGTCACACCTAATCTTTTCAAATTGTCCAGTTTCAGGTGAGAAACATTTAAATCTATGAGCCTATGTAGGTCATTCTTATTTGAACTTCCACAGAACCCACTTTCTTGAGTAAACAGTTATTGCTGCCTATGGTTTATACAGGATGCTTTAACCAACTTAATTGGAATTTAATACTACATTCAAATAATTTTGTTTTCCTTAACTCAAAACTAAAATATCAGACACTAAGGAATATAAGACATCAAGGAAACATGTAGATTTATTCTCAAAATAATCTACTGACAGTGATTTGAGATATATTCAATATTATATATTGAATATATTCAATATATATTCAATATATTCAAAATATTGAGATATATTTTTTCAAGTCCTTGTGGGACTGTACACATGCTCTTTGATGGAGTGGAAGCCATTGAGAGGCTCTGAGCTTTTGTGGGTGGTGCAAGGAAATAATCAAATAGTAGAATGTAGAGAAAGCCACATGTTCTTAGGAACAGATGATTAGAAGACACCTACAGAGAAAAGTGGGAGCAAGCAGGCATGTGTGCGGCCATCCATTTGAAAGATGCCTTTCTCCCACTAAGAGCATCAGCAGACCAAATTCAAAGAAGGGAGTAAATATTACCATATGGATATCAAGCAATCAATCAGTAGCAACCTAGCCTTCTCTTAGAAGAAAAAGTATTAATAAATTTTAGAAGAGTCTAATAAATGCAGTGTATTCACTTACTCATATATAGTATAGAGCCATTCTCAATATGGCTCTACATGTGACTTTGAAAGATTAATGGGAATACTTAATGAATTAAAAATTTATATGTATTGTATTGTATTGCATTGCATTGTATTTTATGTGTGTGAGCATTTTGCCTCCAAGTGTGTATGTGTACCCTGTCTGTGCAGTGGACATGGGGAGCAGAAGAGGATTCCAAATCCCTTAATTAGATTTAAAGATGGTTGTAAGCCACAATTTTGTTGTTAATAATTAAACCCATGTCCTCTGGAAGCGCAGCAAGAGCTCTTAACCACTGAGCCATCTTTTCAGTTTCTTTCTTTTTTTAAACTTCACTTTGCAAGATATCACATATGTTGCTTTTAACAATTTTAGATTATCCGAGTACTAGCCTCACTTTGATGTGATCATTCTTTGTTCTGTGAATACTGTTGAGAGACAGGTGGAGGAATAAAGGCAGACTTTGTTTATAATTTGAAAAGTAGTTCATTTTATGAAAGTCAATGGGAATTTGTGAAGGTGGTAGATGAACACCTTGAGATGTACAATTCTGATAAACAGCCAAGGATTTTCTTATCTATTTGTACAGCCCTGTTTCTCAGAATTAGATGAGGACTGGGAGAGGCTATTTTCTGGATTTCCTCCCTGTAAAAGGGAGGAAGCCTGTTTGAGAACAATGTAAGAGCTTGAATCAGGAGCTCTGAGAAACTAACACTCAGACAGAAGTAAAGAAATACAGTGCACTGGGTTCATCATAAACCCAGGCTTTGTATCAACTCTGGGGTAAAATAACAGTTAAAGGACTGAGGGTGTTGAGGGCTGAGGAACAGCAGCTGGACTTAAGTCTCACGCTGCTCAAATGAAACACCATGCATGCACTGTCAGGGAATGTATACCACTGAAATCACTCATACTCTGACCCACAGTATTCAAGAACAAAACTGACATTTAAAATGTTTAAAGAGGTGAATCTGTATTAAATATGACTATTGCCTTTGTGAGAAGAAATAAGCCTATAGGCACAGCGAGGGAAGTCATGTGAAGATACATGGGGAATAAACCCACTAAAAACAAACAAAAATAATTAATTTATTTAATTTATATCTTTCTATATCATAACATCACCTCCAATCTATCTTTCTAGTCTTTCCCTCTCACAGCAAGCCCAACTCTTTGCTCCCAGCTGATCCTCTGAAAATCTGAGGTCTTCCATGGATATCAACCAACCTTGGCATATCAAGTTACATTAAGGTTAGTAGCACCTCTTCTATTGAGGCTAAACAAGACAGCTCAGTTAGGGAAAGGGATTGAAAGGCAGGCAAAGTAATCAGAAACAGCCTCTGCTCCAGATGTAGGAGCCCCACATGAAAACCCAGATGAACAATTGTTACATATATATACTAGGTCCGTCGCTTCATACTCTCTGGTTGGTGGTTCAATCTCTATGAGACCTATGGGCCCAGGTTAGTTGTGTCCCTCAACTTAAGAATGGTTAAGGAAAATGTGGTGCACCTTCACAATGAAATATTACCCAGCCATTAAAAATAATGACATGGCAGGGGGAGCCAAGATGGTGACTAGCATGCAGTTTCTGAACTGTGCAAGAGCTGAACACCTGAGTTGAAAGGACATCTGAAGCCAGGAAAACAACGGTGAGGCTTTCTAAATGACAGGGAACATCACATGAGGTGAGTACATTGGTCTCAGGTCACCAGGGGACTTGTTTGGGGAAGAAGAGAAACGATCCTTTGATCTCCTGGCACTCCCCTTTCTTGGACCTCCCTCCTCCTCGGCACAGTGGACTCACTGAGATTCTCAGCTCAGAACTAACTGCCTGGGGTCTGCAGCGGCTGAGGTGGAGCTCCTAGCCCCTTAGTGGCAACTGCCAGGTATACTGGTCTGGGAGTCCCAGACCCGCGCTGCACCACCCTCCCAGGGTCCCAGGTCTGCTAGATAACATACTGGCTCTGCAGGGTCGCTCAGCCACTGACTGTATGGCCTGCCCAATCCGTCAGTGACAGATAATACACTACATACCCACCAAAAGCCAAGCAGACCCACCATACAAGCTAAGCTCACCTGGCACTGGGCCTCCCAGGCTTGGCGAGCACAGTGGAGGGCACCCTGGACTTCCCAGAAGACCTCTGGACTGGCATCCCAGTCTCCAGCTGCAGCGGGACTTCCTAACCTGGCAGCAGCAGCAGCACTGAGCTGAGGAGCATGTCAGTCCTCCTGCATAAGACCAAGGAGGGCCAAACCAGAGAGCAGAGAGCCTAGATACCCCTATCCTTGCTGATATGACCTGCTTGAGAGTGAGTACGCCCTTGAGTATCTGCAGAGCCCCAGATTCAGGGTCCTTCTAAAACAGAAGCCAGGCATCGGACCCCTCCCACCCACATACCCACTTTTGGAAACAGAGGGTCACTTGGGACATTGAAGCCCTTCTCTGTGGGTCCAATTGAGGAGTTAAGGCAGTTAATGCCAGAAATTGCACCACGACCATCACTAGCGCCTGCTACATATACAATGCAGAGCCCCTCCCACACACTCAAGGGTTCAACATTATCTATCACTCTGTCCCTCAAGACACACCTCCATGCACACTTACACACACACACATACACACACACACACACACACACACACACACGCACTTGTATTTGCCCCTTTTGCTCCTGCTTACTTTTCTCCCACAGGTACAGCTAGTCCACCAAAGCACATGCTGAGGTCACAGGACCTCTCTCAGCTTCCTGAAGAACTCTCCAGATGCCAGAGAGAGACAGTACCAATCTGAACTGCAGAATCCAAAAACAAACAGGGGAAGGTCTCAGATAAGCCAATGGCCAGGGGTAGGTGAAAGAACACATCCAACATAAATCAGCAACCCCCAAAATTGATAGATACTCCAATTCATTAGAAGCACAGGAAAATGACTTTAAAGTTATGCTTACCCAATTATTTGAGGCTCATAAAGAGGAAACAATTCTCTCAGAGCAATAGCCATGCAAATTCAGACAGCAAAAGAGGAAATGAACAAATCTATCAAAGATTTGGCCAGTCAATTGGAGGTAAAAAAGAGGAAATGGACAAAATTCTTAAAGAAACACAGGTAAACATAGCCAAACAAATAAAGGCACAAGTAGAGATAAAATTAGTGGCATATACAGAGGAAATGAACATAAAAATAGAGACCATTATAGAGAGACAGGAATCCACAATCAAACAGATTAAGGAAATGGTGCAAGGCATGAAAACAAAATTAGAAGCAATAAAGAAAACACAAACTGAGAAAACACTTGAGCTGGAGAAGTTGGAGAAAAGATCAGGAACCACAAAGGTAAGCATCAGCAACAGAATACAAGATATGGAAGAGAGAATCCCTGGAGCTGAAGATATATTCACAGATATTGATACTTCTCTCAAAGAAAAAGTAAAATCAGAAAAGTCCCAAACACAAAATATCCAAGAAATCAAGGATGCCATGAAAAGACGAAATCTAAGAATAATGGGAATTGATGAAAAAGAAGACTCCAGGCTCCAAGGTCCAGAAAATATTTTCAAGAAAATCATAGAAGAAAAATTTCCCAACTTAAAGAAAGAGATGTCCATAAATATACAAGAGGCCTACAGAACACCAAATAGACTAGACCAGAAAAGAAACACATCACGTCACATCATAGTCAAAACACTAACTCTACAGAACAAAGAAAAGATATTAAAATGAGCAAGGGAAAAAGGCCAAGTACCATATGAAGGTAAACCTATCAGAATCACACTGGACTTCTCATCAGAAACTATGAAAGCCAGAAGGCAGGGATTCTAGGTTATATCCATTCATGGTCATTGGTTGGAGAAACAGTCTAAGGAAAGACCCCTGGGCCCAGATATATTTGGTCCTTCTAGAGCTCCTGTCCTCTCCAGGTCATTCTATCCCCCCCTTCTTTCATATGATTCCCTGCACTCTGCCAAAGGTTTGGTTATGAGTCTCAGCATCGGTTTTGATACACTGCTAGGCAGAGTCTTTCAGGGGCCTTCTGTGGTAGGCTCCTGTCCTGTTAATTGTTTTCTCCTCTAATAAATTATTTCTTACATAGAGAATTTTTATCTTAGATACTATAAAAAGGCTAAGAGTAAAAATAAAGTTGTTTAACTCTTTCATTCTAGTTTGCTCTATCCGCCCAATGTGAATGTGTGTATATGTGTATGTATGTACAACGGAGCTTGGTCTTTGAAGTTTGCTCGGGTGAAGCCTGTGGTAGCTCAGTAACCAAATGGTTTCCATAGTAAGGGAAACAGGGTCTATTTCTGACATGAACTTAATGGCAGTATCTTTGACTTCCCCACCCCCCAAGGGAGGACCAGTCCTGCTGGGCCACAGAGGAGGACTTTGCAGCCTGTCCTGAAGATACCTGATAAAACAGGGGCAGATGAAAGGGAAGGAGGTCCTCCCCAATCAGTGGACTTGGAAAGGGACAGGGAGGAGATGAGGGAGGGAGGGTGGGATTGGGAGGGAATGAGGGAGCAGGATACAGCTGAGATACAGAGTTAATAAAATGTAACTGATAATAAAAAATAAAATTTAATTTAAAAAATAATGACATCAGAAATTTGAAGGCAAATGGAATGAACTAGAGCAGATCATCCTGAGTGGGGTAACCTAGAACCAGAAAGACAAACATGGTATCTACTCACTAGTAAGTGAATATTATTCATACAGTAAGGATGACCAGGCTACAAACCACAGACAGATCCCAAAAAACTAAGTAACGAAGTGGGCCCAAGGTGGAAAGCTTGAGTCTCACTGAGAGAAGAAATAGAATTAGGAAATAGCTCCCTCCCTCATTCCTTCCCAATCGCTCCTCCCTCCTTCATCTCCTCCCTGCCCCTCTCTAAGTCCACTGCTAGGGGAGGATCTCCTCCCCTTCCATCTTTCAGTCAAGCAAAACCTACTATGTTTTATCTAAGGCATGTGGCTCGGTGGTCAAGCACTTGCCTATCAGGTAAAAGATCCTGAGTTCAATAGCACAAAGCAAGAAGTCAAACGAGCAATGTCAAACTTCTGGAGATTACTGTAAAAAAGAATACATTTCTAATAAATGTATGCTCCATGGAATTTTCTATTACTTCATGATTTTTATGATATTATAAACAATGTGCTTTCATCCAATAATTGCCAAACATTAAAAAAAAAATGAGTCCATGAATAAAAACTAATTTAATACACAAAGGCACAAGATTAGAATGTTGTGTTTTTCTCATTTATATTCACAGTACACATACTTTTTCGGAGTATAGTTAATTTTCTCTACTTTCTGGAGTATTTGCTTTTAGTCTCATGCCACTCTTATTCATAGACATGAGCTAGAATTTTAATTAAAAGAAAATGACAAAGGTCAAATCTTCTACAACTAATTACATGTGGCAAATAGCTCAAAATACACATAATATATTCAGTACATAAACATGAAAATTGATTATAAAAACAACTGCTCTCAAATCTAATTACATGACAATCTACTTAAATAATAGAATGACATCTATAAGAGATATTTATAAACAAAAATAAATCTAGGTAATATTTACATAGATGCATCCTAAAGTAAATACAAGGATAAATGATATTTGCTGTCTGTTTTCAAATGACTTGAAATATAGTAGGAGAACTCTTTTGACTAATTAAAAAATGGTGGGGGGGGGAGAGCCAAACAAACAAATAAAAATGTAGTAGCAATGGCGACATTGTTTCAATTTGTTTAAACTAGTAAACTTGAAATAATTTACACATTTTTTAATTTATATAATGTGAACATGAATATCATACAAGTAAGGACAACCATCTTGGCTTAGCTAATTGGTCCCACATCAAGTTCCTCACACTTGTGTCATACATCCTATCAAAAGGGAGCCATGATATGTCATATATATATATATATATATATATATATATATATATATATATATATTCATGGTTTTGAGAGAAGCTCATACCTTTCACTACTAATCATCACTGTGAAAGCCATTGAGTTTGGGATAACCTATGAAACAAACCTCAGTGTGTGTCTATGAGGGTGTTGTGGAGGAATTTTAGTGGTAGGGAAGAGGTACTCTGAATGAAACATGCATCATCACACGGGACAGGGCCCCTGAGTGAGTAAGGGAGAAAGGAGGAAGCCAGATGATGAACAGTGGTAATTTTCTCTCTAGGTCCTTACTTTCGCCATGTGCTTCCACCTTTCACTCTTGCAGCTAGACTTTCATTGATGTGACTGACCATATAAGTTCAATCCTCGAGCACAAACATATCCTTCCTTCACTAAGTTGTCAGGTATTCTGTCACAACAAGGCGAGAACTAATGGATATAATGCAATAGGATGTTAGCCTAGTGTGTAGCACACATACAACATCATGGAGTGGAAAATTGTTTATTGTAAAGCAAACAGTATCTCAAAATTGTAAAATAAATATAGATGAATACAAATGAGATTTTTTTATGCCAAAAGTATTACCTTTTACGTTTTTAAAGACTATATTTTGCATTCCCACCAACAATGAATTCATGGCTCCTCCCCACTTTTTTCTTCTAACAGATTTAGTGTGTCTGGTTTTATGTTGAGGTCTTTGATCCATTTTGATTACTACTTTGGAAATCAATCTCACACTTGCTCAGAAAACTGGGAATAGAGCTACCTCATGATCCAGCTATACCACTCCTGAGCATATATACAAATGATGTTCAACCTTACAACAAGGACATTTGCTCAACTATGCTCATAGTAGCTTCATTTGTAATAGCCAAATCTGGAAACAACTTAGATGTCCCTCAAATGAAGAATGAATACTGAAATTGGGTGCATCTACACAATGGAATACTACATAGCTATTAAAAATAAGGAAATCATGAAATTCACAGGCAAATGGATGGAACTAGAAAAGAACATCCTGAGTGAGGTATCCCAGAAATAGAGAGATAAGCATGGTATATACTCACTTATAAGTGGATATTAACAATATTTTATAAAATAAACATACTAAAATCTACATCCTTAATGAAGCTAAATAAGGACCAGAGGGAAGAGGCTTAATTCTCTTTCAGAAGGGAAAACATAATAGAAACCACAGCAGAAGAAGAGAGGAGACAGGACTCAAGACTACCACAAATGTCTTCTTAAAGATTCCAACCAACAGGGGATCAAAGCAGATTTAGAGACTTACAACCAAACTTTGGACAGAGCACAGGCAGTCTTATGAAAGAAGAGGCATATAAAAGGACCCAGAGAGTACAGGAGCCCAACAAGGAGACTCAGTAACCAAGTAGTTTTCCAAAGTAAGGGGAACACGGACTATTTCTAACAGGATCTCAAGGGCAGGCTGTTTGACACCCCCCCCCCCCAGGGGAGGAGCAGTCTGTTAGGCCACAGAGGAGGACTTTGCAGCCAGCCCTGAAGATACCTGATAAAACAGGGTCAGATGAAAGGGGAGGAGGTCCTCCCCTATCAGTGGACTTGGAAAGGGGCAGGGAGGAGACCAGGGAGGGAGTGTGGGGTTGGGGAGGGAATGAGGGAGTGGGATACAGCTGGGACACAGAGTTAACAAAATGTAACTAAAAAAAAAAAAAAAAAAAAAAAAAAAGGAGACCAACAAAACCAAAAGTAAAAAAGAAAATCTGGGCCCAGGGGGAACTGCAAAGACTGAAGCATCAACCAAAGATCATGTAGACAGAGGACCTAGACACCCTGCTCAGATGCAGCCGATAGACATCTCAATCTTCATGTGGGTTCCCTAGTAAGAGGAAAAGAGACAGTCTCTGACATGAACTCATTTGCCTGCTCCATAATCACTTTTCCCTGTTAGGGTGACCAAGCCAGCCCCCAGAAGAGGAGGATCCAGGTAGTCCTGATGGGACCTGATAGGCTAGGGTCAGACAATAGGGGAGGAGGACTTCCCCTATCAGTGGACTAGGGAAAAGGAATAGGGGAGGAAGAGGGAAGAAGAATGGGACAAGGAGGAGATGGGGAAGGGGCCTACAACTGGGATACAAAATGAATAAATTGATAATAATAATAATAACAATAATAATAATAAAGTTTAATTACCAAAAATAATATATTTTTGCATTAGGACACTGATGAAATTACTAAAAATTATGTCTGAGCTTGCTTTTTGATGACAGAATAGATGTTTATGCTGATATAGTCCCTGTAAATTCATACATGTCTCAGCCTTGCTGTGATTCAAAACCTTGCTTCCTTGTGTCCTCCATTCTCTCTGGCTCTTACACTCTTTTCTCATCTTCTGCATGGACCCCTGATCCTTGAGGGAGGGATTTGATTGTGTCATACCATAAAGACTGAGTGCTCCAAATTCTCCTAAATTCTTTACCTTGTTGGCTGTGGATCTCTTTATTTGTTCTCATCTTCTGCAGGAGGGAGCTATTCTTACTTTTTTCACATTTAAAGAAAAATTTAATTCAGTTTACATCCTTCCTGTAGCCCCATCTTCTGCCGCTCCGAGTTCCACCCTTTCTCCCTACCTCTTGCCCCTCTTCTTTTCCTCAGAAAAGGGGAGCTACCCTCCCCATGCAGCCCAGCTCTGGAAGAAAGAGAAAAGAGCATGTAGGTGTCAGGAGCTCCACGAGAATACCAAAAGCTCTAACTAACCTGGAGAAAGCTTTTCTAATGATGAGGAGACTATATTACTTACAAAGAGCAGACTGGAGGCTAAATTCTAGTGACCACAGCAAATTGAGGACCTTCTTTTCACATTTTCCTTGGCTGAAAGGCAGAAAGACAAGAAGGCTCCAGGGAAAGGAGAAAATATATGAGCATGTCTTCGAACAGAAGCTCACTCTTGAAATAACTAACTCCCATGATAATTGCACCAATTCATTTAGGAGGGCAGAACATTGCATATTCAAATTATGACACAAACACATGTATTTGGGACAGGGATAATTTTTATGTGAAAAATAACAAAGCAACAGTTTAGTCATTCCAGATAAAATCATGAGTATAAAAGTAACTTTACTGCCTAGATCATATATAAGAAATTAATTTATAACTTGTGCTTCAACTTATATGATAAATAGCATTAATGAGAAGACATCCTGACAAATTAAAATGCTTGTTATGTGCAAAAAACATGTAATGCACAGTCAGAATAGTTGCTAGTTTGGTTATATATTTTTATTTAAATTTTCAAATAGTAATATGTCAAATGAGAAATCAATGATGCACTTCCATTGTTCAGCCTTAAAGCATGCTTTATCTCACATTTTAAATAGTTCTCCAAAGCTATATATTCAAGTTCAAATTTAAGGATAATGAATATAAAGCATTACTGTTTTAGCAACATGATGATATTTTAAAAAACAGCACAATAGGGTATGAATTATGATGTAATAATTCATAGCCATTGCTTTGTTAGATAAAAGGCTGTACTGAGCACTATTTAGTGCACAAGGTGTGGAATACTATCCCATAATTCACAGCATGGTGTGGTTTATTGTGCTTATAAACAAGTCCCCATACAAATATGTTTTTATTAAAATGGTAAAATGTTCCAACATAAAATGTTTTCCAAAAGAAAATGTGAAAAAGAAATAAGAGTAGAATACAAATAATATCAAACACTGTCTGGAGTTTTAAGCACTCTACTTTGCTTTAAATAAAATAAAATCTATTTTCTTTCCTCGGCTGATGATGAGAACCAGCATGTATTTGAGCAGCCAAGTTAGTTTAGCTACACTATAGCTAGCTCCATCCCCTGAAACCTTCCTGACTTACAAGCCAGCTCACTTGCTGGTTTCTTTACCATTGCTTCAGAGACACAGACTCCTCTAAAGTTTGACTTGTGTTGTTTTGAGTCCTCTTGTTCAATTACTGAGTACCTGAAAATCATGAACAGCTCCCAGATTGCTCTTAGGTAAGGCTACATGGCATTAAGTAGAAGTGGGTTTTGCCATTGACCTTGATATTCCAACAAATATTTTTTTTTAATTTTTTCTGTTTATTTTTGTATTCAGTTCATATCCTGGTTGTAGCCCCATTCCTCCTCCCTTCCCAGTCTCACCCTCTTTTACTCCTTCCCCTTCCCTCCCCTGGTCGGATCTCCACACTTTTAACCCTCTGTGCCCCCTCTCCTACCATTTTTCTCTCTCTTTAGCCACTAACTCTGTCTATTCTTTCTCCCGTCCTAGTGAGATTTATGCATCCTCCCTTGGATCCTCCTTGTTCCTTATCTTCTTTGGGTTTGTGGCTCTTAGTATGTTTGCACTATACTATGTGGCTAAAATCCACTTATATGTGAGTACATACTATCTGTGTCTTTCTGTGTCTGTGTTACCTCACTCAGGATGATCTTTTCTAGACCCACCTATTTGCCTGCAAATCTCATGATTTCTTTGTTTTTAATAACTGAGTAGTATTCCATTGTGTTAATAGTCCATAATTTCTTTATTCATTGTTTGGTTGAGGGACATCTAGGCTGTTTCCAGATCCCAGCTATTGAGGATCAAATACTTCAATATAACAGAAGAAACACTACATATATTAGTAGAGAAAGTAGGGGAAAGTCTTGAACTAATTGGCACACGAGACAACTTCCTGAACAGAACACCAACAGTTCAGACTCTAAGATCTTAGAAAAGCTTCTGTAAGGCAAAGAACACTGTCCATAGAACTAAATGACAGTGTACAAATAGCAAAAAGATTTTCACCACTCCTATATTTGACAAAGGATTAATATCCAAAATATTGAATGAACTCAGTAAATCAAACACCAGTAAATAAAATAACCAAATTTAAAAATGGAGGAGCACAGAGCTAAACAGAATTCTCAACAGAAGAATCTCAATTAACCCAAGGAGCACTTAAAGAAATGTTCAGCTTCCTTAGTAATCAGGGAACTACAAATCAAAACAATTCTAGAGTCCATCTCACATAGGTCAGACTGGCTAAGATCAAAATATCAAGTGACAGCATATGCTGGTGAGGATATGGAGAAAAGGGAACACTCGTCCATTGCTGGCCGAAGTATAAACTTACACAACCATTGTGGAAATCAATCTGTCACTTTCTCAGAAAATTGGGAATAGCTTTACCTCAAAACCTAGCTATACCTCTCTTGGGTATACACCCAAAAGAAGCTGCACCAAACAGCAAGGACACTTGCTCAACTGTGTTCATAGTAGTTTTATTCACAATAACCTAAAAACATTCTTGACTGTGATCATTTAATTAAACTGAATGACAAATTTTTTGTTGTTGTTGTTTGTTTTTGTTTTACCTTGTGCTCACAGGGAAAACTCAGTAATCTGGTTTATATCAAATATCACCAGCCTCCTTTAAATATCAATTTGCACTGAGAGACATACATGGGTAAATAAAATGCACTCTTACTTATAATATCTGTGAAAATACTTTTTGATAGTAATTGTTGGCTAAAACTAATTGTAAGGCTTGAAGTCAATGTTTAAATAATTCTGATGTTCTCTCCCCAAGTTGTGAAAAGAAGAGAGCCATGAGCCAGTCACATCCTTATGTGAATAAGACTGAGGCATTGAAGCCAAGGGTCTTGAACTTTCTTACTCCATGTCTTATTCCTCCACTTTTTCACAGATACTACAGGATAAATGATTTCCCACGGTCGCAGACTACCAAAATCTATCAAAGAACAAAGAACAAAGGACAAGGTAAGGAAACCCAGTGACCACCAAGGAGTTTTCCTAACTCATCCATATCTCAGAGCTGACATTTTAAATTTTTTTTATTTTTAATTTTGTTATTTTTTATAGTTTTATGGCATAGAAATCTTTTTTATAATCATATCTAATATAAAAATTTCTCTATAAATTTGTATAAATTTCAGATTATCTGAAATCCCACAAAAACACGAAGTTTACAGTCATAACATATAGGCAGAGGACTTGGTATAGACTGCACACCCTATGCTTACCACTTTACTCTGAGTTCATCTGTGCCCTTGATTGATTGATTTATTGACTATCTTTTCCTGGTGCCCTCCATACCATCTGACTCCAACAATCTTTTTTCCCCTTTTTATGTGGGGTTCCCTGACTTATGGCCTGGTCTCTGGTTAGGGAAGATATTCTGCAGGGTACCGAAAGAAAAACCTGGACACCAGCCCAGCCATAGAACGTTAGACCTACAAATTGTCCTGCCCGCAGCATACGTTGTGGTGGGGTGATGGAGGCTCAGAACTCATGGGAGTGACAATCCTGGAAAAGCAGTATCTGATTTAACATGGGCCCCTTGCCATGCTGTACAGTGCTTGGATGGCCAGGAACTTGAGAATGGAGAGCCCAGAGACCAAACACAACTGGCAAAAAAAAAAAAAAAAGAATGAAAGAAAGAAAAAAGATAATTCATGAATTGATTCCCAATGATATTCTCATCAGAGAGACTTCCTCTGATAGCTCATATTAGATTAATAGCAGAGGAATACTCTGTTGTGTAAATATACCACATTTTCTTTCCTCATTCTTGTACTAAGAAACATTATGTTTGTTTCAAGTTTTTTTTTTTTTACTCTTATGAATACAGTATTAATGAACCTGGTAAAAGAAGTGTCCTTGTGGTAGGATGGAGAATGGTAGGATGGTATATGTCCAAGAATGATAAAGCAGGAAAATGAGATTGATTTCCACCTCTCTGAGGAACCAACATATTGATTTCTATAATGGTATAAAATCACTTATAAGTGTATAGTAGTCATACATATAGGATAAACATACTAAAATCTGTACACCTAAAGAAGCTAAGCAAGAAGGAGGTCACTAGGGAAGTTAGTTGCTCAATCCTCACTCAGAAAGGCAAACAGGATTGACATTAGAAGCAGGAGAAAACAGAGCAAAGGACAGGAGCCTACCACAGAGGGCCTTTGAAAGACTCTACCTTCTTCATTTCAATGTGTACATCTTCAATTGGATAGCTAATATACTATAATATCAATTAGACAAATTATTAATAAGTAGAATTGAACTATTTTTAATTTTATATTGGAACCACTAAATTAACATCATTTAAAGTAAAATTTATTTGAGTTACATGTTAAATATCAAGAAGGATGTTAAAATATGACCTTGAAGTTTCATATTAGTATTTATTTAGAGTGTGTGTGTTTGTGTGTGTGTGTGTGTGTGTGTGTGTGTGTGTGTGTGTGTGTGAGACTGTCAAGTGCAAAGATCACAAGATAATATCTATGGAACTTCGATTTCTTCCTTTCAATATCCATGTTACCAGTATTCTACACAGTTAATAATGTTTTATTAAAATATCAGTTGTTCTGTTTTTTTTATAAAAATATTGCCTTTTATCATCATCATTATTATAAGCTCAAGGCAATCTGCCTGTATACTATATACTGTTATTTGTAGCCATTTTTTATTGATTTTATCCCTTTGGATGTTTTTTTTTTCTTAGTACAACACAATAAGCTTCAAACCAAAAATTGTATGTCTACATTCACTTTGTGAATATTTCACTTAAATCTGACTATTGATAAGTTTGGATGAAGGCTAATATTAGTTGATACACATTCATATCTGATACCAAAATATTCATGTTGACAATGATAATTCACACAAGTATCCAACACTCTTTAATTTCTATTATTATTGTGTTAGTCAACATTTGTCATGGTGGAAAGCATATTTAAGAAATACAAAGTGAATAAATTAAAATAAATGAAAAATAATAAATAAATAATAATAATAAAAATAAAAATGATCAACTCAAAAATAATCAAAAAGAAAAGTTTCTTTTGCCTCATGTTTTCAAAACTTTTGATTTCTACATAGATAGATTGGCTGGTATGGGCTATTGTTGAACCAGAACAATATGGTTAGTGTGGATATAAAACTGTCTTACCTCATGGTGCCTAAGAAATAGAAAAAACTGTTTGAAAATATTTTCAGATTGAATGGAGGTAATAGTGTTCACCTGTGTCATATTGAGATCATCTAAAAATTCTCTATTGCCAGATAATTATTTATGTCAATAAGTAAAAATTAATATGTTATTAAAAATAATTAAATACAAATTGTGAGAAATTGGAATGAACTAAGGTTTTAATAGTCTATTACTGCATAAGCATGAAAATCCTTAAAGCATATGTTCCCCACAGTTAAGTATGTAGTTCACTTAAAAAACATTGTAATTAGAAGAATATCATTGGATATTTTATTTTGCACATTTCCATTCACAAATCCCTATGCCTTAAGGAGTAAAAAAAAGGTTCTACAGAACCAAGTTATTGCATCGTGATTAAGAATCAGAAGTAAATTATTTGAAGAATGAGAAAAATATTTTTACAAATAATTATTTCATTAGATTTTGCAATAAAAGCAATTGTTTCCAACAATCTCAATGAAAGTACATGACAATTATTCTCCTTTGAATTATTTTCATGTTATAATAATCAAAAAAATCAGGGTAATTTGTCTTTGACCTATGTTCAACCAAGTTGAGTATAAGGACACAGACCTCTCTTGATTCTCCCACAGCACCTATCTCTAGGAAAAGTAATACCAAAAGGAAAGAAAACATCATTCCTCAATGTCATGATACTATGCTTCAAGAGAAACTAAAATAGGCTCCATCAAGACTCCAACAATAGTTGGTTTTTATACAAATTTTAGATAATTTTAAAGATTATATAACACAGCTATAAAATTTATTTATTTACATTAATAGAAAGTTACTTGTAAATTATACTTCAAGATGAAATAGAGCCAGGGCTTTTTTCTTTCTTTCAATTTCTTCAAATATAATACTTTTTGAATGTGACTTTGTATTTAAAAAAAAACAATTAAAATTTTAAAAGAGAATTAAATAGAATCTGTGTTCCTAATTAAAACAAGACAGTGGAAACTAGTTATTTTTTTTTCTCTTTAGTATTTTTTATGTAATAAATAGAAGAAAATTGTTCCAATGGAGATATTATTAGAATTAATGTTCTGGTTAAATGGAGACAGTAATGTCTGTGTATTATATATTAAAACAATTTTTAAACATTATAATTCAAGCTTATTCTCAGCTACACATAACAAAATCAATATATTGAATAATTCATGAAAGACTTAACTAATAATTTATTTTTCACAAATATGGTCTATTAACATTTTAATACTAGTATTAACTGAGCTTAAATTTTACCACTAATTAATTTCTTACTTATTATTATTATTTTTTTTACTTATTAACTTTTGTTTCTCCTGTTGTTTTTGTCTTTTCTTAAGTGGTTTATATGAATCATTCATACTGAAAAGGGTATCCAATATGTTAACTTTCAGTCGATTCTCTTGATTTTTCTAAAAAAACAATAAGTTAGTTCTATAATAAAATGGGATATAAATGTATTAAATTATAATGTTTGGTAAACTTTTTAATATGTTAAAATAATCAATCACTGAGTTACTACACAAAGATATTTAAGGAGAATGAACAATCACTTTCACTATACACATACATATATATTCACTTATTCTCTTCTCCTTGTAGCATTAAATCTACCTTTTGAAGTCATAAATTCATGTTTTTCATTCCACAAACAAAATGAATTGCCGAGAAAGTCTAACGATAGATGCTGAGGGAAGACAAAGCATCCTTTGCATGTGTTATTGTACTTTGTTCATTCATTCAAAGGGGGAATAACTCACTTTTAAAAAAAATATTGATAAATGCTTTGAATATTTTTGAAAGTGCTGGTACAACATGAACAATTTTGATGTTTTTTAATGTGGAAAAATATGCTGGGTAGGTTTAATTGTACAATATTCCATTCTCTAATTTAATATTAAATATAAGCTTATACTGAAAAATAAGTGAAATTATGATTTATATGTCTATTAAAGTAACTTATTTAAAATGTATGGTTTTGCTCTGTGGTGTAGGTAGTAATTAAGGACAGCAAAAGAAGTAGATATGCTGATCAATAAAGGTGCCTGGATGGAAGGAACTAGTCGTGACTCAGCGATTTTGCAATGAACAAATGGTCAGATATTGTGTTCCATAAGAGCGGTACTGCTGGAAGGATGCCTCATTTAGGAGAAAAGGTACACCTTTAACAGGAATCAGGTAAGTGAATAAATATAGTTAGACATGAGAGTTCATAGGAGACATTAGAGTTAAAGGAACACTTTTGGAGAGCATAAACATGTTGCTAAAGGTGCGTAAGAATGTAAGTTGTATAAATTTTGCTGAAGCTCCAATGAGACCCTTTCCATGGACCGCTTAGTTGAACAACAGAGTACTGAATTCAGAATAATGAATATCAATGCCATGATTATTATAAAAGTTATTTTGCTTTTACCTTATTGATCAATGATTTTAAGGCAGTGTGGCTTTTGACTTTAGTTAAAAATAACAATTACATTTTCTAGTTTTCTTAGTGAAGTGGCGCAGCTTGGAAGATGCTTTAAAGAAATAGAGTAGGCGATACACTTAGAAAACATCTGGCAAGTGGTACATAGCTCCAGCTGTGCTGCTCCTGATGAGCTTTGAAAGCAGAAGATATTGATGCCTTTGGAGAGTGGACAGGTCAGCAATAGAATATTTTCTTTGTAACTTGGCATGACTTAGAGGATAGTGGTTATGCTGTGTCTTGAGACGAATTTACTGGAAGAGGTCTTATGAACTACAGTGGTGGTGTGTGACAACGGAATAATCACATATCAGAAATGCTGAACACAACCAGCCCCAGGCCCTGTGCTAAGATGACTGACTAGGGCAGTTTGGGAGAGTGGAAAGGCCAGTGACAGACAGGAAGAGAAATGTAAACAGAAGGCTCTTTCCAGACAGTGAAGTGTGAATGGGAATTTAGCCTCACCCTCAATGTCTGAGAGTAGACCTAGGATTTAACATCCTTGATTTAGAGGTCAAGATTGGTGAAGCTTTCTAGCCACTTTGCTGTTCACTGCTATAGAATCTTATAATGCTGAGGATCCTTTAAAGACAATGTACCTGCAGACTATCAAAGCAGATGCTGAGACTTATGGCCAAATGTTGGGTAGAGTGCATGGAATCTTATGAAAGAATTGGGAAATACTAAGATCTGGAGAGGACAGGAACTCCACAAGGAGAGCAACAGAAACAGAAAATTTGAAAACAGGGGTCTTTCCAGAGTCTCATACTCCAACCAAGTACCATGCATGGAGATAACCTAGAACCCCTGCACAGATGTAGCCCATGGCAGTTCAGTGTCCATGTGGCTACCATAGTAATGGGAAGAGGGACTGCTTCTGACATGAACTGATTGGACTGCTCATTGATCACCTCCTCCTGAGGGGGGAACAGCCTTACCAGGCCACAGAGGATGACAATGCAGCCACTCCTGATGAGCTCTGATAGACTAAGATCAGAAGGAAGGAGAGGGGGACCTCCCCTATCAGTGGACTTGGGGAAGGGCAGGCATGAAGAAGGGGGAGTGAAGGTGGGATTGGGAGGGGAGGAAGGAGGGGGTTATGGGGGTATACAAAGTGAATAAAGTGTAATTAATAAAAGTTAAAAAAATATATCCATTTTCCCATTTATTCTATACACGCATATGTTTTAAAATAAAAAAAAATCATGTGTAAAAGAAAAGACAATGTACAAATTAAAGCATAGTTAAAAAAAATGTTAACAACAGAACTGGTTAAGAAGAACTAAGAGTTTAAGATAAATTCAATCTAATACTTGAATAAGTATAAGTAATATAATGATTGGCAATCTATCCTTTTATTTTAATTCAGTTATTCTCTTTACATCTAAATCTTAACCACTTCCCTCCTCAACTCTCTTCTTCCTCCTCTCCTTCCAGTTCTTCCCATCTGCCCTTCCCTCATTCCTCTATCCCTCTTCTACCCCTAAGAAAAGGGGAGTTTCCCTTCCTACAAACCCAACCCCCCCACATCCATCAGAATCAGGATTGTATACTTTCTTTTTCACAGTGTCCTAGCAAGGCAGCCCTACAAGGGAGAAGAGACTGGAAAGCACACAACAGACACCATGTCAGAGACAGATACCAGTCCCCTTTTAGGGATCCGCATGGAGCTAAGCTGCCCATTGAGTATATGTGTGTAGAGCGCCTAGGTCTAGTCCATTCATAGTAATTGGTTGGTGGTTCAGTATCCTCAAGCCCCTCTGGGCCCATGTTAGTTGGGACTGTTGGTCTCCTTGTGAAACACTTGCACCCTCCAAGTCCTTCTACTCTCCCCTCACCCCCAATCTTCTATAAAGCTCCCTAAATTTTTCCCATTGTTTGCCTGTGTGTCTCAGTTTCCATTCCATTACCTTGCTGGGCAGAGCCATGCTTTGCTTTTGTCTGCAAACACATTAGAACATTATCAGTATTATTAGGCTTTGGCTCTCTCCCATGGAGTGGGTTTCAGATTGGGCTTGGCATTGGTTGCACATTCCCTCAATCTCTGCTTAATCTTTATTCTTGCACATCCTGTAGGCAGGATAAATTCTGGGTGGAATCTTTTGTGGGTGTGTTGGTGTTCCCTTCCCTTAACTGTGAGTTTTGTTTGGTTAGAGAATGACCTCTCCAGTCTCCAGGACCCCAACAACAAGGCATTATTTTTTCTTGCTTTACTTCATTTTTTTTATTCTTTATTAATTACACTTTATTCACTTTGTATCCCCCCCTGTGGTTCCCTCCCTCCTCCAGTCCCAATCCCTCCCTTCCTCCACCCTCTGCATGCATGCACCTCCCCAAGTCCACTGATAGGGGAGGTCTTCTTTTCCTTCCTTCTGACCCTTCTGAGCATAGGTTCTAGGTCCTCTTCACACATAGTCTTTGATTGATTAATCAGTCTCTGCAAACCCCCCTGGACACAGGTGTTTTGGCTCCATTGGTCTTCTTGTGGAGCTCCTGTCCCGTCCAGGTCTTTCTATTTCCCTTTTCTTCCATAAAATTCCCTTCATTCTGCCCAAAATTTGGTTATTAGTCTCAGCATTTGCTTAATGGAATACTACTCAGCAATTAAAAATAAGGAACTCATTAAATTTGCAGGCAAATGTATGGAACTTGAAAAGATCATCTTGAGTGAGGTAACCCAGAAACAGAAAGACACAAATGGTATATACTCACTTATAAGTGGATATTAGCCAAATAATATAGGATAAACATACTAAAATTTATAATCCTAAAGAATCTAAACAAAAAGGAGGACCCTAGGGAAGAGGCTTAATACTTATTCAAAAACCAAACATGGTAGACATTGGTAGTGCAAAAAGACAGGGTACACACAGAAGAGCTCTGAAAGACTCTTCCCAGCAGTGTTTTTAATCTTAGCCATTCTGACGGGTGTTAAATGAAATCTCAGAGTCATTTTGATTTGCATTTTTCTGAAGACTAATGGCGTTGAACATTACTTTAAGTGCTTCTTCATCATGAGAGATTCCTCTGTTGAGAATTCTCTATTTAGCTGTGTACCCCATTTTTATTTATTTTTAATATTTTTAATTTATTACAATTTATTCATTTTGTATCCCAGCTGTAGCCCCACCACCCATTTTTAATTGGATTATTTGGTTTGTTGGTGTTTAACTTCTTGAGTTCTTTACATATTTTGGATATTGGCAGATGTCAGGTTGGTGAAGATCTTTTCCTAAAATTTGGGTTGCCATTTTGTTCTATTGACAGTGTCCTTTGCCTTTGCTTTTCAGTTTCATGAGGACCCATTTATTAATTGTTGATCTTAGAACCTGAGTTGGTGTAAGTTCAAAAGTTTTCTCCTGTGCCAATGAAGTCAAGGCTCTTCCCTAAGTCCAAGTGGGTCAAAGATCTCATCGTAAAACCAGATACACTAAATATATTAGAAATATTTTTAACTAAAGGTGTAACCTTGTTTCTCCTCTATGTTACCTCTTTAAGTTGCCACTTTCTTTCTCATTAATTTACTCATTTTACATTAACACATTAATCTGTTACTTCACAGAACATTCTATCATAAATTTTCTAATTTCTTTTTTTTTTGTAATTATTGGTATTAGATCAGTTTTAACCATCATCAACAGCAGTATCCCCTTGCAAGGTGATTAATACTTAAGAGGTTTGAAAAGAGCAAACCAAATCCTGTAGCTATACAGATCTTAGTGCTGTGGTTATTTTATTATTTTACTAGATGGTTACTTCCCATTCCTTACCACATTTGAGATTCACCCACAGGACACATGAACATGACTCACAGTAGCAGGTACAAATACAGGAATGTTGGAAGAACCAAAGGGTTCCCCTAAACCACAGAGAGTAAAGCTGAATTTGGTGATTAGAGAGGCCTGGCATATTAAAAGTATAGATACTTCTGTGAAGACAGCTCTGAAAAACAATGAACACTTCACCAGAATAAAAATTTAAACTATACCAGAGTATAAAAGTGTGAAAAGTAAAACTATTTCCAACCCTGGAATATAGCTGCAGTCTCCAATCCGTAGTGCAGAAAGAGGATGTAATTTGTGAACTCTGAGTGGTCCTGGAGATTTAGCATTAATTTAGAGTGGGCTGCTCTGTAAGTTGATTTCCAAGTTAGAGAAAGAAAGAGAGAAAAAACAGTAGAAGGCACTGAAAGATAGGAAGCTTCCTGCTAAAGGTCAAAATAAGCTATCTACCATATCAACAGAAGTCAAGACTGCCAACCTGGGTGAAGGCCCTATGTGCCAAGTGAGAAGTTATTCAACAAGATATTCAAAGCCCTATGTCTCTTGAGAATCTTTTCTTTGACATTTCCAGCTGCTCTGACCTGGGCATTTGTGTATACTCATGCATCAAATGACAATTAGATTGACCTACAAGAGGTCAAATGCAAACCACTCTGTATATCATGCATCTAAAAATTTTAAAAAGTTGTAGATATCTGAACAATTTATAATAATAAAGGAATATTTCTAAGAAACAAAGAAAAGTTTTGTGACCTCAGTTTCTTCCAAAACACAAAATTGTTCTTGCATTACTGTTTAATGTCCCTTCCAGGTCTCTATAATAGGAGTGTGTTTACTTCATATTATTCATTACAAATGCCTATTGTGATTTGATTACATGTTGCTATGGAAAAACTTTTGTTTCCATGACACCATGTAAAGCTTGATCACCATGTTCAGGGTGTCCTTGTGATTATACATTTCACTCCTCTGGCCCTTCTTAGCTCTCAACATATAAAGTGTCTGATGCTCTGAATAAGGTGGACTATTGCATGAGACTTTCATATACTTCATTTATCAGCTCTATTCTTACAGGTCACATTCCATTTATAGCGGTGTCAGGTGTACACAACAGAAGATAGAAGAATAAGTAACCTAAGAACGGTGATAATATTTTTCTAAAATTTCATAACTCTGCACTGAAAGATAATGAAATAAGTTGAATAATTTATATATGATGCAAGTCAAAAACTATTAGTAAGAAATGGTCATTGATTCAGAAGTATACAAAGATGAATCAATGCAGATAATGGAGAGAAAAAGTCCAAACATAGAAGTAAATGTAAGCCAAATGTGTGAGGAAATAACCAATAGAAATGAAAGTGCAACATGGAAGAAAACTACAAATTAATTTTTTGGGGGGGAAGAAGCTAACAACAGATCAAATGATAATTTAGTGAAAGGTGTTACTAACAGTCCTGACTATGCCAAAGGACAGATATCAGGAATTCAAGGAAATAAATTGAAAAAATATTAATAAAGGAAAAATTAAATAAAAAGTCATGGCCTCTATATTCAAGACCTTTGAGATAGATCAAATCTAAAAATCCATGGAAAGAAAGAACTAAGATGAAAACAAAGACAGAGAGAATCTCATATAAAGCATAGCAGACAATTTATGAATAAATATTGTAATTTAAGTATATATATGGTATATAATTTAAGTATATATATATATATATATATATATATATATATATATATATATATATGGGTTCACATGATAAATGCTTGCAGTATGGAAGGAAAAATATTGACAAATTGAAGAGAAAGACGGAAAAACAAGAATAAACCTTTACTATCCATTCATAGGACAGTGAAAGAACTCAAAGCTTCAAACATCGAAAACCCAAAGTGGCATCTCTCCTTGCTCTACTTTGCTGAAGTACTGTACACTGAAGTGATGTGGTTTCTCAGTTCCATAGCCATATTAGATTCATGGCTGTATGTTTGGGGCCACAATATAAACATGATTTGTACAATTATTGTTTACCTGTGTCATCTTTACTACTTCACCAGATATAACGCATTTGTCATTATTGTTTATGTAAATGAATAATATCATACTGCATAGTTCACATTTGATTCCTTCCAAGGTATATGGCAATAAGTTTGGATTTTCTTATAACCAAATAAGGCTAATAAGATACTTAGGTCTAGAATATCTTTCTGTACAGTCTATGAAGACATGCACTCTACTTTTGAAATCAATTACACACAAAAGTAACATTTTTATTTTGCAAATGAAATCCTCAAAACTGGACTTTACTGGTTTTATCTGTAACTTGAAGAAACACTTAAGTATGGATTACAGTTTTTTGCTGACTGTAAAACATCGTGTTTTAAAACTTTCCCTCTTTCAGTCTTAAAATTGCATTTCAGAATTAATGTGATCAAGTTTTAGATACATTTTAAATTTTTTTTTATTTTATTTGTATGTGAGTCATGAGTGTCTGTATGCACAGAACTTGTATGCAGTGCCCGAGCTGTCTAGAAGAGGATTTCAAATCCACTGAAGCTGGGGTTAAGGTATTTATGAGCCCACTGACAAGGATGCTGAGAACAGAAGGTCCTCCGAAAAGCAGCAACTATTTTTAACTGCTAAGTCTTCTCCATAGCCTTATATGATTATGTACTGAAGTTCCCTTTAGTCTTGTCATGTCAGAAAACACTTTGCTTTGACTTCAGTGTTCAGTAACCTGATTTTGAGTAAATGATGTTGGCTCTTTTTTGTAATAGAATGCTTATATTAACACTTTAAAAAAATTAGAACAAAAATCAGCTGCTTAAAAAAATAGTACTTCTCTGTAGAGGAATATCGAATGGCAGAGAAGCACTTAAAGAAATGCTCAACCTCATTAACCATTAGGGAAATGCAAATCAAAACAACCATGAGATTTTACCTTACACCCATCAGAATGACCAAGATCAAAAACTCAAGTGACAACACATGCTGGAGAGGTTGTGGAGAAAGGGGAACCCTTCTCCACTGCTGGTGGGAATGTAAACTTGTACAACCACTCTGGAAAGCAATCTGGCGCTTTCTCAGACAACAAGGAATAGCGCTTCCTCAAGACCCAGCCATACCACTCCTAGGCATATATCCAAAAGATGCTCAAGTACACAAAAAGGACATTTTCTCAACCATCTGTGTAGCAGCTTTATTTGTAATAGCCAGAAGCTGGAAACAACCCAGATGCCCCTCAACTGAAGAATGGATGCAGAAATTGTGGTACATCTATACAATGGGATATTACTCAGCAATGAAAAATAAGGAAATCATGAAATTTGCAGGTAAATGTTGGGACCTGGAAAGGATCATCCTGAGTGAGTTGTCCCAGAAGCAAAAAGACACACATGGTATATACTCACTCATATAGACATACAATATAGGACAAACCCACTAAAATCTGTGCATCTAAAGAAACTAAGCAAGACAGAGAACCCTAACTAAAATGTTCAATCCCCATCCTGAAAGGCAAAGAGGATGGACATCAGAAGAAGAAAACAGGAAACAATCTAGGAACCTTCTACAGAGGGCTTCTGAAAGCCAGAAGAAGAAAACAAGAAACAAACTAGGAACCTACCACAGAGAGCCTCTGAAAGCCTCTGCCCTGCAGACTATCAAAGCAGATGCTGAGCCTCATGGCCAACTGTTGGGCAGAGTGAATGGAATTTTATGTAAGAAATGGGAAATAGTAAGAGCTGGAGAGGACAGGAACTCCACAAGGAGAGCAACAGAACAAGAAAATTTTAACAAAGGGAACTTCCCAGAGACTCATACTCCAACCAAAGACTATTCATGGAGATAACCTAGAACCCCTGCACAGATGTAGCCCATGGCAGTTCAGTGTCCAAGTGGGTTACATAGTAATGGGAAGAGGGACTGCCTCTGACATAATCTGATTGGCCTGCTCCTTGATCACCTCCCCCTGAGGGGGGAGCAGCCTTACCAGGCCACAGTAGAGGACAATGCAGCCACTTTTGATGAGAACTGATAGACTAAGATCAGAAAGGAGAGGAAGACCTCCCCTATCAGTGGACCTGGGGAGTGGCATGCATGCAGAAAGGGGAGGGAGGGTGGGATCGGGAGGAGGGAGGGGCTTATGGGGGGATACAAAATGAATAAAGTGTAATCAATAAAAAATTTAAAAAAATAGTATTTACGCTGAAAAAATTTAAATTTGAGAACCTTGTAACATTATAAGAATTATAAGACTTAAAAATATTTCTTCTCAGAGGTGCGCTCGTACTCTACCATGTTCAACTTTTTGCATTGTGCTGGAGATCTAAACTCAGGCCTTCATATTTACATGGTGTCTTAGTTTCTCTTGTTGTTGCTATAATAAAATATCCCTGTGACTGTAACTTAAAGATTTTGTTTGACTCACATGTTTAAATAATATTCTACCATAGTAGGAAACTCATAGTGGAAGAAAATTAAGAAATGTAGACTCATTACATCACAGCCAAGAACAGGAGGCAAAAAACTGACATACTCATGCTAGGTCTCACATTGGTTTCTGTCTTATACAATCTACAAACCAAAATCTAGAGAATAGCATCACCCAAAGTGGGTGGGTCCTTCCAATTCAATGATTCCTTTCATGATAATGATCTCAGGGACTGTAACAAGCCAAACTAATATAAATAATTTCTGGTAGAGTTTCCTTCCTGGTTTATTCTAGACCAGTTGTTCTTAAACTTCCTAATGCTGAAACTTTTTTTTTAGTCTTTTTTTTTTTAGTTACATTTTATTAACTCTGTATCCCAGCTATATCCTGCTCCCTCATTTCCTCCCAATCCCACCCTCCCTCCCTTATCTTCTCCCTGCCCCTTTCCAAGTCCACTGATAGGGGAGGACCTCCTCCCCTTTCATCTGACCCTGTTTTAGTAGGTATCTTCAGGACTGGCTGCAAAGTCCTCCTCTGTGGCCTAGCAGGGATCCACTGGCTTTATTGTTCAGCTACTCTGATCTAATCAGTTAGCTTCTTTATCATCGAGGAACTCTGTCTTAAAATAATAAGGTAGAAAGAAATAGAAGTCACCTGGCATCAACTTCAGGCTTCAGCAGGCCATGCACACATTTGAATATACAGTCACGCACAGTCAACAGCTGATAAACAACAGGACATGTACACATACAGAAAACCAGAATTCCCCACTTAAACATCCACATACACTCACCTACCCACACACAAACATACATACACACACAAACATGTTTGAGCACACACATGCACACAGAAGTGTTTGTGTGATGGACCTTTATTGGCCATGGCCAGTGTCTTTTGTTTTAAGATACTCACCCTTTCTGTCTACTAGAAATAAAGTATCCTTCTTAAAAAATATATTTCTAACTTTAATTCAGTTTACTGTGAAAAAATAATTATCCTCTTTAAATAATTAAGAAATACATTTACTTGAAATATTCATTTCAAATAAAACTAAGATTTGAGAAACTAATTTGTAAAAGGAATTGTGTACTTAACATAAATTCACGGTCAAATGAAAGGGGAGGAGGTCCTCCCCTATCAGTGGACATGGAAAGGGGCAGGGAAGAGACCAGGTAGGGAATGTGGGGTTGGGGAGGGAATGAGGGAGCGGGATACAGCTGGGACACAGAGTTAACAAAATGTAACTAAAATAAATAAATAAATAAATAAATAAATAAATAAATAAATAAAAAATAAACCTAGAACCCCTGCACAGATGATGTAGCCCATGGCAGTTCAGTGTCCAAGTGGTTTACATAGTAATGGGAAGAAGGACTGCCTCTGACATAATCTGATTGGCCTGCTCTTTGATCACCTCCCCCTGAGGGGGGAGCAGCCTTACCAGACCACAGTAGAGGACAATGCAGCCACTTTTGATGAGAACTGATAGACTAAGATCAGAAAGGAGAGGAGAGCCTCTCCTATCAGTGGACTTGGGGTGTGGCATGCATGCAGAAAGGGGAGGGAGGGTGGGATAAGGAGGGAGGGGCTTATGATTGATACAAAATGAGTAAAGTGTAATTAATAAAAAATTAAAAAAATAAAAAATAAATAAAAATAAAAATAAAACATGTCTGATATAAGAAAAAACATAAATGAATACAGGTTTCCAAATACAATAGTCTTCTACTCTAATTGACGTTTACACTGATATTACATTTTTTCTTTCTTTTTTTTACTTTTTATTATTTTTTTACAATTTATTCACATTGTATTTACATATTATTTTAATTTATTGTTCTTACATTATTTACAATTTATTCATTTTATATCCTAGTTATAGCCCCCTCCCTCATCTCCAGGTCCCACACTCCCTATCTCTTCCCCCATCTCTCTTCCCTAGTTCACTGATAGAAAAAGTCCTCCTCCCCTACTGTTTGACCCTAGCCTCCCAGGTCTCATCAGGACTGCCTCGATGCTCTTTCTCTGTGAAATGGCTAGGTTGCTCTATCAGGGAGAAGTGATCAAAGAGCAGGCAAAGTAGTTCATGTCAGAGACAGTCCCTGTTCCTTTTACTAGGGAACCCACTTGGAAAATGAGCTGTTTATGGGCTGCAACTGAGCATGGGATCTAGGTCTTATCTAAAAAACATTTTCTAATAAGGAGTTTAAATGTGAAATAATAACTGAATGTCATTGATTTCTTTGACCTCTAAGTTAATTTTCCTTATTTTCTTCCCATTGATTAGACAAGGTTTAATGATTCACCACAAGCATATATTTCAACTTTCCTGTGTTACTTATCAAAAATATTTTATCTATGTTCAGTCTGAACCTAGAGTTCTAACTCATTGAATTGATTCACATTATATATGACAAATAGAGGTAAAAGAATGTGTGTCAAGATCCACAACCTGCAGTATCCAGGAGACCTGCAGGGAACAGGGAACACACCAGCCCAAAGAACTTCCAGGTTAGGCCCCCGACCCTGTCCTGCCCCACCAGGTCCCTCCCTGCCCAGTTCACAAGGGGCACAGCCAGCATAGGTGAGCTGCATACTACCCCTGAAGCCCCATAACCCACATTTTCCAGGGGCTACATCCTACAGAGGCCCAGGAACATCCAGTTCCCTTTTAAGGCCCCCTCACCAAGCCTGCTGCACCAGGAAAATACAGGGCAAGGCTACACACTGAAGACCTATTTCATCAGGTACATCCAACTTAGTCCCCTTTTCCCAATATCTGCTATAACAGGAACATCTGGGACTAGAAGATGGCTAAAAGCCAGCACTGGAACACAAACAACTAGATCCTGAGAAATATGGCACCTTCAGAGCACAGCTATCCTACTATAGCAAGACCTGGATATGCTAACACAAGAGAACCACAAGAAAATGAAGTTTAGCCAAATCTTATAAAGATGATAGAGGCCTTTAAAGAGGAAACAAATAAATATTTAAATAAACGCAGGAAAACAGTGAAGGATATAAATAAAACTGTTCAAGACCTGAAAATAGAATTAGAAGCAACAAAGAATAACCTAGGGAATCCTAGGTATGGAAAAAAAAATAGCAAAGTGAACAGGAACAGATGCGAGCATCACCAGCAGAATTCAAGAGATAGAAGAAAGTATCCAGGGTGTAAAAGTAATTGATACAGCAAAAGAAATTGATATATCAGTCAAAGGAAGTGTTAAATCTAAAAAAGTTCTCATGTAAAACATCAAATAAATCTTAAACACTATTAAAAAAAACAAAAACAAAAACTAACTTTAGAATAATAGGAATAGAAGATGGTGAAGACTATCAGGTCCACTGACAAAAAAAATTTCAACAAAATCATAGTAGTAAAATTTTTTTCTCAATCTAAAAGTGGATATGCCTATCAACCTATAAGAAGCATACAAAACACCAATTAGAGTGGACCAGAGAAGAAAAACCTCGCACCATTTAATAATCAAACCACTAAACTGACAGAACAAAGAAAAAGTATTAAAACATACAAGGAGATAATGCCAATTCACATATAAAGGCAGACTTTCAACCAAAATCAGTCAAAGGACATGGGGAAGGATACTTCATACTAATCAAAGAAAAAAGCCACCAAGATCACATCTCAATTCTAAATATCTATGTCCCAAATTCAAGGGCACCCACATTTGTAAAAAGAAACATTACTGAAGTTTCTATCACACATTGAACCACACACATCATTTGCAGGAGATTTCAACATCCTTCTCTCACCAATGGGTAAGTCATTCAAACAGAAACTAAACAAGAATAATAAAAACTTATTGATGCTATGAATCAAATTGACCTAACATATATCTATAGAACACTCAACATAAAAGAATATACTTACTTCTCAGCACCACATGGAACCTTCTCCAAAACTGACCACAAAGTTTGTCGAAAATAAGCCCCAACAGAAACAAGAAAATTGAAGTAACTCCTTTTACCACCATGGATTAAAGCAGGACTTGAACAACAACAGAAATAACAGAAAGCCTACAAACCCATGGAAACTGAACAACTCTCTCCTGAGTGACCACTGGGTCAGGGACGAAATGAAAGACTTTCTAGAATTCATTGAAATGAAGGAACAACATACCTACAATTATGGGACACAGATCAAGCAGACTAAGATCAACAATTAATAAAAAGGGACCCAGTGAAACAAACAAACAAACAAAAATCTTCTGTAAGGCAAAGAACACAGTCAATAGGAGAAAATCACAGCCTACAGAATGGGAAAAGATTTTCACCAATCTTACTTCCAACATAGTGCTAATATCCAAAATATATAAAAAACTCAAGAAATTAAACACCAATAAACCAAACAATTCGATTAAAAAATGTGGTACAGAGATTAACAAAATTCTCAACAGAAGGATCTCTAATGGCAAAAAGCAATTAAAGAAATGTTCAATGTCTTTAGTCATCAATGAAACGCAAATAAAAAGGACTGGGAGATTTCATTTTAGGATAACAATGTTATAATCCACAGACCCAAAGAAGCTAAGTGGCAATAAGGGCCCAAGGGATGATGCTTGAATCTCATTCTGAAAGGAAAATAAGATAGACATCCGAAGTAGATGGAAGGAGGGAAATGGGTCACAGAAAGTGTGGGGAAGCTATTGGGCTGGTAGTCATGTATACCAGAGCAGGGGTCAAGGGTGGGAGCTAGAGGAAGACTAGGAGAGAAAATTAAAAGCAGTGGGGAGGCAGGGGAGGTTCAAGGGAGTCTGGGGGTGTGACCCTAGCTGAGACTTACAGTAGCATGGGATAGGGAGCCTAAATTTGCCCCCTTCTATAGTCAACTTGGACTTCCAGTGGAGGGAGCAGACACAAACCCATCCATAAAACCTTTGACCAAAAATGTATCCTGCCTACCAGAAGCATAGGGATAAAATGGAGCAGAGATTGAGGGGATGGCAGACCAATGACAGGTCCAACTTGAGACCCACCCCATAGTAGAGTGACAACCCGTGTCACTATCCATGATACTCTGTTATGCCTACAGACAGGAGGCTAGCATAACTATGTTTTGAGCAGCTGTATCCAGCAGCTGTTGGATACAGATGCAGAGACCCACAGCCAACAATTGGCAGAATTCTGGGTGTATTGTGGAAGAGGGGGAGGAAGGAATGAGGGAACTGGAATGTTTAAGAACATCACAAGAAGACCTGTAGAGTAAACTAACCTGGTTCCATGGGGGCTCACAGAGAATGAACCACCAATCAGATGTGAAGCTCGGTCATAATGTGGGTCCTCTAATAATGAGAGAAGGGGCTGTTCCTGACTCTGTTGACTGGGTGCTAGGGTGGGATGTTATCCCTTGGGGGCACCTCCTTCTCTGAGAAGAAGAAAAAAGAAGAATATAGAGGGATGAGAGGGGAACTGGGAGGTAGGGGGAGAGAACGGTGAGCACTGTGATCAGCTTATAAAATGATCAAACAAACAAACTGGGAAAAAAATGTGTGTCAGCCACTGTACTTAAACAAGTAATACCTTGAAACAAATATGTGTACATTTAAATATTTTTACTAAATACCTGATAATTTCATGTGTTGTATCCTGATCATAATTTTCCTCCCCAACTCCTCCCAGATCCACCTCTCCTTCGCAGCTCACTCAAATTTAGATAACAAACAATTTTGTGATCATCAGTAGCTAATGAGGAAGAGTTACTCTTAAGACTGTGGCCTTTGGAGATTTACCATCCACCAAGAATACCCACACATCTAAGAGAAAATGGACTGCATGAATTCTAAATGTGTCTATTTTAATGAAAAATATAAACTAAAAATAAGGGGATATACTTTGTGTATTTTAAGACCTTATTTCAATACCATTTTCAACAGTAAATTGAAATTAAAATGAGAAAATTAAGAATAATGTGTGGTTATAACATTTTCGAATGTACACATATGCAGAATAATGAAAATTATATTATGAGTAAGGTACATTATAGGGGTTGCTATTCTAATTTTTAATATTTAAATCAGATTCCTATTTATACCTATTTGAATAAAGGGTATGTTGCCATAAATACATAATATCTTAGCAGAGCTGTTTGTTTATTTTCTCAATTTTTTCTTTTTTTAATTTTTATTTTTTACATCAATTATAGTTTATTCACTTTGTATCCCAGCCGGAAACTCCTCCTTTATTCCCTCCCAATCCCACCCTCACTCCCTCATCTCCTCCCTGCTCCTCTCTAAGTCCACTGATAAGGGAGGTCCTTCTCCCCTTCCATCTGACCCTAGCTTATCAGGTCTCATCAGGATAGGCTGTAATGTCCTCCTCTGGGGCCTAGCAAGGCTGCTCCTCTTTTAGCTGGGGAGTTTAAAGACCCCACCACTGAGTTCATGTCAGAGACAGTCCCTGTTCCCCTTACTAGGGAACCTGCTTGAATGCTGAGCTGCCATGGGCTTTATTCTAGCAGGGGTTCTAGGTTATATCCATGCATGGTCCTTGGTTGGAGAATCAGTCTCAGAAAAGACCCCTGTGCCCAACAATATTTAGTCCTTGAGTAACTCCTGTCCTCTTCAGGTCTTACTAACTCCCCCTTCTTTCATATGATTCCCTCCACTCTGCCCAATGTTTGGTTATGAGTCCCAGCATTTGCTTTGATACACTGCTGGGTAGAGTCTTTCAGAGGCCCTATATAGTAGGCTCCTGTCCTGTTTCTTGTTTTCTCCTACTTCCAATGTCCATCCCATTTGTCTTTCTAAGTAAGAATTGATCATCTTATCCCAGGACCTCCTTCTTGTTTATCTTCTTTAGGTGTACAGATTTTAGTATGTTTATCCTATCTTATAGGTCTAGTACCCACTTAGCAGTGAGTATACCGTGTGTGTCTTTCTGCTTCTGGGATACCTCACTCAAGATCATCTCTTCTAGATCCCACCATTTGCCTTCAAATTTCATGCTTTCCTTGTTTTTAATTGGTGAGTCGTAGTCCATTGTGTAAATGTACCACAATTTCTGTATTCATTCCTCTGTTGAGGGACAGCTGGGTTGTTTCCAACTTCTGGCTATTACAAATAAAGCTGCTATAAACATGGTTGAGCAAATGTCCTTGTTGTTATACTTGAGCATCTTTTGGATTTATGCCTGGGAATGGTATAGTTGGATCTTGAGGAAGCGCTATTCCTAATTCTCTGAGAAAGTGCCAGATTGATTTCCAAAGTGGTTGTACAAGTTTACATTCCCACCAGCAATGGAGAAGGGTTCCCCTTTCTCCACATCCTCTCCAGCATGTATTGTCACTTGAGTTTTTGATCTTAGCCATTCTGATGGGTGTAAGGTGGAATCTCAGGGTCGTTTGATTTGCATCTCTCTGATGGCTAAGGACGTTGAGCATTTCTTTAAATGTTTCTCTGCCATTCACTGTTTTCTTTATTTTTAAGTTATTTACAGTTTATTCAATTTGTATCCCAGCTGTAGCCCCCTCCCTCATTCCCTCCTAATTCTACTCTCCCTCCCTCATCTCCTCCAAAGCCCCTCTCTAAGTCCCCTCTCTAATAAGGGAGGTTCTCCTTCCCTTCCATCTTTGTCAGGTCTCATCAGGACTGGCTGCATTGTGTTACGTTTCTACTATAAATTCAGCTCCCTCGGCAGTACCTAACTGCACTGAAATATAAATTTAATTAAAAAATAGACTCTCAATCTACATCAGTATCAATTTGGTGCTGAAAGCCAGTAAGATTCTAGGAGAATTGTTGATTCTGTGTTCATATCCTATGCCTGAAGAGCCTGGATTCTGATGTTAGTAAAGGAATACAGTTGTAGCAGCAGGAAGAATTAAAGTAGACAGAGTTGCTTTCTTGGTATATTTGTGGCCTGAGCTATATAATAAATGGTCCTATCCACCCCTCCATGTCTACTTAGAGCTGCAGGGCAGAATTCCAGAGGAGTGAGAGCAGGAAAGAAATAAAAATGCCAGGAAATTCCAGGAGCTTAAATTTGCAGCTAAATGGGGGTGTTCTCCCTTTCCTGTTCCTTCAGGAAAGAAGATCTGGAGCAAAGACAGGATATCGACAAAGTGTTGCTTTGGAAGAAGTACTCAGATAACAGTTGAGGCGATAAAAACAGTAGAAATTCTTGGCACAAATTCACTCAGTAGGTCTCACAGCCACTGCCATTCAAAGCTACAAAAGACAGACAACAGACATAAAAAGAAAACAAAAACAAACATTGGCTGTGAAGAATGAAAAGCTAAAACAAATAATAGATGAAATTCCTCTGCAATTTGTTAGCAATTGAATTAATATTGATATTATCTGAAATGTTATAAAATAAATATCATTTTATATTATGGAGGCAAGAGGTAACAGAATGACAAGTGCATATCCTGAGTATAGTGTTAGGTTTTTTGTTTTGTTTTGTTTTGTTTTTTGGTTGTTTGTTTTTTAAGAGAAAGAAAAGGATTAGGGCAAGAAACCTCAAATTTATAATTGTTTACATAAAGAAGTATTCAACTCTGTATTAGAAACATGTGAATTTTCCTGCTCTATTCCTGTGGACACAGGAGAATGAAGGTTATTGAGAGGAATTGCTTCTGGGATGTTAACCTCAATATTCCTTCATTATAAATTTCTGTAATGGAAACTCTGATTATGTTTTACTTTGGCTCATAAAGAATTCTTTTAGTAATGCCATATGAAATACAAACTCTTTGGCAATCTAGACTACATCATGCCTTTTAAATTTTATCCCTTTCTAGTTTTTTTCCACATACCATATGCCACAGCACAAATGAAAAACAAGCTATTCCATGAATAGCCACTTAATCCCTTTCCTTTTGATTTAGAATGAAGACTCCATAAATCCACCCGCCCAAATCTTCTTAGAACAGGATGAGTTTCCTGTAACTTCCTTAATATTTTCCAGTTACCGCCATACCTCAGCAGCCATATGTCAGCGCTTGGTAGAAGTGATTTCATCTATTTTATTTATATGCAATTATTTGCATGCTATGGTTATGTTGTGCATTTATTTTGTTTATTTACTATTAGTTGGAAATGTCTTCTAAGTGACTTTGAAATTTTCTTCTTTTCACATTCTCCTTCATGTATTGTTCACAGAATAACTCCAATAAATACTTGAAATAGTAACATAAAAGTAAGATAGGAAATGTAAAGCACTATTTCAATTTATATTCATGAATAAATACTTTGAAAGTTAAGTTTAAATGAAATTTTAGGTTTAGTATCAAAAGATATAAAGTTTTCAGCACATTAGTCTTATACTTATTTTACAATTTAAAAAATACAAATGTACGGTTATATTTTATACATGTTCATTTCTTTTGTGAATTTTAACCTTATTTGCATCCCAAATATCTAGTTATATAAACAAATACGCTTTAGTATGTTTTACAGAATAATTGGAAACTATTATAGTAAATACACAATAAACCTAAACAAAGACTGCAAGGAAGAAGTGAGAGTCTAGCTATAGAAAACTTGACAAAACCCACTAAGCTTTCAGAGATAATTGATACTATGAGATCAGTGTACTTTCCAGATTTTGTCTTTCCCACATTTACTCTTTTTGTCTTATGGTAACATGTATAGTTTTGGAGACTGTGAAGAGAGGATGAGAAATTATTGATTGGAAATCACACCTATTGTGTAATACAAAATTTAGAAAGGGAAAATTCATGCCTTTATTTTGGGAGATGAGATTTTTAAGGTATTGAAGTGTCAGAAAAGGCAGGCATTCATTAAACTGTTGTTATACAAATAAGAAAAAAAAATAAAATACAAAATAAATAATTTAACACTTCAGGGTATTAAAACAGGGGCTGTGAAATGTAAGGAAAGATGACTTTTCATGTCATTTTTACTTCCCAGTTTCCTGGGAATATATGTCAAAGGACATATATTGCTACATAAAGTATAAATTTGGCTTATTTTAATATTGATGGTCATTTGCACATTCCCTCTTAAGACATTTATTTCATTTCATTTTTAAAAATTTTTGAGAGATGATCTCATGTCCTACACCTGACCAGTATGTCTCTGTCTAGTTAAGGATGAACTTGAAATTCAGATATCTTTGCCTCCACTTCGCAGACACTAGAAGGACATAAGAAGAAAGCCAGTAAGCATTGTTTTGAACTGGGGCTCAAAATCAGAATTTTGTGTATGCTAGGAACAGCACATGACTAACAAAGCCACACCACAGATTTCTCTATTTTCTTTAATTTCTTTGCCCATTCTGGTTTATTGGTTTTAAAAACTGATAGTGGCTACAGATTTTTTTTTCACTTTTTTTTTTTCTTGTTTTTAAAATGGCTTGATGAAGTAAGGCCATTCACATTCCCTACACCGCAAGAAAGTGACACTAACATTGGGTGGCGAGGAGGAACAGATTACCTTTGGTTGCTGGACACAGTGCACTAGGTATAGACTCAGTACAGAAGGTTAGCTGAGAAAGGAAATGCTCTAGGGTACCTCTACATCTCTAACGTATTTTATGTTTTTCTTAATTCTTCTCTCATGCATTACTTAACAGCTGCAGTTTACCCTTCCAGTTTCTCTTTTCTCTTGTACCCAGCACCCAAACTCTGCTCCTCTCTTTCCCCTCATCAAAAAGCAGAACTTCAAAGGATATCAGCTGAACGTGACATACCAAGATACTGTAAGATTAGTATATCAACCTTATATCAAGGCTGGACTAAGCGACCCAGTAGGAGGAAAAGGGTCACAAAGTCAGGAAAAAGGGTCAGAAACACCCCCTACTACCACTGTTAGGAGTCCCACAAAACCACCTATGAAACCATAACATATATGCAAAGAAAGGAACTATCTCAGAAGCGTGCAGGTTCCTGATTGTTGCGTTAGTGTCTGTGAGCACCTACGGGCTCTGTTTAGTTGATTCTGTGGGTCCTGTTCCTATGATATCTTCCATCCCCTCCATCTTCCCTTTCTTCTACAGGCGTCTGAGTCCTGCCTAAAGCTTGGCTGTGGATCTATTTTTGTCTTTAAGACTGTGAAATTTGAAGCTCCGGGGATATCCACATTGGGACATAGATACTTGGTGTCCATATGAGTTTCTCATCTAGAAACTCTAGAAACAAGACGACAAAGTTCAGATTTCCCCAGGCTTTACATCCATGAAGAGATTTTGAACTTAAAGCCATTATATAGAGATCATGGTCAAGTGATTAGATAAGGGTGCTCATTTATACCAAACTACTCCTCAATTACTACAGGCCTCAGTAAATTCAGATTTGTATGCCATTTTATATCCTTCCCACTAAATTCAGATCTGGTAGAGATATACTTATGAAGGGATATTGTAAGTATAGAAGAAATTCTTGTAAAAGAAATTATTTAAGTCTTACAAATAGAAAAGAAAACACTAGAGGGAAGTGACCATGTTTCATTGAAGTCCAAATGAAATCTGTTTTCTGGACAAGCGATTTTAGGCATCTGCTTTATGCCCAGGCTGGTCTCCATTTTATGTTCCTGCTTTTGGTTCAAAAGATCTCACTCTAGGCTTCTGCCAGCTCTCTCAGAATTTTGGCAAACAAAAATTAAATCTCTCTTCTCTAGCAAGAAAACTGCCCCAAAGCACCTATCTTTCATACTTTAATAATTCTGTACCTTAATAAAGCAGTATCATTTCTTGACTTGCATTCTATAATCGTCTCCGTACTTGTTGTGTAATCAACATTGACCATCAGTGCTTGAGAAGGTTTGCAATGTGGTCTCTGTGATATTTCCAAAGTGAAAGCAAATTTAGTGTAGAGAAAAAAAAAAGGTGTTATGAGAAAATAGAGAGAAATAACTGAATCTCTTCACTTGCAGAGTCTGCTATTTGCAGAGATGAGAAGGGTTCTGAGTGACAGACAAGGTCTGAATCACAGGTATTTTACTCTGTTGTAATGGTTTCTCTTCTTCTGTAGATTTGCTTTTCGGCTGTCATGAGTATTTCCAAGGCCAACTGAGAAAATAATAATAATGTCCTTACATAGTCTACTATCAGAATACTAGAAGCCTAAATTTCTCTGCAAGAGAAATTACTGGATTATATTTTTTTTATTTTTTTTCTGGAATACTGTATTTTAAAAGTACAATTAGATCAGATGATGATATGTTTTGTCTGTAGTTCATCTGAAATAAACAGGTCAAGATATTTAATAATCTATTAGTAAAAATGAAAGAAGGATTAATGTTTCTCTCTGAGGAAAATATGCAAGGAAATGAAAAAGTCTCCACAGCTACTGTTGCTTGATGATACTGCCTGTTACTTTCATTTGCCTCTGATTATATGCAATCTCCTGTATTGATTGTTCATATATTCCTCTTTCAATTATCACAGATATCCAGAAGGGGAGGTTATTATTAATCTCATTTTAATAGACAATAAACATAACCAAATTAGAGATTTTAAAGGACATTCTCTGCTCCTGCTCATGTGGGATATTAAAATGTTGGCAAGTGACTTTCTAAGAATCAACATAATGCCCCTGTCCTATGCTTGTGGGTATAATACTGCAAATATTGGTATTCAAAACAAGCCTAGAGGAGAATTAATTTGAGATTTGGCTTTGATTTTATATATATATATATATATATATATATATATATATATATATATATATATATATATATA
>NW_026596073.1:38551443-38681264 GCF_907164565.1 Psammomys obesus | reverse complement strand
ATATATATATATATATATATATATATATATATATATATATATATATAAATTATATATATATATATAATCTCTATTAACTACACAGCCTTTGTACATTTACCCTGTATACCCCTGTGGCTCCTTCCCTCCTCCCCTCCCAATCCCTCTCCTCCTCCACCCTCCACATGCATGCCCCTCCCCAAGTCCACTGATAGGGGAGGCCTTCCTTTCCTTCCCTCAGATCCTAGTCAATTAGGTCTCATCAGGATTGGCTGCATTGTATTCTTCTGTGGCCAGGTAATGCTGCTTCCCCCTTAGGGGGAGGTAATAAAAGATTCTTTTAAAACTATTTTATTGTTTCCAGGTTCTGGCTATTACAAATAAAGCTGCTATAAACATGGTTGACCAAGTATCCCTTTTGTGTACTTGAGGAAAGTTTGGGTATATACCTAGCAGTGGTATAGCTGGGTCTTGAGGAAGCACTATTCCTAATTTTCTGAGAAAGTGCCAGATAGATTTCCAAAATGGTTGTACCAGTTTACATTCCCACCAGCAGTGGAGGAAGGATCCCCTTTCTCCACAACCTCTCCAGCATGTGTTGTCACTTGAGTTTTTCATCTTGGCCATTCTGATGGGTGTGAGGTGAAATCTCAGGGTCGTTTTGATTTGCATTTCCCTGATGGCTAATGAGATTGAGCATTTCTTTAAGTGTTGAGGGAGCGGGATACAGCTGGGATACAGAGTTAATAAGATGTAACTGATAAGAAAAAAATAAAATTAAAAAAAAAAGTACTTTATTGGATGTCACCAAGTTCCTGTCTATAGTTCAGGTTGTTTCAATTTTGTTCTTATATGGTTCCTAAAAGTCCAAATTCTCTATGATGAGATTTAGCATATTGGTCTGAGGTGTTCCATTGAGTACTTCGTCTAGACATCAGATCTTCATGAGCTGCCTCTGCTTCTTTATTTCTGTTTCAGCTGATTCTCTTCCTTTGCTCAGTTTCTGATAGAATGCTCTGTAGATACACCATTTGGCATGTAAATGGGATCTATCAAAGGGTAATTTGTATCAGTCATAAAAACTGATAGGTTTGAGGGTGAAAATGGTTACTGTATTTCATACATTGAATTGAACTGTTTAAAAGCAATTTATTTCATATGTTATTGCTTGACCCCTAATATGGAAAAAAGATAGATAATAACGAGCCGGATACTTTTGTATCTAAAATACTGCAGAGTACAAATATTTTAATGGTATTTATTTATTACTAAGTCATTACCATGGCACTTTAATCTTCTGAGTCTTTTTCTTTTCTCAAATGGTCTAAAATAATAATTTCCTGGTCATCACATATTACAAAGTTCAAAATCAGTACAAGTACAAGGGAATAAATTTTAATTAAAATCATATTTCCTTTCCCCCACATATTCATTTCTTCTCTCCCTTCCATGTGCCTCCATGGGGAGTTTTATTTTATTCTTGGCTTGTGAGTAGTTGGAGGAGCTACAGAGTCAAGGAACATGCTCCTGGAAACATGCTCACTCCTAAGTCAAAGGATTCTTTCTACCATATAGGTCCACTGGTGATTGGAGACTTTTCTAAGTCTTCTGAAGATGACAGCAAGGCATAGGGAACACTAAGTAAAGATAACCTCTTCTCCAGATTTCACTGCAGTGAAACTATACCATGCTTTTGGCTTTGTTCACATGTTACTGAGTACATAAGTTGATTTTTCATTTGTTAAACATCAAAGAGAGTGAGATGCTTGCAAGATGGCATAAAACCAATAAAATTCCAAGCATATCACAATTGTAAGTGACAGTGTAGATTAGTAGTTTACAAGTCCTGACCGTGGGTGAAGATAGATTTCCTTTTTTAGGACATATCTATTTGAGTGACAAAGGAGTGAGCGAACCAACTAAACAATAATGATATCTAAAATATAGCACATAGAGAGAACACTTCTGAGGCAAAAGATAACAAACCAAAAATAAAACTGGAAAATGAGATGTATTGTGAGATTTGAGATTTATGTGGTAAATTAGCTTTGTACAGTCAGTGCTTTAAGTAACATACTGGAACTATTGTACATATTTTGCTTGAGTAACCATGCTTGATAAATTGCACAAAGCACATTTAATAGATAATTGTAATGAATGTATTTTAATATCTCTTCATAATAAAATCATTACTGAAACATGATTTTAGGTGCCTTCCCTTGTCTTGCTTTTAAGTCAGTTTTCCATGACTTACTTTACATGACTTCCATGAGTAAGATGAACAAAATTAAAAGAAATGGTTTCTGAGGAATATAAAGCAGTCATACTGAAACAGAAAAAGGAAAAACTGAACAGTTAATTTCCAAACTTCTTCCATTTTGGAAATATATTTCTAAATTGAAGAAAATACTTTGTTTTTGTTTTAACACTTCTCTCTTTTTTACTTTTAATTTTTAATTAATTTTTATTTTTTAATATTAGTTATAGTTTATTAACTTTGTATCCCAGCTGTAGCCCTCCCCTTCATTCTCTTCCAATCCCACCCTCCCTTCCTCATCTCCTTCCTGCCCCTTTCCAAGTCTACTGATAGGGGAGGTCTTCCTCCCCTTCCATCTGACCCTAGCTTATCATGTATCTTCAAGACTGGTTGCAAGACTCCTCTGTGGCCTAGAAAGGCTGCTCCTCCTTGGGGGTGAGGGGAGGTTCAAAGAGCCAGCCATTGAGTTCATGTCAGAGATAGTTCCTCTTCCCTTCACTAGAGAAACCACTTAGATACTGTTTTTTTAATTACAATTTTTCACCCTGTAGCTCCCTTCCACCTCCCCTCCCAATTCCACCTTCCCTCCCAGAAAATACTTTAAAATAGAGAACTTTAGTACATAATTGTCACTCAAGTTTCCCAATTTTCAAAACCAAGCTGATTCTTCATAACCTCCTCCATGCTAAAGGGTGGTGGTCCATTCAGTGTGGCATCCTCTGTTCGTGAGAGCGATCTCCCCCTGAGGTGTTACATCCTCTGAGCTAATTTCATTCACTTAGTGCATCCTCTATACTAGACAGTAGTGCTCCATTCAGTTGTTACATCTGCTATGGCAGAGAGTGGTGCTCCATTCACTGGCTGAAGATAGGCTCCTCTAAATGTACACTGGCTCCAATTTTTCTACCTTCTGATCCTCCTATATTAAGTTCCCAATGTGTAATGTACTGGCTCTGTCCTCCTTATAAGTGGATTATGAAATGTATAAAACAACATCCAAATATTGTGTGGCTTCAACAAAATTTTATGATAGAGTTGTTTGATATCAACTTTTCTTTCTTTTCCAATGCACTACCTACTTTTGACTTGGAATGTGTTTGGACTTTATAATTGTATGTATTTGCCTCTTTACATAAGTTGGGTAAATTTATTATTAGTGTACAAGCCCTGTGAACTGTATCTTCTCAGTAGTGTTGTTGATGAATTTTTACCACCTCACTGCCCTCTCTTCCAAATTCATGGGCTAGCATCTGTGGCTACTAATTTAATATCTACAAAATAAATAGGTAACACTGATATCTCTCATGCAATTATATATGTTTGAAATGAGATTTCACTTTGTGCTACATTCCATTAGCAATGAGTTACCATATATATATATGGTAACTTTTTTTTTTTTTACTCTATTTCTCCTGAGGTTAGCTTCTTCTAATATAAGAGGACGTTTTGTTAAATGAAGAAAAGAGACCTTTATGTTTTTACTAGTAAACAAACTGCATAACACACCAGGGCTTCATCAAGCTTCCCTCTGACTTATTGTTATTTTCCAGGAGCCTCTCCAGGGCAGTATTTTTCTTGGTGCAGACACACCATGAAATGACATTTTTGAAGAGTCCTCCTATTTCCTGGAACAAGGCAGTGACATCATAAAGGTAAAAATGCAAACAAAATTCAAATTTTATACTATAATTATAGTACTCCTTTATCGACTGTGGCTTTTAGTAATAGCACACCATTTTTTTTTTAATTCTCACTCATATATATTCATTTGTTTATAAAAATAGTATTTCTTTTCTGAATTTTTTAATTTTTTATTTATTAAGAATTACAGTTTATTTACTTTGTATCCCAACTGTAGCCCATCCCTCATTCTCTCCCCATCACACCCTCAATCCTTCATCTCTTCCCATTCCCCTCTCCAAGTCCACTGATAGGGGAGATCTTTTTCCCTTTTCATCAGACTCTAGACGATCAGGTCTCATCAGAACTGGCTGCATTGTCCTCCTCTGTGGCCTGGAAAGGCTATTCACCCCTTGCAGGAGGTGATTAAAGAGTCAGCTACTGAGTTCATGTCAGAGACAGTCCCTGTTCCCATTACTAGGGTACCCACTTGGACACTGAGCTGCCATGGGCTATATCTGAGCAGGGGTTCTAGGTTATATCCATGAATTTTCCTTGGTTGGAGTATCAGTCTCTAAAAAGGCCCCTGGGCCAAGGTATTTTGGATCTATTGCTCTCCTCCTGGAGTTCCTGTCCCCTCCAGGTCTTTCATCTCCCCCTTCTTTCATAAGTTTCCCTGCATTCTGCCCAAATTTGGTTAAGAGTCTCAGCATCTGCTTTGATACACTGCTGGGTAGAGTCTTTCAGTGGCCTTCTGTGGTAGGCTCCTCTCCTGTTCCCCATTTTCTCCTTTTTTCAAATTTCCATTCCATTTGTCTTTCTGAGTGAGGCTTGATCATCTTCCCCAGGGTCCTCCTTCCTGCTTAGCTTTTTAGGTGTACAGGTTTTAGTATGTTTATCCTATATAATATATCTAGTATCCGCTTGTAAGTGAATGTATATCATAGGTATCTTTCTAAGATCCTGAGATACCTCACTCAGAATGATCTTTTCTAGTTTCCACCATTTGAGTGCAAATTTCATCATTTCCTTGTTTTTAAGTACTGAGAAGTATTCCATTGCATAAATGTACCATAATTTCTGCACCCATTCCTCCATTGAGGGACATCTGGGTTGTTTTCAGGTTCTGACTATTATGAATAAAGCTGCTACAATCATGGTTGAACAAAAGTCCTTGTTGTGTACTTGATTATATTTTGGAAATATGCCTAGGAGTGGTATAGCTGAATCTTGAGGATGCACTATTCCTAATTGTCTGAGAAAGCACCAGATTGATTTTCAAAGTGGTTGTACAAGTTTACATTCCCACCAGCAATGGAGGAGGCCTCCCCTTTCTCCATAATGTCTCTAGCATGTGTTGTCACTTGAATGTTTGATCTTAGCCATTTTAATGGGTGTAAGGTGAAATCTCAGGGTCGTTTTGATTTGCGTTTCCCTGAGGAAGGGTGTTGAGCATTTTTTAAGTATTTCTCTGCCATTTTATATTTCTCTACAGAGAATTCTCTATTTAGCTTTGTACTCCTCTTTTGATTGGATTACTTGACTTTTTGCTTTTTAACTTCTTGAGTTCTTTATATATTCTGGATATTAGCCTTCTGTCAGATATAGGTTTGGTAAAGATCCTTTCCCAGGCTGTCGATTTGTTCTGACAATAGTGTCCTTCGTCTTACAGAACATTTTTATAGTCCAATTTACAAACAAAACATTTTGAAAATATACTTAAGACATTCAACCCTTGCTTTTGTCTTTCTTTTCCACTTAAAAATAAAATTATTTGGGCTTACACATTTGAAATATATTGTTTAGTCAAATTACACAAATATGAATTTCGTTTTCATCTGTTCACATCATCTTTTGATTATTTGAAATTTAAGCTCCTATGTCTGTTTATCCATACACAAATTGTACTGACATTCTAAGACACCTACAACAGTAAGCAGGAGCATTCCCAATAAGGGTTATTTCCCAAGAGTCGGACATTGGCTTAAGAACACCAGAGAAGTCAAATGAATTTCATTAATTCTAGAGACAAATGCCAGCTCTAAGTTTCTTCTTACAAAAGCAAATTTTCTCTCTATCAGTCTCTTTTTACATAACCAAAAGTCATCAAAACCAATAGGATATTTTAGTTAGTCAAACATTTTGACATTAAAATGCCTAAATATATTTCCATGTTTATGCCTGTGGATAAATATCAGCAATTCAGAACTTACCTTAGTAGTCATATTTGTTCATTTATCTATTGGCATTTGTATACCTTAAATGCTATATAAACAATGTTTTTAATGTGATGAGAAATGATATCATAAACTTTTTATTTTGAAACTTTTTCAGTTATCATTTTTATTAATTAATTCAATTTGCATCTCTGTCTTCCCCCTCCTCTCCGTTTATTCCCACCCTCCTTCTGGTATCCCCTCTCTTTTGTTCCTCAGAATAGGGGAGACCCCCATACCAAGACTCCCCAGCTCATCTGAGCTCATTTTCTTCCCCTGGCCTGGTAAAGAAGTCCCATTAGGGGGAAGTAATCAAAAAAAAAAAAAAAAAAAAAAACTGGAAACATAATCCCTCACTCCTCTAACCAGTGAGCCCACATGCTAGCCAGCCCATAGAAGAAGAGGATCTCGACAGTTCTGATGAGACCTGATAGGCTAGGGTCACACAGTAGACAAGGAGGACCTCCCCTGTCAGTGGACTAGGGGAAAGGGATAGGGGAGGAAGAGGAAGGGAAGGTAGGCCTGGGAGGAGACAAGAGAGAGGGCTTAAACTGAGATAGAAAGTGATTTAGTTGTAAATAATAATAACAATAATAATCTATAAACTTAATTGAGGTAGCTTGCCATCTTATTAACCTTAACTGATTTAAAGCAACATAAAAAATTTTATAATCAACTCTAAACCTGAAATAAAAAATTAATTCCAAATTGATAGAGTTATGTAAAAAGAAATTTTTCTCATTTATTCTGTAGGTTACAAAGTTTTAAGTGGTGATTAAAATAGCCTGTTAATATGCCAAAATAAGTAATTTAAAATATGAAGTAGCTTTCTCTTTTACGTAGGTATGTGTTCTAAAGCATTCAGTATGCAGTTTAAGTACATATATGTATATAATGTGTCACATGCATCAAATATAATGTATTTCTTTAGGTGTACATACCAAAACACAGTTCAATTCCAAGTAAATCTAGTGATATATTAATGATGATAATTCATAAAAACAATAAAAATAATTATAACATAATAGAGTAAATATAATAGAAATAGAATCTCCATTTAAAATTCATTATTATTATTTGGATCTTAGCAACCTTAGGATATTATGGGTATTACATTTTTTTAACTTTTATTAATTACACTTTATTCATATTGTATCCCCCCATAAGCCCCTCCCTCCTCCCCTCCCGGTTCCACACTCCCCCCCTTTCTGCATGCATACCCCTCCCCAAGTCCACTGATAGGGGAGGTTCTTCTCTCCTTCTTTCTGATCTTAGTCTATCAGCTATCATCAGAAGTGGCTTCATTGTCAGGGCTCTAGGTTATCTCCACGGATAGTCCTTGGTTGGAGTATAAGTCTTTGGGAAGTTCCCTGTGTTCAAATTTTCTTGTTCTGTTGCTCTCCTTGTGGAGTTCCTGTCCTCTCCAGCTCTTACTATTTCCCACTTTTTACATAAAATTTTTAGTTTGAAGTTTTTCACTTTTAGGAACCCATTGCAACTTTTTAAAATATATATTTTTTTTCAGATTTTATCTCTTTTTTATTTTTATTAATTACACTTTATTCACTTATCCACCCTGTAGCTCCCTCCCCCCTCCCTTCCCAATTCCATCCTTCCTCCCTCTTCTCCATGAATGCCCCTCCCCAAGTCCACTGATAGGGGAGGTCTTCTTTTCCTTCCTTCTCATCCTATTCTATTAGGTCTCATCAGGAGTGGCTGTATTGTCTTCCTCTGTGGCCTGGTAAGGCTGCTTCCCCCTAAGGTGGAGGTGGTCAAAGAGCAGGCCAATCATTTCATGTTATGACTTCTTTTTATTTTATTTTTTGTTTTTTTTTTCTTTATCAATTATACTTTATTCACTTTGTATCCCCCCTGTGGTTCTCTCCTTCCTCCTGTCCCAATCCCTCCCTTCCTCCACCCTCTGCATGCATGCTCCTCCCCAAGTCCACTGATAGGGGAGGACTTCCTTTCCTTCCTTCTGATCCTAGGCAATTAGGTCTCAACAGGAGTGGCTGAGCTGTCTTCTTCTGTGGCCTGGTAATGCTGCTTCCCCCTCAGGGGGAGGTAATTAAAGAGCAGGCCAATCAGTTCATGTCAGAGACATTCCCTGTTCCTATTACAATGGAACCCAGTTGGATACTGAACTGCCATGGGCTACGTCTGTGCAAGGGTCTTAGATTATCTCCATGCATAGTTCTTGGTTGGAATAGCAGTCTAAGGAAAGACCCCTGTGCTCAGATTTTTTGGTTCTCCTTGTGGAGTTCCTGTCCTCTCCAGATCTTACTGTTTCCCACTTCTTTCCTAAGATTCCCTGCACTCTGCCCAAAGGTTGCCTGTATGTCTCAGCATTTACATTGATAGTTTGCAGGGCAGAGCTTTTCAGAGGTCCTCTGTGTCAGGCTCCTGACTTGTTTCCTCTTTTCTCCTTCTTCTGATGTCTAGCCTCTTTGCTTTTCTGGATAGGAATTGAGCATTTTAGCAAGATTCCTCCCTCTTAATTAATTTCTTTAGGTGTGGTGCAATCCTTTAATCCAGCACTTGGGAGGCAGGGGGAGGTGCATCTCTGTGAGTTCGAGGCCAGCCTGGTCTACAGAATGAGTTCCAGGAGAGCCAGGGCTACACAGAAAAGCCATGTCTCTAAAAACAAAGCAAAACAAACAAACAAAAAAAAAGAGTAAATATACATGACTTCTTTTTAATGAAGCAAAATCAAATACTCAATATCACTGTTTTTACAGGTAAAGACCAAGGTTAAGATTAATTAATGTGATTTCAGTACAATCACAGTGATACTGCTGTGGCCTTTTTGTTTATAAAAATGGTTAATATTTGCCTGAATTGTAGGGGAAATACAGGAGGATAATAGGAAAGAAGGGATGTTGCATGTACCTGGAAGACAGAGTAAGACAGTATAAATTTCATCAATTTGGGAAATTCCATGTTATTACTAGTATCTATAATTTTAGTGTCAATCAGTTTAGCTCTTTAATCCAACAGAAGTGCTGGTTGTTTTATTTGATTTTTTTTCAAGGTTCTTAGGTGGTCAAATGAAGTCATATATGATTTGAAAACATTAGAAAGGATGAATTTTGTTACAGATTCCAGCATTTCATTCCAAAGCCAGGCCAACAAGATTCTAAGAGCCAGAGTTTGTGGACATACGCAGACTGCAGTGAAAATGCTGTTTCAAAGCTTAGAGTCACTGTCCACATGAACTCAAAGCAGCGGTGAGTTTGTGCACAAATTTGCATAAGATCAAGCCATAAATATTCATGTCAAGATGAGGGAGTGGCTCCAGAAGTACCATCCCTAGCTGAGGAGATACTGGCAACTGATGAATACTGAAATAGAGTCAGTCTTCATTAAGGATATGGCAGCTCAGAGGTTATCCACAACCTATTAGATGATCCCTCATGCACATACTCATGGGACTAAATGAACTCAGCAGGTTGAAAAATAAGACTACATTAGGCTGAGAGGCTCAAGTGGGGAAAGGAACACGGGAGGAATTGGAGAGGAAGAAATGTGGGTTGGAATTTATCAAAACAAATCATATGTATGTATGTGTGTATGTATGTAATTCTCACACAGTAATAAAAAGAAGACAAATAAAATTAAAACTAAAAGTTCTAAAAGAAATATAAATAATATAACACAATAAAAATCCAATCTGATCCATTCTAATCTTTCTTGCCTTCTTCTAAGGATTAAAGAAGTGTATTTTAATTCCATTATTCTGTTTTTCTTTTTGTCTGTGTGTTATGAAGTGAGTAGTTAGCCCTTTGCTTTTAAGTAATTAAAGAAATAAAGGGATCTTCGTCTTGAAATTCTGAATTGATAGTCCTGCCTTCACTTACTATTTTCATGCCCTTCTGTACAAGGGCAATAGTCAAGTTACCTTAATGATAGCCAGAAGAAATGCCTTTAATCCCATTGGTCACAGGGCAGCTATCACCAAAACCAATTCCTGTGTAATTAAAGGGTGCTCCCAGGCACTATAAGAACTTGGAAGTTGCTCATAGACTGGGGGGAAGTAGGAGGACTTTTTTTTTTTTAATTTTATAGACAGCAACCATATTGAAGCCATTTCTGAAACACACCGATAAGCTTTGCTTTTGAATTTACATTAAAGAACTCAATAGTTGCTACCTGTGAGAACAGCTCATGCTTCTAAACTGACTCATGTCCCGCAGAGATTAAGGACATAGGCCTTTAGAAGATTAGCACGTCACTTGGTTTAAGTGACACTCAATCCATTTTACTGACATCCTGCAAAACAAGCACTTTCTGACTGAAACATAATGAAAATTTGGTATGCCTTTCCAGACCAGCCTAGGTAGGTTTTACATGTTAATGCTAGCTAATGCAGCCAGTGTTTGGAAATGAAACAGCAGTCCTCATTACAGAAAGGGAATAGGCACAAGCCTACGAATACTAATTCAGTGCAGCACACTTTACATTACTTTTTAATTTTACCCAAGCCTCACTGTGGGCCATAGTTATTAAGCCATATTCATTGAATTCGGCAGGCTATTACTTTGCATTGTTAAGATTTCTACTGCATCTCGCCATTCAATTGTGAAGCCAAACAGACTTTGATTTGATTTCTAATTGTTTGTTTTCAGTGCTTTGAACCTGGCTGTCTTGCTTCTGTGAGGAGGAGAAAGAACATCAGGGAGTCTGGTGAAGAGTTCTCTCATTTACCTTCAACACCATCTCAGAGTGTGGTCCAAATTCCACCTCTGTTAAGATAGCTGCAATACACAGACATGAACCATTACTGAATTTCAACTTGTACAGACACCTTGGAGAGCTGACATTTTATAGTGTTCCCACCAGCTTCCTAGACTCCATTATTATGGGAAAATAAGCCTGTGCTAACACCTTGGCAAATAACACTACCACGCTTTCACTTTTGTTTTCAATCCGTAACATACAAACGCAACATGTCCTGAGGTTCAAAGGGACTCTATAGCAAGCCTCCCATGACAATGTGAAATTTTCATCAGAGAAAACATATTACCCAGCATGAAAACCATCATTTCCAGAGAACAGACCCACAGTTCAAACATTTTTATAAATCTATTTATACGGAAAATAAGAAAAATAATGCTATACTAGACTTTGTGTCATTGAAAGTTAACACTTAAGTTGCAGTAACTTCTTGGGAATGGGTCACATCATTTAAATTTGGATGGAAATAATATTTTCAAATGCTTTTGTTGTCCAATAATTACTTCCTCTGTTATTTTCCACCAGAGAATATGACTATGTTTGCTTGTTTTAATTACTGAAACACTTGTAATCAATTGCTATATTATTGATTTTGTTTTATTTTTATATTAGAACAATAGCTGACCAATAGGGACTGCAGAAGCGATTCAGAGATTAAAACAAACTAGTTCATTTTAACAAACCCCTTCTACTATTTTAATTATGGATTTTATTATTTGAGATGAATATGAATAAATCATATTAATCTTCCTACTCTTCCCTGCAAACCTTCTTAGTTGTCCCTATTTGTTCTCTTTCAAACGTATGAACTCTTCATTAATTAATTGTTGTTACACACACACACACAAACACACACACACACATTGTTATCAGTCTGAAACAAAGAAAAATAAAGAAACAATATGCTGAGATTCAAAGCATTTTTCTATCAAGCCTTCTAGGAGAATGTGAATATTTCATCAGAAAAAATATAGTATGAAGCATAAAACAATAATTTCCACAGAATACATCCACTGTTCAAACATTTTTATAAATCTGTTTATACAAAAATTAAGAACATACTTATACATATTGTATGTATGTTTTTAATATTCCTAGATAACTATAACCTGCTCAGTATGTATAATGTTACTTTTATGCCTGTTCTCAGGAAAGTCACTAGGTGTTGGATAATTCCATGATGAGCACCGATGATAACTGCTAGTTCCTTTTCTCCATGGTTTTGGGGATATAGATTTTGCATGGTCAGAATAGTTGTATACATTCCAATTCAATCATATCAAGACTATACACCTTGTCACCCACTACCTCTTTTATAATGGAGATATTTGACAAGTTAGCCTATTTTTCAGCAGTCTAGATAACACACCCTTGGATACAGCCATTCTTGAATCTGGGATGAGAAAAAAAAAATCATGATGGAATGGTAACGTACTGCCTCTTCTTAGCAAGCATATCTTAATATAATGATTGTGAAGTAATTATAAGGCGAATAAATGTAATTATTCAGAGAAGTAAAGGACTTTTAAGAAGTCTGTTTACATTAAGATATTAATAGTTATGTAAGAATTGATAATTTCTAAATAAACTCTCAAATATCACAAAAACAGGCTACTCAAGGAAATATCTTCTGATTTTCATATTGCATATATATTTCTTCCAAATAGATTAAAATGTTGCTCATAAAAATGTCTTCCATGGTCTACACAAATATAGAATGTTTACATCTAGAATTTCACCGTAAGAATCATTAGGTGTCAAAAACTGTGCTCCTGGGGGCATTTGATATACTTTATATTATTAAAGAGTGAAAAATACTGAATATTATAATGTAGGCTATTTCCTGCTGATATGCCTGAAGTTTGGAAATGGAACAGAGACTCTGTGTATCTTCTAATCTGGGAGACTAACTCTAATGTTATGAATTACTTCCAGAAAACCTACATTTCCATTATCACTCTGTAAGAATTCACTGATTTAATAACCTTTTTTTTCTTTTATTGAGACCAGAATTTGCTCATATAACATATCCTGATTACAGTTTCTCCTTCCTCTCTTTCTCCCACTTCTCCTCTCTTCCCCACCTATCCTGCTCTAACCCCTTTCAGACTTTCATTAAAAAATAATCAGGCTTTTAAGGGTTAAAATAAAATGACAAAACTAACTAGAGAAAAACAAAATTATCACATCAGAATAGGACAAGACAAACAGAAGGAAAAGAACCATGAAAGCAAAGGAAAAAATACATAGATGAAGAGACCCAGTTATTACCACACTCAAGAATCCCTTAATCCCTCACCCCCAAGGGAGGAATAGCCTTGTTAGGCCACAGAGGAGGACATGGCAGCCAGTCCTGAAGATACCTGATAAACTAGGGTCAGGTGGAAGGGGAGGAGGACCTCCCCTATCAGTGGACTTGGAAAAGGGCAGGGAGAAGATGTGGAAGGAAGGGTAGGATTGGGAGGGAATGAGGAAGGGGGTTATGTCTGGGATACAAAGTAAATAACCTGTGATTAATATAAAAAAATAAAAATTAATAAAAATTAAAAAAAAAAAACACTAAACAAGAAGCCATGTTGTGTAAGGAAAGAAGTAGTAGGGTAAAAAGAGAGAAAACATAATTAAGATAAGTAAATAAAACAAATAATTAAGATAAAATTTACCAACTACGCCCTGGCATGGCATTGTGAGACAAGAAGCCTTCAAGAGCTGCCCCTGAGTTTGTTTCCTTTTGGTTGGACACTGCTGGGCATGCAGCCTACCCTGAGGAGTATTTTTCCACTGTGAGACTCTCTTGTAGAAAACTATTTTTTTATTTGTAAGTGGTTATCATTTGAACATTGGTTCTGGTTATGGATGGTGGTTTGTGTCTACTTCTTTCAACTCTAGGACCCTATGTGTTATGGACTTGTGCAGGCCCTGTACATGTAACCTGAGTCTCAGAGTTCACATATGCATTGGTTCTGCTGTGTTTTGTTGTTGTTTTTAGATTTATAATTGCCTTGTTTACCTTGGGCAGGGCAGATATTTCACTTACACTGTCTCAATAACCATACCGTCTATCTCCCAGGCCCCATGCAATGCCATCCACCTTAATCCTCCTCAACTGGACTACCTTTCATCCAAAATGCCATGGTACTTACTTTTATTCTTTATCTGTGCCTTTCCACACCATCATTAGAATCCTTTCTCCAGTGCTATGTGGTTCCTTCTCCACGCTAACACATCTTGACATCCTCTTATCTCCTGTCTTCCTGTCCATAGGTCCTGCCATGTTTTGAGGGCCTCATTTCCTTCATGTCCTCCGTCCCCTCTGGCTCCTAAATGCCTTCTGTGGTATTCCTGGAACTTCGGGAAGGGATTTGTCTTCATACACCAAATTCTCATCAGTCAGTTGTGGCTGCAGAGAGCCATTTTGTCATTTTTATACACATATAACATTTTCCATCATATCCATTTTTAAGGGACTAATTTTTTTCTTTTCTTTTAGTCTGTTTTTTTCATTTAATTTTTCTTTTTCTATGTAAACACAGATACTTGTTATTAGCCTTTACATAATTTTATTTATTTTTATATTTATGTTAGTAGCTAAAACAACAAATTTTAAGTTTATTATACAGATGGTCAGAGATATTTTCTCAATCCTGTCATTAAAGGACATTATTTTTAGAATGTTACTATAATTTTAATGTATGCTTACATTGGAGCTTTATTTATTTTTTTCACCACATAGCTATTTTACCTGTCCTGAATGATTCACTCACAAGAACAGAGACTACTGAGATGTTACTAACATAACAATAAGAAAATTTTAAACTGTACATAAGAGATATTTATTATACTATTATGATGTTATTCTGACAGTGACAGTATGTTGGGCTTTAAAAGAGGATACTGACATGATAAAATTCACTGGTATCCTTTACTTTTCCTTAGTTTTACAAGTTGTGTGCATTGTGGTTTACATAATTTTAAAGTACATGAAAACATTTCTTATCTACAGAACGGTGGATATTTTGAAGATATCTAAATGGATCATGACTCTTTAACTTTTCTAAATAAATTACTTGTCTAGAGTTATTTTTCACCTTGCATCCTTGACATTAATTAAAATGTTCTTCATTTTTTTAAATCTGTAATTCTAAAGATTTGTCAAGGCATCTCCTGCTGTGTTGCATACTGGCTGCTTTTCATACCACACAATTCCCTACATAGTTGATTTTTTTTTCCTTTCAATTGCTGAATGGACTTCAGTGGTATAAATGCATATCCTCTATCAGAATGCAATCATGTCTTTGATATCAGCCCCATGAGACATTTGTAAAAGTTTTACTGTGAGCATCTATCTGTACTTCTGTGAATTAAAGATTGAAGAATACTAGCCATGACCACTGTCTACATCACTCCTATGTTTTCTTTATAAAAAATGTCAACTCATGTTCATAATACTTATGCTACTTTATGGCCTTCCTAAATTTAAATAAAGTAAAATTTTATCCACAAATCTTTGTAAAATTATAATATTAAGAAAATACTTGGGAGTTACAGCTGGAATAAAAAGTGAATAAACTAATTCTTTAAATTAAAAAAAAATAAAATATTTGTAGATTCTACTTCTGAAATCATTACAAATAACGTTTTAAGGATACACAGTTTTATTTTTTGTGTTTTTTTAAATTTTTTTTATTAATTACACTTCACTCATTCTGTATCGCCCCATAAGCACCTCCCTCCTCCCCTCCCGATCCCACCCTCCCTTCCCTTTCTGCATGCATGCCCATCCCCAAGTCCACTGATAGGGGATGTCCTCCTCTCCTCTCTGATATTAGTCCATCAGTTCTCATCAGAAGTGGCTGCATTGTCAGGGTTCTAGGTTATCTCCACGGATAGTCCTTGGTTGGAGTATGAGTCTCTGGGAAGTTCTCTGTGTTCAAATTTTCTTGTTCTGTTGCTCTCCTTGTGGAGTTCCTGTCCTCTCCAGCTCTTACTATTTCCCACTTCTTACATAAAATTCCATTCACTCTGCCCATCAATTGGCCATCAGGCTCAGCATCTACTTTGACACTCTGTACTGCAGAGGCTTTCAGAGGCCCTCTTTGGCAGGTTCCTAGGTTGTTTCCTGTTTTCTTTTTCTTCTGATGGCCATCCTCTTTGCCTTTCAGGATGGGGATTGAACATTTTAGTTAAGGTCCTCTCTTTTGCTTAGTTTGTTTAGATGTACAGATTTTAGTGGGTTTATTCTATGTTGTATGTTTATATGAGTGAGTATATACCATGTGTGTCTTTTTACTTCTGGGACAACTCACTCAGGGTGCTCCTTTCCAGGTCCCAACATTTACCTGCAAATTTCATGATTTCCTTATTTTTCATTGCTGAGTAATACTCCATTGTATAGATGTACCACAGTTTCTGCATCCATTCTTCAGTTGAGGGGCATCTGTTCTGTTTCCAGCTTCTGGCTATTACAAATAAAGCTGCTACAAACATGGTTGAGTAAATGTCCTTTTTGTGTACTTGAGCCTCTTTTGGGTATATGCCTAGGAGTGGTATGGCTGGATCTTGAGGAAGTGCTATTTCTGGTTGTCTGTTTTAAATCTACCTTGTTGATGATATTATGAGGTGTGGGCATTTCAGATGATGTATTAAGGCTGAATGTAAACTATTCTGTCTTTATGATTGGTGCATTAAAATCCTGCTTCCTAGAGAATTAAACAAGCCATAGAGAAGGCATGCAACTTAGTCAATGCCAAACAGCGATTCCATGGCAGATCTGAGGTTTCCCCAATGAAGTCTAGCAACAATGTCTGGATATTTAATGATGTACATAGTGTGAATCTTTGACAAACCAACGATGATCTTAAATAGATAATCATAATGAGTGTGTGTGTGTGTGTACATGTGTGTGTGTAGCTTTTGCTACTTGTGAAGAATAAAAATCAATTCAAATGCACATCTGGAAACAAGTATTATATTCATTTTTGGAAATATCTGAATTACTTGAAAGCTCAATTTTAGCTATTAAAGAATTAGATAAATTTTATTTGGGCAGTAAATGACTCTTAGGAAAGTTCTAAAGGAAGAAAATTCTAAAATAATATTTAAGGATGCACTCTACATATAAAATAGAGTTAATTTCAGCAAAGGAACTGGTAAAGATAGTAATTGAATATAAGTCCTTATAACATTTCCAACACTAGCAATGGGCCTGGAACATTTTTAATTCTGAATGCTTAAATCATTTAATAAATTATTTGCAGTATCTTTCTAGGATATTTCCTTGGCAAGTTATTTTTTGAGAAAAATATACATTCTAAATTTTTATAGAATTTTCCATACCTAGAAATAGTATTATCTAACTTTATGTGTTTGAAAAAGAAAGCAATAAAAATGGATGAGGTCGATCCCAAAGTATTCATTACCATAGTTATTTCTAAATAAAAATAAATATGAGAGATAAAATTAGTCAGATTTTACTATCTATAATGAAAACAGGTAATATATTAAAAGATAATAATCAATACAATTTATTAAAGAGAATATTTACAAAGACCAAAGGATTAAATAAAACAGAAGACGAGAGTTACTATGGGAATCTCTCACTATGTCGGTTTCTGAGAGCAAGATGAATACAACTTACATCAACAAGAGTCTGTGGGTTCCTGTTCCCCAGAGAGCTACATTGCTGAAGCTGCAACTCTTCTCCCAAAATGCACCCTTCATAGGCAGACCTGGAAAAGTCTCTGAGTTAGGGAGGAAGATATATTTTTTTCTGACCTCTGGACAGGATTTTGTACAGACTGAGATCAAGTTCCAGGAGGAGAAGTGAGGAGGCTTAGCATACAGATTCACGTCTCAGGACACAGACTGGATTGGCACTGGGAAGAATGTCATGATGGAGCAAATGCAGGCCACCACTCAGAGTCACAGTCTTTCTCTAAGTTGTTATTTACAGACCTCAAGTTCTGTGTTTTCCAGCTCTGAAGTTGCTATTTGATATTCACATTATGCATGTATGCTAAAATTGCCTTTCTTTTGATTGACCTTGAATATTTATGGTGGGTTACAGTGTTTGTTTTTATGCGTTTGAGTTTTCATACGTAATTTTAACTTAAAAGTGTTCTTTTTTTTAATTTTATTTTTCTTATTAGTTACATTTTGTTAACTCTGTGTCCCAGCTGTATCCCGCTCCCTCATTTCCTCCCCAACCCCACACTCCCTCCCTGGTCTCCTCCTTGTCCCTTTCCAAGTCCACTGATAGGGGAGGACCTCCTCCCCTTTCATTAGGCCTTGTTTTATCAGGTCAGGGCTGGCTGCAAAGTCCTCCTCTGTGGCCTAACAAGACTGCTCCTCCCCTGGGGGGATGGGGACTGAGGTTGGAGTTAGTATATTTTGCACTAGATAAATGATAAGAGTCATGTAATGATATTGCAACTAATTGTTCACATTTTTTTTACTTCAAAGTCTGCATGACAGCATAATGACACTTCAGTGTTAATCCAGCCAGGGACGCAACTTGAATCAATACATGGTTAAACATCAAATAAGCCCAAATTTGAAGTTATTCTGCTTAATAACATGCTGTATTCATCAAGCTCACAAAGATATAGAAGGTGAAGAATCAATGACTCATTATAGCAGGCTAAAGTGTTCTAAGTTTATGCATTTCAGTTATATTTTATTTCTTCTAAGTGCGAACATGATATTAAGTGCTTACCCAGGAAGCAATATACTATTAATTCCTCTAAGCTTCACTTTTGTGTCATTTATCATTGCTAATTTTAATTGTTTCCATTATAAAAGAAGCATCTTACTTCTCAGATAAAAAAGGAAGAAGGGATATTTAAATAATTAAAGATATTTTCCTTTTCATTTTTTAATTAACATATAAGATTTATGCTTTATCTTCCACCTTTACTTATGTTAATTAGGATTTTCGTTTATAACACTTGTTAAAATTAAAGTTGATTAATAGCATGTATAGTATTATAATTATATAAATAGTATTTATTAGTAAAACTTATTAACTTAATTTAATCTTCTACCATCTGCTTTCTTCTGGGAATTTATCCAAAATCTTAATATCTTCTTATTTTTCTGTTTCTTAATTAAAAAAATATTTATTGATTTTTAAATACATTTTCTATGATTTTCACTGTGACCTTTTAAAATTGAATTGTTACATATAACAAGCTTGCCAACCAGAATTCATACATATAGAGAGAGTGTACTATTTAATTTTCTTAAAAATCTTAATTTATATAAAACAACAATTTAAACTGTGGTGTTGTTTATATTTATCTCATTTATTTTCCTTAATAAACCTGTCTTTTAAAATGCATAGAACATTGTTTCAACAATAATAGTTCAATAGCAGCCCAGAACCCTTTGTTCCTTGTCAAAACTACTCGAGCACTGTATATAACAACAATAGACTAACACAAAACAAATATCTGAACTTACTGGCGAATGAATAGAAATTATAAATAGCTCTTCAAAACCATTTTGATACTTGCTAAATTATATCTTTTCAACTGTGAGGAAGAACTGTTGAGCATAATTACTCTTCATGAGTAAGAACTGTGTTGAACATAATTGTTTCTCTAAAATTTAACATAATACTAAAAAAAAACCCAAGTAACTGTATATTGCAAATATGTGATGGGTACAACTTCATGTGTGCATTAAAAATAGAAAAATAGTACATTGTTAAATAAAATTTTTTTCAGTTTATTTACTTGACATCACAAAGGTGTTCCTTCTCACCTCTCCTACCAGTACTTCCCTTCCCCTCCTTCCCTCTTCCCTTTTCCCTTTCCTCACAGAAAAGAGAAGCCTCCTCTTCCCCTGTATCAGCCCTTCCCAGTACATCAAGTTACATCAGGATTGAACATATTCTCGTCCCGAGGCCAGCAAGGCAGTGCTTCCAAGGAGAAGTGATCCAAAAGCAGGCAATAAATTCCATGTTAGAAACACACACTCGTTTCCACTAACCAGGCAACCCACATGAACACCCAGCCACCCATAAGCCACATATGTGCAGGGGACCTAGCTCCAGACCATGAATGCTCCTTCGTTGATGTCTCAGTTTCTGTAAGCCCCCATGGGACTGAGTTAGTTGTCTCTGTTGGTCTTCTTGTGAGGTTCTCATCCCTTCCAGGTCCTTCCATCTTTCCCCCAAAGCTTCCCCAAGACCCTAGGAGCAATTTTACTATATTTGTGTTTATGTATAGTCATGTGTTCCTTTATGTAGTTTTCCATTGTTTGGGGTAAAATAAAAGAACTGCTTAAGTGTATCATAATAATTAATGATTCTGGCTTACAGTTTTTCTGTTTATACAAATATAATAAAATATGTCCATCTACTTGTTAAGAGATTGACTCCTTTAAACATAGAGTCTATTCTTGAAGATTAACTCCACTAATTACCTTTAAAAAGCTAAGAATATTTACTGATGATGGTTTAATGAAGGTTCTGAGAATTATAGATTTGGGCATTCTTCCCTGTGATATGTGAAAAATAGTGGTAATAATACTTTGCTCCAGTATTTTAAATGTAATTACCATAATAAATGTTGGTGGTGGTCTCATTATCTTAAAAACCATCGTGTTAAGGTTGTAGTCACATATTTGGAACTATAATTTCAAATATATGGTTTAAGATTTGGTTAATATACAAGCCATACATCAGCTAGAGGTGAAAAATCTCTCTCTATTGCTAATTGTATTAGCATAAGGAAGCATGATAAAAAACATGAAGAATGCCTCATATGCTATAAAGACAAGTAAAATCCTACAGTTTCCCACAAGTAAGCATGCACCATACGAGATGATGGAATCAAGAATCACATAGTACAGGTTCCTGGTTTGGTTGGCTGTTCCTCAGGATAAGCAGCAACTAGTTGCATGGAATGCTCCAATGGTCATGAAGAATTAAAACATCAATAAGTACAAAACTTGGAACTAATAATCAATAATAGAAGAGGAAATATATTGTCACATTTTTATTACAAGAAAGAAGTTGAAATGTTTTAAAGAGAAAATATGCCAGTGAGAGATTCGAGGAAAAATTGTTGGGGGCATTTTCAGATGCACATGACATAAAAAGTCAATAAAACAAGCCTAATACAAAAGAGACTTGTCATAGTTCAGAGTATCTAGAATAGAAATTGTGTAACAGCCTGTTAGTCCCGAGTCTTCCTACATGAATGAACTAATTTGAGGTATTTTACACTTTTTTCTTTAAAAAAAGGAATACAATGATGTAAGACATGTTTATGCATCAACATAGTGCATTTTCGGCATATTCTCCCATCTCCACACTGTACTCTCCTCCTCTCCCTCACATTTTCCTCCTTTCACTTGTCCCCCTGTTACCCTAGACAGTCTTTCTACTCTTTATCATATCTGTACATATATACTTAATGTTTCCATAAAGTCTAGGACACACCAGTATGAACAAACAGGCAACATTTGCCCTTTCTATACTGACATGAAGCTCTACAGTGATACCCACTTCTGGGATATGTTAAAATTTTGTTCTTTGTTACAGCTAAGAAATATCCTTTTTTATATCAGTGTGTTTAACTTAACTTTTGTTTATCTGAAATAATTGTTCATCTCAGAGGCTTACTACCTTCTTCTACTAAGTTAGGCCTAGTCCTGGAAGCTTCTACCCTTTATACAAACTAACCTAGTCCTAGAACATTTTCAGCTTTGAGACTTACTGCTTAATATCACCCTTTCTTGTTCTTGCTGAGCTGTGGGCTGGCTGGTTAAACTCAGTTGTTCTGGGTAAAACTCCTCTCCCAGCTGATTTATTCATTCCGGCTTTTCTCTTGACCTCTGAATTGCTGTGCTTGGCTGCAAACTATCTCCAGTAATCTGCTCTAATATCCTTGTTCCTTCTCATTCTCTGGCTAGTTCTGTCTTTACCTGAGTTCTTTCTCTGCAACCAGTTTCAATTGCTATCCTGGTAAAACTGCTTCCTCTCTCTTTCTCACTCTCTCTCTCTCTCTCTCTGCACTGCCCCTTAAATAGCTTTCCTTTCCTCTCTCATTTTGTGAGAGTTGGGCATATCCTACTCTATCAAAACTTTCTTTTATTCTTCACATTTTCTGCCACTCAATTAAACATCACTTTCAAATATGGATGATTCCTTTTACAAACTAAGTTTGCTTTCATTGTTTGTGATTAAAGGCATGTACCAGCACACCTGGACCTAAGCTTTTCTTTATCTGAAACTTGCTTTATACCAGGCTGGCCTTAAACTCAGAGATCTGCCTGCCTATCTCTTAGGATTAAAGGTATGTTTATATTCTAGCAAGATCACACAGACCTAGAAGATCTTTGGATGTGATCTTTTCCCAGAGAAGACATGTTCTGAATCAAAATTCCTCTACAAGTGTGTGGGGCATCTAGAGAGACTCTGATGTTTTTGTCTTTATTTTTTTCTCATTTGTTTATTTTATTCACTTTATATCCTTGCAGCTCCTTCCATCTTCTCCTCCCTTCTCTCAGCATCTATCCCTTTCCCTTCCCTATTCCCTTTTCTTCAGAAAAGGAGAGTTCCCTTTCACATCCACCCTGCTCATGAAGTTACATCAGGATTGAAAGTGTCCTCTTCCCCTGTGTCAAGGCAGTCCCATTACAAAAAAAAAAAAAAAAAAAAAAAAGTGATCAAAAAGCTAGCAAGTGAGTCTGTGTCCAGTACAGTCCCCACTTTGCTTACTAGGGGACCCACTTGAAGTCTAAGCTACCCATCTGCTATATCTTTGTAGGGGGCACAGATGCAGTTCATGCATGGTCCATGGCTTATGCTTCAGTCTCAGTCAACCCTTCTGGGACCTGGTTAGTTGGCTCTGTTGATTTTATTGTGGAGCTCCTCTTACTTCCCAGTCCTTTACTCTTTACTCCTGAGAAGATATGAGGGGAATTCAAGCAGATTAATTCAAGCATTAACAAAAACAATAGAAACTAACAAAGACATTCTTTAAAGCACTATTTTTCTAGTAAAGAGCCAGGAACACCATTCCATCTATGAAAATTTTGACCTAAAATTGACCACCCTGCCTCCCGGGTGTGCCAGGAATAAAGCTAGAGCAGATAGAGTAGAGACTGAGGGAATACCCAACTGATGCATGGCCCAACCAATTACCCCCCTATCAGAGAGTTGCCAATTCCTGATCCTATGAATGATACTCTACCACGCCTACAAACAGGAGCTTATCAGAGTTGTCGTGTGAAAGGCTCTCCCCAGCAATGCCTCAAAACAGATGCTGAGACTCACTGCTGAACATTAGTCTATGGATAGGGAGAACTGGGGAATAAAGATTGTGAGGTTTTTAATATGAAAACACAAGACTTAATGAAAATAAGGTGTGGGGTGAGATTAGTAGGCTAAAGGGCAGAGTGAGAAGGAAGGGTCATGGCCTTCTGAGAGCCTGTTGTGTCGTTTTTTTCAAAAATAGAGATATTTCTACTGTATTCTGAGAGCAGGCAGGAAGCATGTAAGACTCAGGAAGCTCAGAAATTTACAAACGCCTCCCGGAGAGTCTGTAATAAGTAATATAAATTCTCAGACAAAAAGACATGCAAGAAATTAGACAGACATGCAAGCAAACTAGTCATGAATGTCCAATGCAACTTTGTCAGTCACGGCACATACTGGGGCTGATTTCTGTAAAGTAACAGCTCCCACGTGACCCATTCTTTTGTACATAACCCTTACACATGATTATGCTAGACTTCTGTAGAATAATTTCTTTTGATTAGGTAGGGCATAAAGATCTCATCTGTCCCTCAAGAAATCCCACAATAGGACAAGAAAAAAACAGGAAGAAAGATCTAAGTCTATTAAAGACTGTGTATTATAGGGAGAATAAAAGAGTCTCAGAAAGCTGGTGAAATTATATAAATGCTAAAGGTTTTTGACAATATTGAAGATGAAGATTCAATAGAACACACATGGTGGAGAGATCAAGAATGTCACCAACATCTTGCTCTCTGACCTCTACGTGCTTGCCAGTGCACTCAAGCATGTGCACACATGTGCATAAGAACAAATGTAATAAGTGATAAATGTAAAAAAAAAAAGTGCTGTTATAGGGAATTTATTGTTAAACTAAGTGGATATTCAAATCAGCATTATGAACACTGGATAAGGTATAATGTGGTGTAAGAAATATATCAGGCATGACTCTACCCCTTTCTTCAGAATCATCTTTTTAGATGTCCAGTCAACTCAACAGTGTCTGAACTAACATTCCTTATGATCATACTAACTAAAGAACTGAGCATAGAGTCAGCGAACGTTATCGCCTTTCCACTGAACTGTGTTTCTGGATCAGAACTTTTTGAGCTTCTCTATTCTTCCCTCCCCTTTTTTCTTTCTGGATGATGTGTTCTGAAATCATCCCAAGTAGAGGGCTATTTGTGGGTCATTTAAAATTAGCCTCTATTTCTCATGGGGAAAGGACAGCTGGAGAGTATTTCAGCTGTATCTGCCTGTAAATTCCAAGGGGTAGCCAGCGGCCTTAGGGAATTTATTAGCTCAAAATCCCTGTCCATCAATGCAGCCTGTCTTCCTAGAACCTCATCTGTAGCCTGATGATGCAATTGTCTCCCATGTCTCCTTGACACACTGTCCACTGGGAACTGACAATTTGTGGTGTTGTAGATTTCCTAATTAGTTAGAATAGAGGAGGAAGAGATCTGTTGTCAAGATGTACGATAGTGATAAATTAAAGAAATAGTGATAGAGAGATAAAAGTGGTACATTTTGAATGACTAATTTATTGACTCAACAAGTGGAAATACAAAGCAGAGTTAACTAGGTAACTGCAAACATTTCTTGAAGTGTTGGTTATGGCTTTTGTTCTTAAAAATACCAAACTAAGGGAGTTTATTATTTTAAAAGTTGACAGAAATACTTACATATTCACTGTGGTTCAAAATGGATATTTAAGGTGGATTTATTAAAACAAACAATATTGAATTTACAACTGTTTGTATATAAAGGTTCTGTAGAGAAACAAATATATATATGGTGAATATATATCTATAATATATACATATATATATATATATATATATATGATTTATTAAAATAGCATACAGGTCCAACTATTCCAACAATGGCTGTCTCTGATGAAAGTCCAAGAATCTAGTAGCTGTTCAGTACACAAGGTTGGATGTTACAAATGGTCTCAGTAACAGTGAGGATAAGCAAGCAAGGAGAAAGAACTTCCTCCTTCTATGTCCTTCTTATAGGCTGCCACCACAAGGTGTGTATAAGAGTTAAATGACTCATAATGACATTCTGCTATAGGTGTAAGGTTACTGTGTAATTCAAATGCTGATTTCTGTATCGCTGGTATCTGCTTGTAAATCTTGTTCTGAGAAGTTCCTGTCTTACTGTTGTATAAACTGTGCTCCCCGATCTTCTAATGCTGTGTCATTAAAACAGATTATAGCCAATCACTGAGCAGGGAAGAGACTAGGCTTGACTTCCTGCCACCCTTGGGAGGAGGAGTTAGAGGGTAGTAAGTAATGGATTGAGCCAGGGTGTTCAGCCTTGTGAGAGATTCAGGAGACAACAGAAAAGAGAGAGCTCTACAGGGAAGCTGCAAAGTGCAAGGATCCTGAGATTTACAGTGGGAGAAAATGAGATTATCCCAGAGGGTTAACAATAGAATAACATCTGCCCAGCTCTTGTGCTGTGAAGATTATAAACAAATGTAGTCTCAGTTATTTATACAATAGCCAGATCAAGAGAGAAATAAAGTTGTATAAAATTAACTGTAATTTGGTGCCCAATATGTAACAAATGGACAGCATTTACAGTAATCTACCCAGAATTTATTTAGAATATAAAACTGCAAAAAAGTTTCTTATTTCTGTTGATTAAGAGGGCAACCAGAGTTTCTAAAGCAAGACTTCACAGCACAGAGCTTTAATACCTCCATCCCATTGCAGGGGAAAAATAAAAATAAATAAAAATAAATTAAATAACATTAAAAAAGGATACATCCAAATCCCAGAGTGGCAGTTTCTTTAGGGAGAGGGGGGCAAAGGGCTCTTTAACACAAACAAGCTTTCTCAAAGCCAGACTTTCTTAACCATGACAGGAAGCCAAATCCCTTTGAGAAGGGGTTCTTTCTGGCTTGACTCTTGCAGGATAGACAAACAAACTCTTGTGGACCCAATAACTTCTCAGAGTGAGAAAAGGATCAGGATGCAGTGAGAGACACAGAAAAAGACACAAAAAATTCTCCCTGGAAACAGGAGCCAAAGACAGACCTAGAAGCCTCAAGCATCTAAAGTGGTAAAGTCTAGAAGGGAGGCTGTGTCTAAGAAAGCAAAGTTCTTTGAGAGAGGTTTTGTTATTAAAGAACATTATATTCTATGCTGAAAATGGTGGAAGACATAATGACACAGCACTTCTAGATTCCATTTGAGTTTGTTTCTCTTAACAAACAATTTTTTCATTGATGATTATAGTTTTGTATATACTCTTTGGGAGAGATGAAGATAAACCAGACTTGGAGAAGGAAGAGACTGAGAAATCAGATGTTGAATTAAAAATTAAAAGCCATACAACAGAGGTTGGGGGAATCTTTGAATCAAAATAGGGAACCTTTAGTGAAATACAATCTGTAACTTACAATAACAGAAAGAAAAAAAAAAAAGGTAGCTTTAGATGGAAAATCCACAATGACCTGAAAAAAATTTCAGAATGGCAGCCCATTGAGATGTTAGCTAGAAAGGCTTCAGCTATAGGCCAACATGGTCACACTGGATATTTTGTTTGTATTATTAATGTTTCTTTACAGGATGAAGGTCTATATGCTAAAGTAGAAATGCAGATACTGGTCAGTGTAGTCTTGAAACAAGTTCATAGAGTGCTGCATGTTGCAGAATTTGGAGAACTGAAATATATGTACAATGCCATACGTTTTTCTTCATAATTCCAGTGGGCTTTTGTCTTGAATTGTGGAGAGCATGATTAAAAGATTACATATTTTTTGGAGGTGTTGGTGTCTTTGCACATTGGAGCTGACAGTGCTTCAGCATTTATAGCCTTTGGAATATAGCTTATTTTTAAACATTATGACATGAAACCTGTCACAAATATAAATTATAATGCTGTAGGTCAAACAATTATGAAAAGATTTAACAATTTTAAAAAGGTGGTCATATAACAGAAAGGAAATATAATATCTTCCCCAAATAGATTAAATAATGATTTATCAATTTTAAAATGTTTAAATCAGATAAATACCACAACTTTGTAGATACACTGTAATTTAGATAGGACTACTGATTTAAATCAGATCTCTTTTTAGGATAATTTATGTAAGAAGTGGGAAATAGTAAGAGCTGGAGGGGACGGGAACTCGACAAGCAGAGCAACAGAACAAGATAATTTGAACACAGGGAACTTCCCAGAGACTCATACTCCAACCAAGGACTATTCGTGGAGATAACCCAGAACCCCTGCACAGATGTAGCCCATGGCAGTTCAGTGTCCAAGTGGGTTACATAGTAATGGGAAGAGGGACTGCCTCTGACATAATCTGATTGGCCTGCTCGTTGATTACCTCCCCCTGAGGGAGGAACAGCCTTACCAGGCCACAGTAGAGGACAATGCAGCCACTTTTGATGAGAACTGATAGACTAAGATCAGAAAGGAGAAGAGAACCCCCCCTATCAGTGGACTTGGGGAGTGACATGCATGCAGAAAGGGGAGGGAGGGTGGGATCGGGAGGGGAGGAGGGAGGGGGTTATGGGGGGATACAAAATGAATAAAGTGTAATTAATAAAATAAAAAATAAAAAAATTCATATTAGCATTTAGACAATCAAACACATGGTAATGTTAGATACTAGTTTAGTTAATTACAAAATATGTTTCTTAGATTGACAAAAGTATATTCACCTAGAAACAAACAATTTAGATAAGATATATAGGTAGATGGTCTTAAAAAAAAAAAAAGAAAACCTCACAGATCTACAGAATATGACATTTGAAGATTTTATTAACTTAGGACCATTTTTTGGACAGTGAGATGGGACTGCTTCTTGTAGCACCCCTGTACCACTTCAAAGAGCATCAATGACTTCCTATATGTGACAAGCTAGCCACTGTGTGAGAAAATGCCCTTGCATTAATTACATACAGAATACTCTCTAAAACTTGACCAATGACTCAGGAGAGTTAACTGCCTAGCTTTGCAAGGATAAGCTAAGCAAGACCTTCATAATTCCTGCTTTGCAGAAAAGTTTGTCAAGTATTCTGGCCCAGAAGGCTAAAGGAGGATCTCCAATGTTATACAAAAATTTGGGGGAACTGTCCAGGCACCTTATATCTCTATCATTTCTATATTTTTTGAATCTACTTGCCTGCACCTCCTACATATCAGGTAATATTTATTCCTTCTGAAGTCTCTGATGGAGTTGAAGACTAGATAAGTATAGTCTCACAGTTAAATTGTCTCATAGGATAGAAATTGCTAGATGGTAGAATACTTTATCCAAGAGTGCTAAAAATATACAGAGGTCAATCTTACCTCATAATTTTCATAATTGTTCCATTAATTTCATAATATCTAATATGATATTACATATAGTTTGTTATTGTAAGAGAAAGAACCTTTTATTAGACTAAAGGGGGAGATGTGGGCAGAGGGATATTGTGTAATTCTAATGCTGATTTCTGTATCCGCCATATCTGATTACAAACCTTATTCCAAGAATCACCTGTCTTAATGTTGTTTAATTTCTTCTCCCCACCAATCTCCTGCTATATCAGTAAAACAGCTTATAGCCAATCACTGAGCAGGGGAGAGAACAGTGCTGGACTCTTTGTCATCCAGGGGAAGAGGAGAGAAAGTAGGAGATTGAGCCAAGGAATTCAGCCATAGGAGAGGTCCAGGAGACAGCAGGAGAGAGAGCTTTAGTAGGACAGCTACAAAGTGCAAGTATACTGGGATGTATAGTGGGGAAAAAAAAAAAAAAAAAAAACAAGATTAGCCCAGATGGTTACAAATAAGAGTAATAACTGCTCAGTTCTTATGTTGTGAAGCTTATTATAAACAAATATAAAGAGTATTGATTATTTAAATGAGAGTTGGATTAAGAGTTAAACTAAAGGAAACCAGCACAATTTTTGTTAAAATAACTATAATATTCTTGCTTTAATATCAGTTTCTTTTTGTGCTATCAGCATAAACCTTCCTCCTGTAGTAGATGGGGAAGTGAAGAGACCTACAAGTTGACAATACGCAGAGAGTGACAGACCTTGGAACACTAAGTCCTAAATAGAATTTTTCCAACAAATCCTGAAAACCCTGAGGAATAAATGATGGAATAATTTGATAGTCTGAAGGGCAGAGCCTTTCAGAGGCTCTGGTTTCTAGTGGCGGGTTTCTAGCTTGTTTCCTGTTTTTTTTCTTCTTCTGAAATCCTTCTTCTTTGCCATTCAGGATGGGGATTGAGCATTTTAGTCAGGGTCCTCTCTCTTTATTAGTTTCTTTAGATGTACAGAGGAATAATTTGAAGAGCCAGAGGAGATGAAGGATACAAAGGAAACAAGACCTCGTAAACATAGCAGGACCGAAGTGCATATGAACTCACAGACACTGGCATCACGCACAAGTCCACACCAGAGATTGTCCCAGCACTGAGAAGAAAGTGCACACCAGTCACCATCCAAGTGATATCCACTCACTAATGAAAAATCAGTTTTCTTAATCAGAGTCTTACCAGCAATGCAAACCTCCCTTAAGTGTAGGCTGCATGCCCAGCAGTAGATGGCCAATGCAAAACAACTTCAAGGCCATCTTCAGGGATTCTTCTTCTCATAATGTTTTGTCAGGGCGTTCTTTTTTTTTTTTTTTTTTTTTTGTTCATCTTTCTTTTTTTATTTTGTTAATTACACTTTATTCATTTTGTATCCCCCCATAAGCCCTTCCCTCCTCCCCTCCCGATCCCACCCTCCCTCCCCTTTCTGCATGCATGCCACTCCCCAAGTCCACTGATAGGGGAGGTTCTCCTCTCTTTTCTGATCTTAGTCTATCAGTTCTCATCAAAAGTGGCTGCATTGTCCTCTACTGTGGCCTGGTAAGGCTGCTCCCCCCTCAGGGGGAGGTGATCAAAGAGCAGGCCAATCAGATTATGTCAGAGGCGGTCCCTCTTCCCATTACTATGTAACCCACTTGGACACTGACCTGCCATGGGCTACATCTGTGCAGGGGTTCTAGGTTATCTCCTTTTAAGTTTATTTATTTAGTCATTCATTTACTTACTTATTTGCACCCTACATGTCCTCTATATGTATGTTGTGTGTGTGTGTGTGTGTGTGTGTCTTTATGAGTTTCCTGTGCTCAGACTCTTATGTCTCTGTGTCTATATGTGGTTTTTATGCTTTCCCTTTTTTGTTTGCTAATTCATTTTATCCCATTGTGACTTGCTTATTTTTATTTATTGCCATTATTATTATTATTATTATTATTATTATTATTATTATTATTATTATTATTTGGTTGTCTGTTTTCTAAAAAAAGAGAGGGGTTGGATTTGGATGGGAGAGGAAGCAGAAGAATATCAGAGAATTGGGGGAATAGAAAATTGTAATAAGAATACATTCTATGAAGAAAACCATTTTAAATAAAATACAAATATGAAAAGAAGAAAACTAAAAAGAGAAAAAGTTAATTAAAATTCAGTGAAACCACTTATTGGCTTTCATGGGCTCTTGTGCTGGTTGTTAGTTTGTTTTTCACTTTGACATTAGGCCTGTCTTATTTATGTTAAGAAAAACCTTGGATTCTTGGGGTCAAAACTAACCTCCCTCTTCACTCCCCTGCACAGCTTAGATTACAGTTGTGTGTCCTATCGCTGTTTCATATGTGAAAAATGTTCCTTAATAACATGAGAATTATTGGAATTACCTGTGTGTCTGTATGTGTTTGCTTGGCTATGTTCAGTGACATAAATGATACATTGCAAACTGATTTCTATCAGAACAGCAAGGTTTCAAAAGGGTGGGAAGTAGTTAATTTTTAAAACATTTTATATTAGTTGTGCTATTTACAAATACTTTGTTTTGAGTATTTTATTTAAAAAAAAAAGAAAAACAAAAACTACCTCAATGGTGTGCCCATGATATACTTGATTTTTCTTCCCTCCTTTCCTTCACCTTTTTACATCTACTCTTTGTTCCCTGCCCTTTTCTTCTCCCTCTCCCTCATTGTCCTCCCTTCTTCCCACTTATGCTACCCAACCTGTCTGAAAGTATGGATCCTTCTTCTCTTTCCAGCACTGTAGTCTTGAAATTGCAGGCATGGAAGAGCAAGGTTGGGATTCAGTGACTTTTTGTATTCTAAATTTTCCAACAAATAGCTAAAGAATTTGTGTACAGTATCAAATCTAAATCAATGAGGATTAAATTTATGTATGATTGTTTTCAGAAACTGGCATTTAAGACTATATAAGTTTAATATAAAAATGTAGTCATTGTTGATTGAATACATATTCAGTGTTAAATATTTTATCTTCAGGATTTGGGTAATCAATGATATTCAAACAGTGCTGCTTTTATAAGTAAAATAATTTTAGTCAAATAATTTATAAAAAGTGTGAGTTCAGCTTGTACTCGAGTTTCACTTCTTGATTATATAGCAATGTTCAATTATTTCAATTCACAACAATATTGTCTTAACTCATCCAAATAACTGTGGGTAGCCTACATTTTCTTTTTATTGAACTCTATGTTCCTTCCTTCTGGACTCCAAGTAGGGTTTTTAAATGAGAGTATGATTTCAAAATAATATACTTTATTTATAACTGTTAGAATATGAATAGGCAATCAGTTGCAGCATGAAAAATTATGTTTCTCTTCTGTAGATTCATTTAAATCAATACTACTTGGGTTTGTAGTTTGTGTTCGTAGGTGGTGAGGCTGGGTAGACCACGAGTCCTGACAAACTGGAGAGATAAATAAAATATATATACTTCAAAAAAGGTGTGTATAGCTTTAATTCATTTGTTTGTTTGATTGATAACCTCCCACTTCGCCCCCCCCCCACAGACACCTCCTTTCTCTTTCAGATCTCTTACCTCTCCATTTTCTCTTCAGAAAACAGCAGACATGCCAGAGACAACAGCTAAATGAGAAAACAAGATACAATAAAGCCAAAGCAAAATGTCATATTAAGCCTGTGCAACCTAATAGAAAGAAGAGTCCCAAGAGTAGGCAACGAGTCAGAGACACACCTGCTCCCACTATTCGGCATCCCATAAAAATACCAGGCTAAAAGCCATAACTTATACATGGAAGAACTTGTGCAAACTCTTGCAGGCCCCATGAGAGCCTCTTCAGTTTCTGTGAGCCCATATGAGCCTCACTGATTTGATTTGTTTGGTCATGTTTTTCTGGTGTCCTCTAAGTATTAATGATCCTTTCTCCCCCATGTCCATGGGGTTTCCTAATCTCTGTGCAGAGAAACTCAATGGGGACCTTCAATTTAGACTCCCCACAATGACTGGATGTCCGTCTCTGTGTCTGTTCCTATCTGCTGCTGGAGAAAACCTCTCTGATAATGACTGGAGAAGACGTCCATCTATGAATATAGTAGGGTATCATTAGAAATCATTTCAGGTAATTATTATGTTTGGCCTCTGGTTTAGTTCTACTCCAGTTCTCTGGACTATTCATCTCTGGCTCCTGGCTATCCACCTGTGCAGGACATGGGCTCCTTCTGCTGGGGTGAGCTTCAAATTAAACCAAATATTGTTTGGTATAGAGAAATTTTAATCCTACAACATGGCTACTCTGGCTAATGATCATATCCAAAGATCTAAGTCTGTATGATTTAAGTTGGAATAGAGACGGACCCTTAGTATCCACATTTAACCCTTCTGACTGGGATATGGACTGTACACATCTTTAATTCCTGTCTGGAATTTAGTACACACCTTTAATCTCAAACAAAGATATCTAGTTGAGGGGCAGACAAAGTGATGAATTACAGAAATATTTGATAGAATATTAGGATACAGCCAACTCTCACAAGAAGAGACAGGATAAAGATGTTACTTAAGAGAAGTACAAAGAGAGAGAAAGGAGTTCATAGAGCCAGTACAATAGAGTTCATGGAGACAGTACAGTAGATCATACAGTAGAGTTTGGGAGCACAGTACAGTTCGATGCAGTTTGGTGTAGTTCAGTTGACTGCAGATGAGTTTGTGCCGTTCGGTTTGTGTAGTTTAGAGACAGCTTTTCTCAGCAGAGCCGTTCAGTGAAAGGCATAGAGAAACCAATTTCAATTAGTCAGCATGGAGAGGAGATTTGAGCCAGAACTCGAATGAGCCAGGCAGAGTTTTTATAAAGAAGTAGAAAAGTGAGCATCATCAACAGTAAGTCTAGGTGACAGAAAACAGCCCTAGGTTAGCAGAAAGAGGCTGGAAACTGAAGCCTTCAGGAATGGGATTTATAACAGATTAAATTTTAGGGAAGCCTAGAGATTCCTGGCCTAGGCCTAGGAAGAGATAGAAACATATTGGGCTCAGCCCAAGCCATGTAAAGCTTGGGTATGGCTCTTGTCTCATGCCCCATCTCGGGAAATAAAAACAACTTTTACATATTTTCAGCCTTCATAAGTTCTGTTCCACCATATCTATAGAACATTTTACAGGCAGGACAAACTGTAGGTCAAGGGTTTTGTGGCTGAGTTATTATTCAGTTTTCTTTTTCTGATCCTGTAGAGTAGCTTCTCATTCCAAAGAGATTAGAATGTGGGGGTGAAGGGTCCATAAAATACATTAGCTTGATCTCTCTTTGTTAAATGAGCTGTGTGGATATTGTCTTCAGTAATGAGGCCCTACAGTCAATTTTCCCGGAGCGACTCTCTATCCTTCCATCAGTCTGGGATATTACAGAGCCCCTTGGGACCCTCTCAGCTAACAGCTCAACAAAATGCAACCCAGTCCCACCATTGATACCTTTTCCTGGTTACAGAAGATGGCCAGTTCAGATTCCATATCCTCCATAAGCAGGAGTCCTCACTAGCACACCCTCATAGATTCTAGGAAATTTCTACTGCGCCAATTTTCGACACACCCACATAGGCCCCCAGTTCCAGCTGTCTCTTCCTTACTCACCTCTCTATCCCCCCCTAACCTGTTTACTCCCACTCATATCCCCACCCACCCTCAGTACACCCACAAAATATATTTTATTTCCCCTTCTCAGGGAGATTCATGCCCCCCCACACTCCTAGAGCTCTCCTCTTTACCTATACTTTCAGGGTCTGTGGATTGGTATTAGCTTGATCATCATTTAATCAACAGCACACAGTCACTTACAAGTGAGTATATTTCGTATTTGTCTTTTTTGATGGTAGGTTAACTCACTCAGGATGATTTTTTTTTTTCCTAATGACATCTATTTTGTCCTGTGAATTTCATGTTGTCACTTTTTAACAGCTTGGTAATACTCCATGGTGTAAATGTACCACAACTTCTTAATTCATTCTTCAGTTGAGGGACACCTAGATTGTTTTATGTTTCTGGCTATTATGGATAAATCAACAGTTAACATAGCTGAGCAACCAACCTTGTGAGAGGATGGAGGCTCTTTTGGGTTAAGCCCAAGAGGTATATCTGGTTCTTTAAGTTCATCATTACCCAATCTTCTGAGCAACCACCACATTCATTTTCGTAGTGGCTGTACACATTTGTGCTTCTACCATCAATAAAGAAATGTTCCTCTTACTCCCCATTCTCACCTGCATGAACTGTCACTTTTGTTATTGATCTTAGCCATTGTATAGGTGTGAATGGGATCTCCAAGTAGTTTTTTTAATGAAATTATGTCTTATGTTTATTCATTTCTTTTTTAATTTTATTATTATTATTATTATTATTATTATTATTATTATTATTATTATTTACTTTTTATTAACTCTGTATCCCAGCTCTATCCTGCTCCCTTATTCCCTCGCAACCCCACCCTCCCTCCCTCAACTCTTCCCTTCCCCTTTCCAAGTCCACGGATTGGATATTTCATCTGGCCCTGTTTTATCAGGTATCTTCAGGACTGGCTGCAAAGTCCTCCTCTGTGGCCTAGCAGAACTGCTCCTCCCTTGGGGGGTGGGGAGTCAAAGAGCCTGCCATTGAGTTCCTGTCAGAAATAGTCCTTGTTCCCCTCACTATGGGAAACCAATTGATTATTGAGCTACCACTCCAAGTAGTTTTAATTTCCATTTTCCTGATGGCTATGGACTGAGCATTTCTTTAAGTGTTCCTCAGCGTGTTGTGACTCCTATATTGGGAATTATTTGTTTAAATGTGTACCCAAATTATAATTGGATTATTTTGTATCATGAGGTGGGAGCGGAGATGATGATTGGCTGTAAAGAAGACTAACTTTTTTCTTGGCAATGCGATGAGCTTATAATTTGCTCCAGACTTTGTAGACTGTAGAGGCAGGTATGCATTAGAAGCATCCTTCCAGAGATGAGGGAGGGAGGATAGGATTTGGAGGGAATGAGGGAGCAGGATACAGCTAGGATACAAAGTTAATAAACTGTAACTAATATTAAAAAAATAAAAAAGAAGTATCCTTCCTCTGAGACTGCTGGATTCTGATGTCTAGACTTAGCACAGTACATCTATTTATGTATTAGAAGTGTGAGATATAAGCGTCCAGGTAATTTTCTTCTGAGATATTATTTTTGAAACTTTGAAATAGTTGTACTGACACTAAAATAATATTGTCCTGTTCTTGTTTTCATTGCTGTTGTTATTGTTGGGTGTGTTGTATAATGCACATGAATACATGTGCCCTGTGCATACATGCAAAGGTGACTCAGGACATGAGGTGTTTTTCCTTTATCACTCTTGGCCTTATACCTTGAGGCATGGCCTCACACTGAACTTGAAGCTTGCCCTTTAGGTGAGTCTACATGGTCATTGAGCAGGTATGATCTGTCTGTCTCTTCCAGCAGTGTTATGAGAAGCTCCTGTGGACATATCAAGCTTGAACCTGGGTACTGGGAAATCAAATTTAAGTGCTCACACTGGCAGAACAAATGTTATTGTAGTAAGTTATCTACCTACCCAAGATAAGCTTTTCCTTAGGACAGCTGTTGAAAAACCTTTTTAAGTTTTTAAAAATTATTTTTTTTCTGCATAGGCATTGGTGTTGTGCGTACATATATGTTTGAATATGTGTCCATAGTTGCACTGGCCTGATAATGTACATGTGGAAGTCTGAAATAATTTTGTAATATCTTCCTCTATTAGTTTTTGCCTAGTTATATGAAACAGTCTTTCCTGAAATGGAGGTTTCTGGTTTCCTTGAAGATTCGGTTTGTCATGTGATATTTTGATGAAAGCTGGGCACATGATGTGTTGTTGTAGGTTGGCTTGTGATAGGGCGTGTGATGATGTGAGCTCTCATGTGCGAGAGGTGTGACTGTGGGCAACTGAGAACATCCTGGGTGGACTCTGGGTGGACTCTGAGGAGAGGACATATACAGTGGCCCTTACGCAGTGAGACAACACTTCTTCCATCAGCATCACTGTGCTAATCTTTGTGATTCCAGAGAGAAAACTTCCAGAGAACTTCAGGTCAATCCAACTGAGTCTTGTGGCTTTCACTTACTTCCTGTTGCTGCTTGGTATTGGCCTTTGGACTGGATTGCTGGTCACCCCCAAAATGAGTTTGATAATCCCTTAAAGACCTATTGACCTTAATAAGCAGGAAGCAGATAAAAGAGGACTACAGCACTTTTCTGTACTAATCTCCTACCTAAGGTCGGAGGTTAGAAGGGAGGTCAAGGTGTTTAAGAGCCCTAAATAGATGAGGTTTTGTGAAAAATCTAAGCCTACACTTTCTCTTCATCTAGAGCTCACAGATGGCCAAACTGATTAGCCAGAAGGCTCTTGTATCTATCTGTCACTCCCTGTCAACTACCTTTAAAAGAATAATGGATCTATGCCATTACGTCCATATTTGTACACAAACCTGGAATGTAAATCTCTTGTCTGTTGATGTTTTGAAGTGAGCTTTAAACTAGAATATCTGTCAAGACAGACTTACTATAAGTTTATTCGAATAATCTATTTGATGTTTCTGGAAATATCAAAAAAGCTTCCATAGTGAGCAGTGCTAAGACTATAAACACTTGAAAGTTTCTTGTCGAAACCCTGCAGAAAGAAGTACATGTGGGCATGATTGAAGTTCAGTGATACCAATTCCTTTAGGATTGCACCCTGTCCATCAAGAGGCCCCAAGCTATCTATCTGAACAAAAAAATAGTATGAACTACATAAACTTTCTTAATGCCACTGGGTGGATAAACATACACATAAACTCACATTCACACACGTGTACACTCACACAGGCACACACACAAACACACACACACTAAACAATGGTTTTTGAAAGGGCATGTGTAAGCAGTGCTTTGCTAGAGAAAGACACACACTGCAAACCAAGAAGGACTTGGAAACTTGAAATATTTGCTTTTCTGTTTGTAGGCTGAGTGTCATAAACCACAGTTTTGATGAAAGTATTTTTTGTTTGTTAAATGTTTTATTTTTAACACAGTCTTACTGTGTAGCACAAATTAGACTTACTCTCTTGCTTGAAGCTCTTAAAAGCTAGAGTTCCAAGCATGTGCCATCACATCTGAAGAAAATTTTATTGGAGTAGAACTTGTCAGAATTTTATTATAAATCTAAACTGTTTTAAAACTTGTTCTAATGCTAAATATAAGAGCAAATGAGTCTAATGATAATAAGTGTGGATGGTAAATCAGGAAAAAACATATAAAATAAACTCCAAAGTGTGGACACAGAGGCTTCACGTGAACACTCAGAGCAGGAGCAGTAATCAACAAACAAACATTGTATTGTACCAGTGCCTGCAAACAAAATCCAGTGGGTCATCTGAAGGGATCTAAAAAGTTATGTATTTATTAGATTACTCTAAAGAAATTAAAGTGAAGCGAGAGAATGGGTATTTTAATAAAAGATATTAGATATATTTGCTATTTGACTCTGATTACACTTCTCATTTTTTCAATGATTTCTTGCCACATAACTATCCTAGTCAAGAGAGTCTGGGAAAATAAAAATTAATTCAATTGATGGGAAGTTTTATAGAAAAAAAATTTGTACGTAAATAAAACAACCTTTGTGAATTATAACCTGACAGTAAACTCCCCTTATTTTTGCAAACGTCATCTTTCAAGTTCCATTATGTTTTATTGAGGTAATATTCTACTCAATTTACTTTGTATTTATTGTCCCTAGTAAACTTATAAAACAAATATATTTGTAAATATGTTAACCTTGTTCTAGACCCAATAAATTATGTTATTGTGTAAAAAAAGCTGTACCTATTGGAACCAAAGAAAGAGCTTCTTTTCACTTCTGAATAACAACTATGTTGCATGTCTGAAAGATAACCCAAATTTTTGTCTTATTTTTATAGAAATCTTAAATGTTATTTAAGAATAGCATGAAGTTGAGGCAGCACTATTCCTAATTGTATGAGAAAACACCAGATTTCCAAAGTGGTTGTACCAGTTTACATTTCCACCAGCAGTGGAAGAAGGTTCCCCTTTCTCCACAACCTCTCCAGCATGCGTTGTCACTTGAGTTATTCATCTTAGCCATTCTGATGGGTGTAAAGTGAAACCTCAAGGTCGTTTTGATTTGCATTTCCCTGATGACTAAGGACATTGAGCATTTCTTAAAGTGTTTCTCTGCCATTCGATATTCCTTTATTGAGAATTCTGTTTAGCTCTGTATGCCATTTTTAAATTGGATTATTTGATTTGTATCTTTTTAATTTCTTCAGTTCTTTATATATTGTGGATATCAGCCCTCTGTCAGATATAAGGTTTGAGAAGACCCTTTCCCAGTCTGTAGCTTTCATTTTCTTCTGATGACAGTGTCCTTTGCTTTGCAGAAGCTTTTCAGTTTCATGAGGTCCCATTTATTGATTGTTGATCTTAGAGCCTGTGCTGTTGGTGTTCTATTCAGGAAGTTGTCTCCTGTGTCAATGAGTTCAAGGCTCTTCAACAATTTTTCTTCTAACAGATTTAGTGTGTCTGTTTTATGTTGAATTTTTGTTCGACTTGGACTTTAGTTTTGTGCAGGGTGATAAATATGGACCTATTTTCATTTTTCTGCATGTAGACATCCAGTTTGGCACTTTCTCAGAAAATAAGGAATAGTGCTACCTCAAGATACACTCCTAGTCATCTATCTATCTATCTAGCATCTATCTATCAACCAAGTGTATATATATCACTATATATATAGTGTATATATTGTTATACACACTGTAACACTCCTAGGCATATATCCTAAATATGTTCAAGTATACTACAAGGAGGTTTGCTTAAACCAGCAATAATATTTGTAGCTTTTTTCGTAATAGCCAGTATCTGGAAACAAACCAGTTGTCCCTCAATGGAGGAATGGATGCAGAAACTATAGTACATGTACACAATGGAACACTACTCACCAATTAAAAACAAGGAAATCATGACATTTGCAGGCAAATGGTGGGAACTAGAAAAGATCATCCTGAGTGAGGTATCTCAGAAGCAGAAAGACACACATAAGTGGATATTAGAAATAAAATATAGGGTAAACATACTAAAATCTTACACTTAAAGAAGCTAATCAAGAAGGAGGAGCCTGGGGAAGATGATAAATCCTTATTTAGAAAGGCAAATGGGAGAGATACCAGAAGAGGGATAAAACAGGACAGGAGGCTATCAAAGAGGGACTCTGAAAGACTCTACCCAACAGGGTATTAACACAGATGTTGAGACTCAGCCAAACTTTGGGAAGAGTGAAGAAAGTCTTATGAAAAAAGGGGAAATGAAAAACCTGGAGGAGACTGGAGCTCCACAAGGAGAGCAACAGAACCAAAAAAAAAAAAAGGCCCATGGGTTTTTCCTGAGACTGATTATCCAAACAAGGACCATGCATGGAAATAACCTAGAAACCCTGCACAGATGAAGCCCATGGCAGCTCAGTGTACAAGTGGGTTACCCTAGTAAGGGAAACAGGGACTGTCTCTGATATGAACACAGTGGCTGGCTCTGTGATCACCTCCCCTTGAGGGTGGTGCAGCCTTGCCAGGCCACAGTAGAATACAATGTAGCCAGTCCTGATGAGGCCTGATAGGCTAGGGTCAGGCCTAGGAGAGGAGGACTGTCCCTGTCCTGGGGGAAGGGCAGAGGAGGACAAGAGGGAGGATGAATGGGATTGGGAGGGAATAAGGAGGGGGCTACAGCTGGTATAGAAAAATCCATAAATTGTAATTAATAAAAAAGTTAATTTAAAAAAAAGAACGATATGATGACAGGCATTGCCTTAAATACCTTAAGCCTTAGGTTTTCCTAAGGCATTGACCATAGTCAATCAATAGAGAATAAAAGAACCCCACAAATTCATGTATTTTGTTTACATATAATTAAGAGTTAGACCACTGAAATGTTTGTACCACATGTGGCCCTACAACACAGGGTATTTTTTACCTAGCTGGTACATGTAAAATTCCCAGCTCCCTTCAAAGTGAATGTTATTTAATAAGATAGCCTGGCACCAGTCACTCCAACCCATGATGTTATTCTGGCCAGTGTTTGGATGAATGTAGCCATTTATTTGCTATTATAAATAACTGATCACCACTGGTGGCAGGTAACACCTGAAGTTCACACTGCTGTTTTGGATTGGAAGTATAGGAGCTAATGTCATCTGATACTACCTGCCTAGGCTCCACAGTGAGTGTAATGGAATGTGATCAAAATCCTGGTCAGATTTCCAAGTAGCAGAGAATGCAGGACTGAGCTGCTGTTTTAGTTAGGACTTTGACAGTTCTGGAAAGGCAGGTCTGGCCTGTTTTTTTTTTTTTTTCTTTGTGAATAAGTTTCCAGAGTGTTTTGAAGAGAAGAGGATCATTGACTTTCTGTCTTTGCAAGGTCTCCGCCAAGTTTCCTATTTCCTAGGTAGCATGAACACAGAATTACAGTCTACTTTAGGATCTTGTAATGTCACATTTTGCCAAACATCCCCCTACTGTTATCCAAACATCATATCCATGAGAAGTTGTATGAGAGATAAGAACATTTTATGAAACTTCCAATGTCCATATGGCTATTATATTCATTATGAATGAGAATTAAAGGTAATGGTGAGTTGTGCACAGAACAAATGATCATTATCAAAATAGCATAGGAATTTTCCAAGTTTAACTTTATTGGGCACAACTTGGGCAGGTTAATCCTAGGAGCAGTTACTAACCAGTGTATCATGGCGATGATATTAAAAGACAAAAAAATAAAAATAAAAAAAATAAATGTTGAAATACAAAAAATCTATATAAATATATAGAAAGAGACTACATATAGTCTATAACATCTCTAATGCTTAAACCTGAGCATTATCTTTGATATAGCCAAATGACATTTCCAAAGATTGTTGACAGCACAGGGCATAATCTTCCTTCTGAATGTGTGGCCAGAAATAAACTGAGGAAGAAATTATGAAAACATGTTAAATCTCAGGAGATATTTGGATAGGATTAGGTAGGAAATGCTGTTGAACACTTTTAATATCACATTGTTATTGAATAAGCTTGTGATAAGAGGTCATCCATCAACAGACTGTAAAGTTTTCCTGGTCCAAAGGGTCAAGAACAAAAATATAATGTTCTAGCTATCAGTATACAGCAAAGTCCGAGAGAAAAATTAATAAAAATAATAATACTGTCTACTGAAATTGGGTCAGAGACAATGGAAAAGTACTGAACACCCTTATAGGAGACACTCTTACAGAGTTACCAGAAGTAAACACAATATAACATGGCCTTTCTTGTCTCTGAAACACAGGGTATGCAGTATAAAGGAATTCTGAAAATATAGTGGACTTTCATTGGCAATCTCATTGTTGACATTCAGCATGGGCTTGATTCATTCAGTCTCTGGAATGAGTGATACTCAGGGTGTTTTGTGAGAGTCTAATGTTGTCTCTAAGATGCCACCATCTATTACCCAAGATAAATTTGTCAATGAAAGTTAATTTTAATCTGATAGATGCAGAAACATTCAAGCATATACCACATACTCTCTTAACCACATTTAGTTCTTCAAGGACTAGTAAATTCAGAAAAATCAAAAAATTACTATATTAAGCTGACTCAAATCTACCAATTAACCATTGTTTCATTTACCTTACGTTCTCATAGCCTCTGCTTGTCTCTGGATCTTCACCTCTAGCAAAGAACCATAAAAACTGAGTTGAGCATCAGTATTTATTCAGCCATAAAACCTGACTCTCTGTAAGCTGTTCCCAATTTATTTGAATAGGAAGTTAGGATCTGATTTTCCTTTGAGAAAAAGAAAACATATTTGCCCTCTAACTGATTGTTCTTTTTACTTCCAAATCTTCTAAATTACCCTTGTTTTCTTCTCATAAGTCTCTCTTGATTATCTTAAATATATCTTTTCCAGAAATCTCTGCCTCTGTCAGGACCCTGTCTTCATTGCCAATAATATACAAAATATGGAAGGACCTTGTATTTTGCTCAACTTGTAAACAAAACACCACAATCCATTGATATATGGACACTGATTAAAGAAAAAAAAATAAAACGCTACCAGTTCAATACTATTTCTTAATGGCGAGAGCAGTAGCCACTGTCTGCATTTCCCTATGAATCTTCTCTAAGCTCATACTGCAACTGAATAATGTACACTAACCCAGGAGAAGACACCCATAATAAAAGAGGAGGGTAATTCAGAGCTTCAAAGGACTGACCTTTCTAGAGGGAGCAGGAAGTATAACTGCTCAGTGCTCCAAAGAAAGCACAAACCCGCTGCCTTGCACGGCTGTAAACACTTCAAAGGACACCTCTTATCACTATTTTGAAAGCTATTATTAGGCATACTAATGTTTTAAACCATATCCAACAACAGTTTTGCATCTTTAATTAAAATTTTATGAAAATTTGTGAGATTTGTACAGAATTGTCAATTCATGAGCTCGAGATCTAAGAACAACTGCTGTGCCAACGTTTGTTCCAGGCTTTGAGTATGACACAATTCTCTACACTCTTCTTGAACAAGTAATTACATTGGTAGAAGTGAATATGAATATTAATAAGTTCATCAAAATGACAGATTATTCAATTACTAATCTTCATGTTTGGAAATAACTCTAAGCATGAGAAAATATGGATGTAAACCAAAGAATTGATACCTGAAAATAACATTTGGGTTTGAAGACAAAAGTTTAAATTACTCAAAGTCTAAAGAACAATTTTAGCTACTTGGCAAAGGCTAACTCTGCCCAGAAGCTGTAACCAAGTGAAATGTTGATGCATCCTAAATAATTCTTACCCAACATAGTTGGGCACCGTGATGGAAAGGTAATCACACACTCTAAACTGTTCACAATCTTAGACAGTTTAAAAAGAGACACGAGAGTTAGAATGGAATGAGAAATAGAAATCAGTAATAAATGTGTGTTTAACTCTAAACTGTCTACCATTGTTCACCACAACCTTAACTTGCACTTAGTAAAGACCATGCTTCTGTCTGGGAGTATCATTAGAGGTTCTCAGTGAACCAGGGAATGTATATTTTTTACAGAAATAAATTCTGTTGAATATGAAAATATGGAATGAAGTGTTTTCCTAAGTTTTGGAAAGTGACTCAAATACGTAAATACATTTATGTAATGTCTTAACTTATATATTATATTTTACATCTATAAAATGAAAGATTAGATGGATAGTATGTATATATATATATATATATATATATATATATACATATATATATATGGATATATGTGGATGGATAGTATATATATACTATCCATATACTATGTATGCATATATATATACATATGTACATATGTATATATATGCAAATATATACATATTATAGAATAGGATGGATTATGTAAAATCTTGGATGCTAATTCTTATTTTCACTTAGGAAGGTCTTATGAAGTAGATGATAGAAAAATCATTTCTTGTCAATTATGAGATAGAATGGAAGACAGAAAAGGTTATCAAAAGATTTAGGAAGAAAAACTATAAAGTAATACTAAAAAGGTGAACAACTGGAAAAAATAGGGAGTGTGACTGTGAAAGACACATTTTTGATTACGAACACAACTAACCAAAAATGAAAGCTTCAGAACTAAAATGAATGAATGAATAAATAAAATAAAAATGATACAATGATGCACATATGTAGTTTGTGAAAATGAATGGCACAGGGGTTAGTAATTTAACCAATAAAGACCTATCTTTTCCTTTTCTTATTAAAATATTATTTATTTGTGTATCATCCTAACCGTAATTTCCCCTCCTTCCATCCTCCCCTACATCCTTTCTCCCCTTTACCTACTCCTCAATTTCCCTTAAAAAATGGGATTCCCAAGGATATCAACTGAACAATGAAAAACAAGATATATTAAAATTAGTCACAAACTCTCATATCAAGGCTGGACTAGGCAACCCAGTAGGAGAGACAGTCCCAAGAGCAGGTAAAGTATCAGAGACACTTCCTACTCCTACTGTTAGGAGTCCCACAGAACAGCAACCCACATAACCGCAACATAACATGTATGAAGAGGATCTAGCATAGACCCATGCAGGGTCTGAGTCTTTATGGACTCTGATTATTTGGTTCTGTGGGCTGTATTCTCCTGAAGACTCTTTATTTCTTTCTTCCTTCCTTCTTTCCTTCCTCCCTTTCTTTAGAGCGGGTTCAAATTGAACTCAAACTCATTATTTAACTAAGGGAAATCTTGAGCTTTTAACCTTCTTGTGTCAACAGCATGGGTACGGAGATGATAAATATATAACACCAGTACCCATGACATTTGGTAATAGTTGTTACTGTTTGACTAGAAGAACATGGTACTAACTGCTGGATGTCAGAGGTCTTCATGGTGTTTCACAAAATGCTGAGAGAAAAATAAAAACACAAAAAAGTATAGAGAAAACATAATTTCTTTAAATATTCCATTGTGGTTTACATGTGAATTTGTGTTGTATAAGAGTTAATGTGGTTTTAGGCATAGTCTCTACAAAGAAAAATTCTTGAGGCAAACTTCAAAGGGATTATGCCCTTACACTCTTTTTTGAAATGGTTCTTTTTATTTTCTTTTTTGTTTTCTTTTTAATTTATTCTCCTCTCATATATTACATCCTGACCATAGTTTCTCCTTCCTCCTCTTCTCTCAGCTGCCCCACACCTCTCCTCTCCTCCACATCTACTCTTCATCCATTACCCTTCAAAAAAGAATATGCTCCCAGGGATATCATGGCATATCAATTACAATGAGACTATGCACATCTCCTAATATTAAGGCTGGAAGAGACAACCTAGTAAGAAGAAAAGGGTCCCCAAATCAGTTAAAAGTGTCAAGGGCATCCCCTTCCTGGCCCCTCTCTTAGAAGTCCCATGAGAAGACCATGCTACATACACATGACATAGATGCAGAAAGCCTACATCAGACCATGTATGCTCCATGACTGTCAGTTCAGTCTCTGTGAGCCCCTATGAGCCCAGTTAAGTTGATTCTGTGGGTTTTCTTTTTTTTCTTTTTCTTTTTTTTATTATTAGTTACATTTTATTAACTCTGTATCCCAGATGTATCCCTCTCCCTCATTCCCTCCCAATCCCATCCTCTCTACCTTATCTCCTCCCTGTCCCTTTACAAGTCCAGTGATAGGAGAGGGCCTCCTTCCCTTTCATCTGACCCTGTTTTATCGGGTGTCTTCAGGACTGGCTGCAAAGTCCTGTTCTGTGGCCTCGCAGGGCTGCTCCTCCCTTGGGGGGTGGAGAGGACAAAAAGCCTGCCATTGAGTTCATGTTAGAAATAGTCCCTGTTCCCCTTACTTGGGAAACTCACTTGGTTACTGAGCTACCACGGGCTACATCCGGGCAGAGGTTCTAGGTTATATCCATACATGGTCCTTGGTTGGAGAAAGAGTCTCATATAAAACCACTGTGCCCAGATATATTTGGTCCTTGTGGAGCTCCTATCCTCTCCAGGTCATACTAACTCCCCCTTCTTTCATAATTGTGTGGCTTTTCTTGTGGTGTCTTTGACCCCGAAGATTTCAACAACCCTTGCTTACCTTCTTTCACAGGATTTCCTGAGATCTGTTTAAGGTTTGACAGAGGGTCTCAGCATCTGTTTCCATCATTTGCGGGATGAAGCCTCTCTGATAATGATTATGCCAAGCTCGAGAATATGAGTGTAGTAGAATATCATAAGAAATCATTTCATTGATTTTTTTTCTTTTTTTGAGAGTTATGTTTTGTTCAATCTTGTGTTACTGGTCTATTCAGCCAGGGGTTGGCTCCTTCTCCTGACATGGGTCTCAAACTGGACCAGTCATTGATTAGCCACTCCCACAAGTTTCTTGCCACTTTTACTCCAGCACACCTTTCAGTCAGTCCAAGGCTGGAAGTTTTATGGCTGGGTTTGTGCCCAACCCCTTCACTGGAATCCTTGCCTGGATACAGATAGCCAGTTCAGGCTCCATAGATCCCATCACTAGGAGTCTTAGCTAGGGTCACTCTTGTAGATTTCTAGGTGTTTCGCTCCCACTAGTCGCTACCTCACTTCTGAAACGTCTCCTATCTCAAGTCATCTCTCTCAGTACTCTAAACCTCTGCCTTTTTGTGATATCTATTCTATTTCTTCTTCTCAGAGGGATTCATGCTTACCCACTCAAGTTCTCCTTGTTACTGGCTCCGTGGATTGTAGCTTGAGTGTCCTTTACAGTTATTATCCACTTATAAGTCAGCACATCCCATGTTTGTCTTTATGTGTTGCATTACCACATTCAGGATAATATTTTTCCATCCATTTACTGGGAAATTTTCATGTTGTTATCTTTTAACAGCTGAGTAATACTTTATTATGTAAGTGTACCATATTTTCTTCATTCATTCTTAGGTTGAGGGATATCTAAATTGTTTCTAGTTTCTAGCTATTATGAATAAAGCTGCTATGAACATAGATGAGCACCTGTCCTTGTGGTAGGGTGTAGTGTCCTTCCTGCATATGTGAAGGATTTGTATGGATGGTCCTTGAGGTATATTAGTTCCCAATTTTCTGATAAACCAACAAATTGATTTCCCAAGTGGTTGTACAATTTCATACTCCCACCGGACATCACCAGGATTAATTCTGTAATCTCAGCACACAAGGAGGTAGAGGTAGGCAGATTTCTGATTCTCTCTTTAGATCTGTACTCCACTTTTACTCGTATTATTTGGTTTGTTGATATCTAGTTTCTTGAGTTTTTTTTAAATATGTTTTGGATACTAGCCTTTTGTAATATGTGGAGATGGTGATAATTTTTTTCCAATCTGTAGGCTATCATTTTTTCTTAATGATGGAAACCTTTGCCTTACAGAAACTTTTTAGTTTCATAACTTCCCATTTATTAATTGTTGATCTTAGTGTCTGCAGTATTGGTGTTGTGTTCAGGAAGTTCTCTCCTGTGCCAGTGAGTTCAAGTCCATTACACAACTTCTATTCTATCAATTTTAGTGTATCTGTTTTATGTTGAAATCTTTGATCCACTTGGACTTGAGTTTTGTGCAGAGTGATAAATATGGATCTATTTGCATTCTTCTACGTATAGGTAACCAGCTGGACCAGCACCATTTGTTGAAGATGCTTTCTTTTTTTCCATTGTGTATTTCTGACCTCATTATCAAAATCAGGTGTCCACAGGTATGTAGATTTATATCTCAGTCAATGATTCCATTCCACTGATCAACCTGTCTAATATATATATATATATATATATATATATATATATATATATATATATATATGTTTTTTGCCAGTACCGTGTGGTTTTTATTACTATAGCTCTGTAGTAGTGCATGAAATCAGGGATGGTGATACCTCCAGAAGTTCTTTCTTGTACATTTTTTTTTTTTAGCTATCCTATATTTTTTTATTTTTCATACGAAGTTGAGTATTGCTTTTTCAAGATTTGTAAATAATTGTGATGAAATTCTCATCGAGGTTATGTTGAATCTGTAGATTGCTTTTGGTATGATGTCCACTTTTTTATTATGTTAATCCTACTGATCCATGAGCATGAGAGATCTTTCCATATTCTGGTATCTTCTTCAATTTCGTTCTTCAAAGACTTGAAGTTCTTGTTATACCGGTCTCTCACTTGCTTGGTTAGAGTTACATCAATATATTTAATAATATTTGTGACTATTATGAAGTTTGTTGTTTTCTGATTTCTTTTAAGTTTATTTATATTTTGTATATATGAGGACAACTAATTTTATTTTAGTTAATCTTTTTTTTTTTAGAAACTGGTTTAAACAAATTTATTCTTTCTAATAAAAAAATTTAGGAAAGGAGGTAGATGCTGTATATAATTTTTCCACATAGTTTATGGCATTCTATTTATTTAATTAATTATTTATTTGTGTGTTTATTTATTTATTCGTTCATTCATTCACTTTATGTTCTTTTTTTATTTTTTTCTTTTTAGTTACATTTTTTTAACTTGTGTCCCAGCTGTATCCCGCTCCCTCATTCCCTCCCCAACCCCACACTCCCTCCCTGGTCTCCTCCCTGCCCCTTTCCAAGTCCACTGATAGGGGAGGACCTCCTCCCCTTTCATCTGACCCTGTTTTATCAGGTATCTTCTGGGCTGGCTGCAAAGTCCTCCTCTGTGGCCTAACAGACTGCTCCTCCCCCGGGGGGGGGGGGGAGGTCAAACAGCCTGCCCTTGAAATCCTGTTAGAAATAGTCCGTGTTCCCCTTACTTTGGAAAACTACTTAGTTACTGAGCTACCATGGGCCACATCCGAGCAGAAGTTCTAGGTTATATCCATAGATGGTCCTTGGTTGAGTGTCAGTCTCAGAAAAGACCCTGTGCCCAGATATGTTTGGTCCTTGTAGAGCTCCTATCCTTTCCATATCATACTAACTTCCCTTCTTTCATGATTCCCTGCACTCTGCCAAGGGTTTGGTTATGAGTCTTAGTGTCTGCTTTGAAACACTGCTAGGTAGAGTCTTTCAGATGCCTTTTGTGGTAGACTCCTGTCATAACTTCAATGTACATCCCATTTGTCTTTCTAAATGAGGATTAATTACCTTTGCCTGTGTCCACTTTCTTGATTATCTTCTTTAGGTGTGTAGATTTCATTATGTTTATCATATCTTGTAGGTCTATATAAGCGAGTATATACCAAGTTTGTCTTTCTCCTTCTGGGATACTTCACTCAGAATGATCTTTTCTAGATCCCACCACTTGCCTGCAAATTTCATGATTTTCTCCTTTTTGATTGCTGAGTAGTATTCCATTGTGTAAAAATACCACAATTTCTGTATCCATTCCTCCATTGATGGACATCTGGGTTGTTTCCAAGTTCTGGCTATTACAAATAAAGCTGCTATGAACATGGTTGAACAAATGTACTTGTTATGTACTTGAGCAAATTTTGGGTATATACCTAGGAGTGGTATAGCTGGGTCTTGAGGTAGCACTACTCCTAGTTGTCTGAGAAAGCGCCAGATTGACTTCCAAAGTGGTTGAACCAGTTTACATTCCCACCAGCAATGGAGGAGGGTTCCTTTTCTCCACAACCTCTCCAGCATGTGCTATCACTTGAGTTTTTCATCTTGGCCATTCTGATGGGTGTAAGGTGAAATCTCAGGGTCGTTTTGATTTGCATTTCCCTAATGGCTAATGAGGTTGAGCATTTCTTCAAGTGTATCTCTGCCATTCGATGTTCCTCTTTCGAGAATTCTCTGTTTAGCTCTGTTCCCCATTTTTTAAGTGGATTATTTGGTTTGTTGCTTTTCTGCTTCTTTAGTTCTTTATATATACTGGATATTAGCCCTCTGCCAGATAAAGGGTTGGTGAAGATACTTTCCCAATCTGTAGGCTGTCTATTTGTTTTGATGACAGTGTCTTTTGCTTTACAGAAGCTTTTCAGTTTCATGAGGTCCCATTTATTGATTGTTGCTCTTAGAGCCTGTGCTGTTGGTGTTCTGTTCAGGAAGTTGTCTCCTGTGCCAATGAGTTCTAGGCTGTTTCCCACTTTTTTTTCCAACTGATTTAGAGTATCTGGTTTTATGTTGAGGTCCTTGATCCACTTGGACTTTAGTTTTGTGCAGGGTGAAAATATGGATCTATTTTCATTTTTCTGCATGTAGACATCCAGTTGGTCCAGCACCATTTGTTGAAGATGCTGTCTTTTTTCCATTGAATGGATTTGGCTTCTTTGTCAAATATTGAGTATTCATAGGTGTGTGGGTTTATTTCTGGGTCTTCTATGCGATTCCATTGATCCTCCTTTCAGTTTCTATGCCAATACCATGCAGTTTTTATTACTGTTGCCCTGTAGTACAGCTTGATATCAGGAATGGAGATACCTTCAGATGATCTGTTGTTGTACAGGATCGTTTTGGAGATTCTGGGTGTTTTGTTTCTCCATATGAAGCTGAGAATCTTTTTTTCAAGGTCTGTAAAGAATTGAGTTGGTATTTTGATGGGAATTGCATTGAATCTGTAGATTGCTTTTGGCAGGATGGCCATTTTCACAATGTTAATCCTACCAATCCATGAGCACGGGAGATCTTTCCATCTTCTGAGATCTTCTTCAATTTCTTTCTTCAAAGACTTGAAGTTTTTCTCAAACAGGTCTTTCACTTGCTTGGTTAGAGTCACCCCAAGGTACTTTATGTTATTAGTGGCTATTGTGAAGGGTGTTGTTTCCCTAATTTCTTTCTCAGCCTTTTTGTCTTTGGTATACAAGAGGGCTTCTGATTTTTTTGAGTTGATTTTGTATCCTGCCACTTTGCTGAAGGTGTTTATCAGCTGAAGAAGTTCTCTGGTTGAATCTTTGGGGTCGCTCATGTATACTATCATATCATCTGCAAATAGTGACACTTTGACCTCTTCCTTTCCGATTTGTATCCCCTTGATCTCCTTTAGTTGTCTTATTGCTCTGGCTAGGACTTCAAGTACAATGTTAAAGAGATATGGAGAGATAGGTCTGAAGTTCTCTTTTTTTGTTGGATCTTTGTGTGGTTTAGGTATCAAAGTGACTATGGCTTCATAGAATGAGTTTGGTAGTGTTCCTTCTATTTCTATTTTGTGGAATAGTTTGAGGAGAATTGGTGTTAGTACTTCTTTGAAGGTCTTGTAGAATTCTGCACTGAAGCCATCTGGTCCAGGGCTTTTTTTGGAGGGGAGACTGTTAATGACTGCTTCAATTTCCTTGGGAGATATAGGGCTATTCAGTCTTTCTACCTGATCTTGACTTAATTTTGGTAGATGGAATCTGTCAAAAAAGTTATCCATTTCATTTAGATTTTCAAATTTTGTGCCATATAGGCTTTGGTAGTATGACCTAATAATCGTTTGGATTTCCTCAGTGTCTGTAGTTATGTCCCCATTTTCCTGTCTGATTTTGCTGATTTGTATGGTTTCTCTCTGCTTTTTAGTTAGGTTGGCTAAGGGTTTGTCTAACTTGTTGATTTTCTCAAAGAACCAGCTTTTTGTTTCATTGATTATTTGGATAACTTTATTTGTTTCTAATTGATTGATTTCTGCCCTTACTTTGATTATTTCCAGCCTTCTGCTCCTCTTGGGGGTATCTGCTTCTTTTTTTTCTAGGTTTTTCAGTTGGGCCATTAAGTTGTTTGTATGTGATGTTACGGATTTCTTTTTGTAGGCACTTAGTGCTATAAATTTTCCTCTGAGCACTGCTTTCAGTGTGCCCCATGAATTTGGGTTTGTTGTGCCTTCATTTTCATTGAATTCTAGAAAGTCTTTAATTTCTTTCTTTATTTCTTCCTTGACCCAGCTGTCATTGATTAGTAAGTTGTTCAGTTTCCATGTGCGTGTCAGGTTTTTGTTGTTTCTGTTGTTGTTGATGTCCAGCTTTAGTCCATGGTGGTCAGATAGTATACAAGGGATAATTTAAATCCTTTTGTATCTATTGAGGCTTGATTTGTGACCAACTATATGGTCTATTTTGGAGAAGGTTCCATGTGGTGCTGAAAAGAAGGTGTACTCTTTTGAGTTTGGGTGAAAAGATCTGTAGATGTCTATTAGGTCCATTTGATTTAGGGATTCTGTGAGTGCTTTTATTTCCCTATTTGGTGTCTGTCTGGTTGATCTGTCCCTTGATGAGAGTGGGTGTTGAAGTCTCCCACTATTAAGGTATTAGGATCAATGTATGATTTAAGCTTTAATATTGTTTCATTTACGAATGTAGGTGCTCTTGTATTTGGGGCATAGATATTCAAAATTGTGATGTCCTCTTGTTGGATTTTTCCTTTGATGAGAATATAGTGGCCCACCTTATCTTTTTTGATTAACTTCGGATGAAAGTCTATTTTATTAGATATTAGGATGGCTACTCCAGCTTGTTTTCTGGAACCATTTGCTTGAAAAACATTTTTCCAGCCCTTTACTCTGAGGTAGTGTTTATCTTTGTTGCTTAGGTGTGTTTCTTGGATGCAACAGAATGTTGGGTCTTGTTTCCGTAACCATTCTGTTAGCCTGTGTCTTTTTATTGGTGAGTTGAGTCCCTTAATATTGATAGATAATATTGACCAATGCATGTTAGTTCCTTTTGTAATGGAGTCGATGATCTTACCTTGTTTCATTGCTTGTTTTCTTTTCATTTTTGTTGGGATATTATCTGTATGCCCTGTTTTCTTGGGTGAATTCGTTTTCGTTGGATTGGAGTTTTCCTTCTAGTATCTTCTGTAGGGTTGGTTTGCTGTATAGATATTGCGTAAATTTAGTTTTGTCATGGAATATTTTGTTTTCTCCATCTATGTTGATTGAAAGCTTTGCAGGGTATAGTAGTCTGGGTTGACATTTGTGATCTCTTAGAGTCTCCATGATGCTTGCCCAGGCCCTTCTGGCTTTCATAGTTTCTGATGAGAAGTCTGGTGTGATTCTGATAGGTCTACCTTCATATGTTACTTGGCCTTTTTCCCTTGCTGCTTTTAATATCTTTTCTTTGTTCTGTAGATTTAGTGTTTTGACTATGATGTGACGTGATGTGTTTCTTTTCTGGTCTAGTCTATTTGGTGTTCTGTAGGCCTCTTGTATATTTATGGACATCTCTTTCTTTAAGTTGGGAAAATTTTCTTCTATGATTTTCTTGAAAATATTTTCTGGACCTTGGAGCCTGGAGTCTTCTTTTTCATCAATTCCTATTATTCTTAGATTTTGTCTTTTCATAGCATCCTTGATTTCTTGGATATTTTGTGATTGGAATTTTTCTGATTTTACTTTTTCTTTGAGAGAAGTATCAATTTCTGCAAGTGTGTCTTCAGCTCCAGAGATTCTCTCTTCCATCTCTTGTATTCTGTTGGTGATGCTTACTTTTATGGTTCCTGATCTTTTCTCAAAGTTCTCCAGCTCAAGAGTTTTCTCATTTTGTGTTTTCTTTATTGATTCTAATTCTGTTTTCATGCCTTGCACCATTTCTTCCATGTGTTTGAATTTGGATTCCTGTCTCTCTACGATGGACTCTATTTCTTTGTTCATTTCCTTTTTGTATGCCACTAATTTTTTCTCTACTTGTGCCTCCATTTGTTTGGCTATGTTTGCCTGTGTTTCTTTAAGGGTTTTGTCTATTTCTTCTTTCTTTACCTCCAATTGACTGGCCAACTCTTTGAAAGATTTGTTCATTTCCTCCTTATGAGCCTCAAATAATTGAGCAAGCATGGATTTAAGGTCATTTTCCTGTGCTTCTGATGAATTGGAGTATCCATCGATTTTGGGGTTTGCTGGTGAAGTCATGATGTCCTGATTTATGTTGGAGGTGTTCTTTCGCCTACCCCTGGCCATTGGCTTATCTGAGACCTTCCCTGTTTGTTTTTGGATTCTGCCGATCAGACTGGTACTGTCTCTCTCTCGAGTCTGGAGAATTCTTCAGGAAGTTGAGAGAGGTCCCGTGTCCTTAGCGTGTGCTGAGGACTAGCTGTACCTGTGGGAGGAAAGTACGCAGGCGCAAACAGAGGCAAATGCAAGCGTGCGTGCATGTGTATATGTGTGTGTGTGTGTGTGTGTGTATGTGTGTGTGTGTGTAAGTGGGCGTGGGCGTGTGTCTCAAGGGACAGAGTGATGGCTAATGTTGAACCCTTGAGTGTGTGGGAGGGGCTCTGCAATGTATATGTTGCAGGAGCTAGTGATGATCGCAGCGCAATTTCTGGCATTAACTGCCTTAGCTCCTCAATTAGACCCACAGAGCAGGAACTTCAATGTTCCAAGTGCCCCTCTGTTTCCCAAAGTGGGTATATGGGTGGGAGGGGGTTCAATGCCTGGCTTCCATTTTAGAAGGACCCAGGATCAGTGGAGCTGCAGATTCTCAAGGGTTCACTCACTTACAGGCAGGTCACTTGGCAGAGAACGGGGTATCTGGGCTCTCTGCTCTCTGGTTTGGCCCTGCTTCTTTGATGTGCTCCGCCAGTTCCATGCTGTTGTCACTGCCAGGTTATGAGGTCTTGCTGCAGCTGGAGATTTCAGGGTGGTCACGTCAGTGGGAATCGGGGTAACCAGCCTTTCTGTTCTCTGGTTTGGCCCTGGTTAGTCTTAAACTGGAGGGCTGATGTGCCCCGCCAGCTCAGTGCTGCTCAGCTGCCAGGTTAGAAAGTCCCATTGTAACTGGAGACTGGGTTGTTAGTCCAGATGCTTTCTGGGAAGTCCTGGGGTCTCTTCACTGTGCTCTCCAAATTCGGAGGCCCAGCGCCTGGTGTGTCTAGTATGGCGTTTCTGCCTGGTTATGGTGAGTATATAGCGTATTCTCTGTCACTGTGGGATTGGGCAGGCCGTACCATCAGTGATCGCGATCCTGCGGAGCTAGTATGGCGTCTAGCAGACTCGGGCCCTGGGAGGATGGTGCAGCCGCCGCGCGAATTTGGGGCTCCAAGACACAGTACTGCTGGCCTTTGCCGATAAAGGGCTTGGGGCTCCGCCTCAGTGGCTGCAGGCCCAAGGCAGTTAGGTCTGAGCTGAGAAAGGCGAGTCAGCTGTGCCGAGGAGGAGGGAGGTCTGGGGGAGGGGAGTGCTGAGAGATCAAAGGATTGTTTCTCACCTTCCCCAAATAAGTCCCTGGGTGACCAGAGACCAAGGTTTTCACCTCCTGCGATGTTCCCTGTTGTTTAGCAAGTCTCTCTGTTGTTTCCCTGGCTTCAGAAGTTCTTCCACTCATCAACTCAGAACTTTATCTCTTCCACAGCTCGGAAACTGTGTGTGCTAGTCGCCATCTTGGCTCCGCCCCCTCTTAGTTAATCTTATATCCAGCCACTTCAATGAAGGTATTTTTCAGCTGTAGGTGCTCCCTGGTAGAATTTTTGTTACCTTATGTATAAAAATCATATCATTTTCAAATTATGATATTTTGATTTTTCATTTTTCAATCCATAATACCTTGGTCTGTTGTTCTCTTATTGTTCTACCTAGAACTTTAAGTACTATATGAATAGATATGGAAAGAGTAGGCAGCCTTGTCCTTTTCAAGATTTTAGTGGAATTGCTTTGAGTTTCTCTCCATTTAATTTGATGTTGGTTATTGGCTTTTGGCAAGTTGCCTTTATCATGTTTAGGTATGTCCCATGTATTGCTGGTTACTCCAAGACTTATCCAAGTGAGTGTTAGATTTTGTCAAAGGCTTTCAACATTTAGGTGTTTCTCACTCATTAGAGAAACATTAATGAAAAGAAAAATCCTCCAAGATGACATCTGAATTATGAATATCCATGTCCCCAAAATCAAGGGCACTGGCATTTATAAAAGCTTAAATCACACTTCAAACCCTACACATTAATAGTCAGAGATTTCGATAACCAAATTTGACTGCTCATTCAGTCAAAAAATAAACAGAAATAATGGAGCTGACAGACATTATTAATCAAATGGACCTAACACTACAGTACCTCATAAAACTTTCTTCAAAATTGACCACATACTTGGTCACAAAGAAAATCTCTACAGATACAAGAAAATTGAAATAAGCACATATATTCTATCAGACTGCCATGGCCTAAAGCTCAGTTGCAAAAGCAGATACAACAGAAAATCTACAAACTCATGAAAACTGAACAACCCTCTGCTTAAAAACAACTGGATCAAGAAAAAAATAATAATAAAAAAAGAATGTAAAGACTTTCTAAAATTCAATGAAAATGCATGCACAACATATCAAACTCATAGAACACAAGGAAAAGCAGTGCTAAGAGGAAAGTTCACTGTACTAACTGCCTTCATAAATAAATTAGACAAATCTGTTTCCTTTCTCCTTTATTTTTTAATATTTTATTTATTGCAGTTTATTCATTTTGTATCCTAGCTTTAGGTCCCTCCCTTGCTCCCTCCCAATTCTGCCTGCTCTACTTCCTTCTTCTCCACCCATGTCCTTTCCCAAGTCTACTGACAGGGGAGGTCCTCCTCCCCTTCAATCTGACCCTAGCCTATTGGGTCTTATCAGGATTGTCTGCATTGAGTTCTTCTTCAAGGTTGCACCGCCCTCAAGGGGAGATGATCACAGAGCCAGCCACTGAGTTCATGTCAGAGACAGTCCCTCTTCCCATTACTAGGGTATCCACTTGAACATTCAGCTGCCATGGGCTACACCTGTGCAGGATTCTAGGTTATCTACATGCATGGTCCTTGGTTGGAGTATGAGTCTTAGACCGATACTCAGACCCTCAGACCCCCGGACCCAGAGTTTTTTGCTCTGTGGCTCTCCTTGTGGATCTCCTGTCCCCTCCAGGTCTCTCTATCTTGCCCTTATTTCATAAGATTCCCTGCATTCTGCCAAAAGTTTTGCTATGAGTCTCAGCATCTGCTCTAATACCGTGCTTGATACAGCTTTTCAGAGGCCCTTTGTGGTAGGCTCCTGTCCTTTTCCCTCTTTTCTCCCTCTTCTGATGTCCATCCTGGTTGCCTTTCTGAATAAGGGTTGATGATCTTACCCTCGTTCTTACTTAGCTTCTTTAAGTGTACAGATTTTAGTATATTTATCCTATATTATATTTCTAATATCCACTGATAAGTGAGTTTATACTATGTGTGTCTTTCTGTTTCACTCAGGATGATCTTTTCTAGTTCTCAGCATTTGCCTACAAATTTTATGAATTCCTTGTTTTTAATTGCTGAGTAGTGTACCTCATGATCCAGCTATAGCACTCCTAGGCATATATCCAAAATATGCTCAAGTATACAACAAGGATATTTGTTCAAATGTCTTCATTGTGTCTTTCCTCGTAATAGTCAGAATCTTAACCCAAAAGTCCTTCCAATGAGTAACAGATACAGAAATTGTGGTACACTTGCACAGTGGAATACTACCTAACAATTAAAAACAAGGAAATCATGAAATAAACAGGCAAATGTTGGGAACTAGAAAAGATCATCCTGAGTGAGGTATCCCAGAAGCAGAAAAGACATACATGGCATATACTCACTTATAAGTGGATATTAGAAATATAATATAAGATAAACATACTAAAATCTGTATCTCTAAGGAAGCTAAGAAAGAAGGAGTGTAAGATGTTCAATCCTCATTCTGAAAGGCAAACGGGATGGACATCAAAAGGGGGAGAAAGCAGGGAACAGGACAGGAGCCTACCAAGAGGGTCTCTGAAAGACTCTACCCTTCAGGGTATCCAAGCAGATGCTGAGACTCATAGCTAAACTTTGGGCAGAGTGCAGGGAATCATTTTAACCCTATTTTTAAAATTGGATTGTACTGTTTAGAGAGGACACTGTCAGAAGTACAGGACAGCCATGACTGTACAGGGACCAACAGACTGAACTATGGACATCAAAAGAGCAGAGACGGTGTTTCCCAGGTGAGAGGAAACCCCAAGTTGTGGGAAGCAATCCGGTTCATTCTCAGGTCATGCAGCTAAGTCCGGAAGAACTCCTGGGTCCTGGCCGGTGCTCAGTTGCCATTGCAGAGTCACCTAACTGCAGGGCTCTGATCACCATCCCAGACTGAACTGTGTGCCCCACAACACCAGACACTTGTTTTTCCAGCTGAGAGAAACCAGACAATCTTATTCTAGCAACTGAACAGCACACCTGCAAGCTCTAAGACAAAAAGCAAATACACCCAAGAGAGCAGGAAATAAGAAAATTCAGGGCTGAAATTGATGAATTAGAAACAAGCAGAACAATACAAAGAATCAATGAAACAGAATTCCTTCTTTGAGAAAATGAGCAGAGAAGACAAACCCTTATCCCAACTAACTAAAAGACAGAGAAAGGAAAAAAATACCCCAATTAAAAACAACAGAAATAAAAAGGTGGGCATAATAACAGACACTGAGTAAACCCAAAGAATCACTAAGTCATACTTCAAAAACATGTATTCCACAAAAATGGAAGATCTAAAAGAAATGGACAATTTTGTCCGTACACACCACTTATCAACCATCTTTTTAGAAGCTTCATTTGTAATAGCCAGAAGCTGGAAACAGCCCAGATGCCCCTCCAACTGAAGAATGGATGCAGAAATTGTGGTACATCTACACTATGGAATATTACTCTGCAATGAAAAATAAGGAAATCATGAAATTTGCAGGTAAATGGTGGGACCTGGAAAGGATCATCCTGAGTGAGCTGTCCCAGAAGCAGAAAGACACACATGGTATATACTCACTCATATAGACATATAACATAGGATAATGTTTAGTTTCTCTGTACATCTAGAGAAACTAATCAAGAGAGAGGACCCTGACTAAAATGCTCAATCCCCATCCTGAAAAGCAAAGAGGATGGACATCAGAAGAAGAAGAAAACAGGAAACAACCTAGGAACCTGCCACAGAGGGCCTTTGAAAGGCTCCACCCTGCAGACTATCAAAGCAGGTGCTGAGATTTATGGCCAACTGTTGGGCAGAGTGCATGGAATCTTGTGTAAGAAGTGGGAAATAGTAAGATCTGGAGAAGACAAGAACCCCACAAGGAGAGCAACAGAACCAGAAATTTGAACACAGGTGTCTTTCCAGAGACTCATACCCCAACCAAGTTCCAGGTATGGAGATAACCTAGAACCCCTGCACAGATGTAGTCCATTGCAGCTTAGTGTCCAAGTGGGTTACATAGTAATGGGAAGAGGGACTGCCTCTGACATAATCTGATTGGCCTGTTCTTTGATCACTGAGGGGAGAGCAGCTTTATCAGGCCACAGAAGATGATAATGCAGCCATTCCTGATGTGATCTGATAGACTAAGATCAGAAGGAAGGAGAGAAGGACCTCCCCTATCAGTGGACTTGGGGAGGGGCATGCGTGAAGAAGGAGGAGGGAGGATGGGACCTCGAGGGGAGGAGGGAGGGCCTTATGGGGGGATACAAAGTGAATAAACTGTGATTAATAAAAGTAAATAAATTTAAAAAAGAAGGAATAATTTATATCAGGGTGATCTAAAGACAAATGAAGTCAACCAAGATTTGTTTATTAATAACCATAAATCCATTGCTACAGTGGAAGAATTTTTTCTGCACTTCATTGAGCCTTTCTTAGAATGAACCCATTAACAAGAAAAAAATTTACAGGAGAAAAACAAATGCACATTTATTATCAATCCATTTTCTAGTGGAAGGTACAGCTAATGAGTAGATTTCACAGGAATGGTTTTGAATTCCAGCTTAGTATAGAATATTTTCACAAAACTGGAAAAACAAATTCAGAAATATAACTTGAGTCTCTAGGTACAAAAGATTTGCAAAGCAAAATACGGGGAAAATGGGCTCCTTAATAATGGAGATTTCTCACCTTACACCCATCAGAATGGCCAAGATGAAAAACTCAAGGGACAACACATGCTGGAGAGGTTGTGGAGAAAGGTGAACCCTCCTCCACTGCTGGTGGGAATGTAAACTGGTACAACCACTCTGGAAATCTATCTGCTGCTTTTTAAGACAATTAGGAATAGTGCTTCCTCAAGACCCAGCTATACCACTGCTAGGTATATACCCAAAGTTTGCTCAAGTACACAAAAGGGATATTTGCTCTACCATGCTTATAGCAGCTTTATTTGTAATAGCCAGAACCTGGAAACAACCCAGATGTCCATCAACGGAGAAATGGGTACAGAAATTGTGGTATTTTTACACAATGGAATACTACTCAGCAATCAAAAAGGAGGAAATCATGAAATTTGCAGGCAAATGGTGGGATCTAGAAAAGATCATCCTGAGTGAAATATCCCAGAAGGAGAAAGACAAACACGGTATATACTCACTTATATAGACCTATAAGATATGATAAACATAATGAAATCTATACACCTAAAAAAGATAATCAAGAGAGCGGACATGGGGTAAGATTATCAATCCTCGTGTTGAAAGACAGAGGGGATGCGCATTGAACATTGACAGGAGTCTACTGAGCGCATTGGAAAGACTCTAACTAGCAGTGTTTTCAAAGCAAAGACTCATGACCAAACCTTTGGCAGAGTACAGGGAATCATAAGAAAGAAGGGGAATTAGTCTGATAAGGAAAGGATAGGAGCTCCACAAGGACCAAATATATCTGGGCACAGGGTCTTTTCTGAGACTGACATGCAACCAAGGACCATGTATGAATGTAACTAGAACCCCTGCTCAGATGTAGCCTGTGGTAGCTCAGTAACCAATTGGTTTCCCATAGTGAGGGGAACAAGGACTATTTCTAACAGGAACTCAATGACTGGCTCTTTGGCCTCCCCACCCCCCAAGGGAGGAGCAGTCCTGTTAGGCCACAGAGGAGAGCTTTGCAGCCAGTCCTGAAGATACCTGATAAAACAGGATCAGATGAATGGGGAGGAGGTCCCCCCTATCAGTGGACTTGGCAAGGGGCATGGTGGAGATGAGGGAGGGAGGGAGGGACTGGGAGGGAATGAGGGATCTGGACATGGCTGGGATACAGAGTTAATAAAATGTAACTGATAAGAAAAAAATAAAATTAAAAAAAAAAGAAAAAGAAAAAAAAATAATAATGGAGATTTCTCTGGCACCTTCCTAGCCTGCTAAGGTTCTCAGGTTGTTTTCAGTGACTGATTTAGGATCGCTAAGTAGACAAGTGATTTTTTTTTTTAATTGTATAAAATGTATGTTCTGCTTTTAGATAAGCAATTAGAGAGCAATCAGTTTTCATAATATTGTTTATTCTTAATTGTTCTTCAACAGTCTGTCCCCTATTGGATGGCATGGTCTGGTCTCCCACATAATTAATTTTAAATAAACTAAGTGAAATTTGTAGTTTATAGTGAAAATCTGATGCTTTTTAACATATAAAATGTCTTTTTAAGAGAATGTCATTTCCCTCCCTAGGGAGATGTATACTTTAATTTTTTCTGGTTACATGTGAAAACACTCTATTAATTCTGGACTCAGATACAAAAATCCTTCTATCCATATAAATCAGAGAACAGCAGACTTTCTATGTCTCATTAGTGAGAAATGTTGAGTTTTCTATCTATCTCAGTTATTGAGACAGAATTTGCTTTTAACCATGGCTTTTAGGCAACGTCTGTGTTGATTAAAGTTTTCAATGCACTATTTTTGTTGTTGTTGTTTTTGCAAACTGACCTACCCAATTCACTTCCTCAGGTAAATATTTTTCATTTTCTAAAGGCATCATGATTCAAATTGTAAGATTTGCCAGGAATCATAATACATTTTATTTGATGTATTTAATGTTAGAGGAAGTAGAGCCAATATTACAAGGAACTGATTACATTCTTTATACTGTGTCGACGTTTCCAAATCTATTAATTTGTGTAACATCTCCTGAACACTCTGAGTTAAGCGCTGCTTTCTCCAGGCAGCTTCAGTAACTCATCTGTTCCACACAGCTGAGGTATTCAATATAGTGGACATTCTGAAAAATCACTCATTATCGTAAATCTCGGAAAATAAAATGCAGATAGCATAGTGTCCTGGAACAGAGCCTCTTGTAATCAGCGAGGAGACGGTGAAACAGTGAAACTGTCTGAAAAAGAGAGAACTAGACGATCAGAGGATATGCTGGGAAAAGTTCTGTGCTCAGAGGATTGAATCTGGGGTCTTAAAAAAAATAAATTAAAAGTTTATCTTGCAAGAAAAGCAAGTGTGTCTCAGGAGTTTTGTGGGAAGGGGTCCCTGAAGAGATTCTGCAGAAAGTTGCTGGACCCGCAGAGCCTGTCGGGACCTCTTCAAGGCCAAGGCGGGGTGTCCCCAGGAATTGTGTGATCCGGATCCTTGCTTGTGTAGGCTGGTGTAGACAAAACAGACAAGAAGGGAGCAGCTTGATGGTGGGCTGCCCGGCCACACCCCCAGCCGTTTTCTCCACCCACGACACCGCCTCCTATCCTGAGCCCTGCGGACTTCGGCTAGGGAGTGAGCAGAGCGTCTGGGGAGGAACAGGGCTCCCCCCAAAGTGTGAAAGAGCAAACAGTGGTAGCCAGCGAGTTCCCGGTTCCCGCCGCCTGCCGTGAGCAACCTGGTGAGCCTTAAGGTTCAGTCAGGTCCCTTCGGGGCGGGGCGGTCCACCCTGGTGCGGGGTGGGTGGCCTGGGCGCGCACAAAGGCACGGGGTGGGTTCGGCTCCCTGCACTGGACCCGGCCTCCGGCCCTGGGCCTGGGCTGCACGCCCCGGAGGCCTGGCTCGCTCCCGGCTTAGCTGGAAGTCTACCCCAGCTGAACAAGGCCTGTCTGTGCTCGGGAACCAGCCAGCAGCTGCTGGGATGGACGCAGACCGAGGGCCTGTGCTGGCTAGCCACTTGTAAGTTGTTGCTGAGTTGGAAGGGAAGGAAAGTCTGAGGCCGAGAGTTGAAGGCAGATTGCCAACTACCAGGAAAGGAAACCGGTTTCTGACTTTTTTGATGAGCTCTGTTGCCTGGCTTGGGGAAAGTGCAAGTGATCCTGCAGCTGGACATTTAAGTGGTCATCCGTCTGAGGCCACACTGAAGGCCCTTAGGTGTGGCTGTGCTTCCTGTCCTGCAGGAGGACACATCCATGGGGAGCTGCTGGGAACAGGCTTGAAGTGTTGGGGTAAAACAAACAAACAAACAAACCAACCAGCCAACCAACAAGACCTAAACCATGAGTGTGGAAGCCAAATACCGTGCGGCTTCCCTGTATGTTGGTGACCTCCATGAAGACGTCACGGAGGACATGCTGTTCATGAAGTTTAACACAGTGGGGCCAGTGTTGTCCATCCGAATCTGCAGGGACCTGGTTTCCAGTCGCTCGCTAGGCTATGCCTACGTCAATTTTCTCCAGCTGGATGATGCCCAGAAAGCCCTAGACACCATGAACTTTGACTTAATCAAAGGCAAATCCATCCGTCTCATGTGGTCCCAACGGGATGCGTACCTGAGGAAGTCGGGAATTGGGAATGTGTTTATCAAGAATCTGGACAAATCCATTGATAACAAAACCTTGTACGAACACTTTTCACCTTTCGGGAAGATCCTGTCCTCCAAGGTGATGAGCGATGACAAAGGGTCCAAGGGCTATGGCTTCGTGCACTACCAGGACCAGAGTGCAGCAGACAGGGCCATTGAGGAGATGAATGGGAAGCTGCTGAAGGACTGCACCATATTTGTGGCCAGATTCAAGAGCCGCAAGGATCGGGAGGCTGAGCTCAGAGAGAAACCCAGCGAATTCACTAACGTGTACATAAAAAACTTTGGGGATGATATGGACGATGAAAGGCTCAGGGAAATTTTCAGCAAATACGGCCAAACGCTGAGTGTTAAGGTGATGAAAGATGCCACTGGGAAGTCCAAAGGCTTTGGGTTTGTGAGTTTTGATAGCCACGAGGCTGCGAAAACTGCAGTCGAAGAGATGAATGGACAGGACATAAACGGGCAGACCATTTTTGCAGGCAGAGCCCAGAACAAGGTAGAACGCCAAGCTGAGTTAAAGGAAAAGTTTGAGCAGATGAAAAGGGAAAGAATCCGTGCACGTCAAGCGGCGAAGCTCTACATTAAGAATCTGGATGAAACCATCGATGACGAGACACTGCGCAGGGAATTTTCTTCCTTTGGGTCCATTTGCCGAGTTAAGGTGATGCAGGAAGCAGGGCAGAGCAAAGGGTTTGGCTTGATCTGCTTTTTCTCTCCCGATGCAGCTGCTAAAGCAATGGCTGAGATGAATGGCCGCATCCTTGGTTCTAAACCCCTCAACATTGCACTGGGTCAGAAGCACTGAGCTGAAACAATTCTACCTCACCATTCTGAGCAGCAGCTAGAAGAACAATATCGCTCCCCACCCATAGGTGCTATAAGGAAGGGTAAGCTTCAAAACCAGGCGGCTACTTAATTCATTGCTACTATGCAACGAATTTTGTATACAAAAAAAAAAATATTTTATATGCATATAAAAACATTTGTTAGAAGCTCGGTTTGTTTTACAGGGCATATCTTCAAATTAAAAAAAAAACTATATTTCTTATTTACTAATATTTCCAACTGTTTAGTTGGTTACATTTTTCTTATATTTTGAACTAAGTGAAGCAAATATTTGTATTTATTGCACATTTTCCTCTGGTTCAATAATGTTGCAAGCTTTAATTTCTGCTATGAAAAAGTGTCAAAACAAATTTATTGTTTTTAAACTATCAGGAATCTTAATGTTTTTCATTGCAGTATTTTTCCTTTTTTTTTTTTTTTTGCAAATCAGAATTTTATAGATCAATAGACAGAATTCAGTTAAATAACAAATTTCACTTTTTAATCTATTTTTAAGTACCAAGCAATAGTTATAAGGTACATGAATACACCTATTATGGTGTGTTTGGTTTCATTCTATATTAAGATGGTAGTAGATGATGATTTTTGTTATTTTGTTTTTTCTTTTTCATTTGCTTGTTTTACTTTCTTATTGTCCTGATAGTAAAGCCTTACCTTATATTTCTTAGTCCTATAAACCTGCATTTATGCTGCTGATGGATACCTAACCTCATTTAAACCCCATTACACCCATGTGGTTCAGTGTGATGCAGTATTGGGTTTTCACAAGATGCTGAACTCATGAAAGCCATATCTATGCAACTCAGAAACTCTGTTCCAAAGTCAACATTTACAAAAATCTTCATGTTATAATAATCTATCCCAGTGTTCAGAAAAGCAAGTGCCTTATTTCCATAAACCTCCACTTCCATTTATTAGGCTTGGGAGTGCTGTTAGCTCTTGGGTTTGCTTTTGGCTTTTGTTGGTATTCTGAAGAAGAAGTGAAATTATGTCACCAGGTGGTTTTGCTTTTGTTTTTGTTTTTGTTTTTAGCATGTCTTTTATTTTAACACTCTTCTCTTATGGTTCTCTCTTCTGTCCATAAATATTACTTATCTCATTTTTACACATCTTTACAAAGGTGTTGTTACACTGGCTTTTCATATTACTACCTCAAATCCATTTAAAATCAGAGGTAAGAGTCATTTTCTTTCAGAATATACTCATTACCTTTAAAATGTTACCAAAGGTGTGAAAAGCCTTGTTGTTACTGCTGCTTTCATATTTCTTGTTGGTTTTTGCTTTTCTGTTTGTGATTGTTTGGTCATTTCTTATTACCGTTTATTACAACTACTTACTTCAAATATTATTAGTACATATTTTTCATTGACAATACTTTATGAATAAGAAAAATCTCATTTTTATATCCCATGTATGTGTAATTTGCACGTTTTATAATCTAAATATTAAAAAATTGAGAGAAAATAAAAGTAACAGAACATTTTAAGAAACACATTATATTAAAAACTGTGGCATATTTTCCCTAACTTTTTATGTGTATAGCAACAGGTAGTTTAGAAAGGTAACATCAGCAATTTTGTTTGAAGTTACTCTTTTTGATTTGATGTTGTAGGATGATAAAATTCAACCTACTCAAGTAATTATTTACATATTATCTTAGTGCTTTATGACTCTGGTGGATGAGGTTTCCATGATTACTAAATGTGAATGGTATTGCATTGTGTTTCCTGTTGTTTTTCTCTTTTGCCAAGAGATCTTGAAGGTAAGTATTCTTCCCAAGTGCTATTGTGATGCTTCCAATTTCTTTCTAGGGAAAAAAAAAAACCTGTAATTAGTGATTTAAAAATCAATAAAAATTATTTTGATTCATTGCCCAAATGTCTTGCAGACATTTCATAGCAATCACATATTTATTGTAAGTATAGGCAAGTGCATAATTCCATATTGTCCAAGGACCTAAATAGTTTGTAAGCATCTGGCAGATTCATTGTATTTACAAATACAAATATGCACTAGTATTTCATTGTACATTTTTAATAATTTCTTTTTTGTTTCAAAGTTCTGCCTTGTGTCATGTATTTATTGCCATTGATATTTTCATACTTTTAAATTAATGTTTCAAGAACCTTAGCTAGTTTTTCTCTTGAGTAATTTGTATTCACATGGAATTATTTTTACATCAAAGATATTTTAAACTTAATTGATCAATATTCTCACTTTTTTTTGTTTTTAAAGCTATTCCAAAGAAAAATTTTAAACTATTCAGCATCTCATTTAGATGACTTTTTTTTGACTGTGATTTATTATAAACACCTTAAAAGGTTTGTATATTCATATATAAATATGCATGTGTATGGAGTATAAACAAGGAGTCAGGTAGACATAGGAATACAATCTACGTTTTCATCTATCAGTGTATATAGTTCATATTATCAATAATTTTTGTAAGCAAGACTTGTTTGTATTTGGTGTAAGGAATGGAATAAGCTTTTAGATATTCACTTTTAAATCTTTAAGCAGCACATGTTTGGATGAGCACTAATATATTCTAACAGGGTATGTAGAACTCATATATCCATTCAGATGAATTGGCTTGCAGAATCACTAAGCTGATGTGTATTTTTAATATCAGAAGAAATAGAGTTAGTAAGGTGCCAGGGCTAGACAGTACATAAGTGTGTCAGGTCATAACAACACTTTCTGGGTTATTTAATCTGTGAAAGTATTCAAATATTTGAACAATGATTGATAAACCTTGATTCCTTCCCTCTTATGTACACAAGTAACTGGTAAAAAACACTTTACCAGATATACAGATAGACTGTTGTCTCAGATTAATAATCCAGTATCCTAATACCTTATTAGAAATTGCACATTTCCAGTATTTAACATAAATACATAAATTCTCAGTGCATTCCCTTCATTATTTAAATTTTATTCCTTCTAAATGTGTGTGTTTCAACAGTTACATTGCATCATTCTAGTTAGCAATGAAAGTTCATTTTTTCATAGTAAATAAAAATAATTTTACCCAAGTGCCTTGAAGAAGAAAGACAGCCTTTGTTTTATTAATGCACAAAAACTCACTGAAACAGAGATACCTCCAGCAAGTATCTCGACTCCTCCTCTATACACACTGCCAAATCTGTATGTTTTAGGATGATGTAGTACAAATGTGCCTTGTTGCAGTTTTTAAAGATTGTCAAATGAAAAATATTAAAACATATCTTAATGTTCTCTATGTTCTTCTAAACTTAAAGAGAAAACAATAAATAAAATCTAGCATGAAAATGATGAATATGTCTGAAATTATTTTTATTCATTTTCACATTTTGTTTCTTAATACAGGTGTTTATGTTTCATGTTTCTAAAGGCTCAAAACTCTGTGACCTGAACTTTGGTTCTGAAGTTATTCACAATTAAAGAATCAAGAATTCAAAAGCTAGTCTAATGTGAGGCAAGTTTTCATGAGGAGTAGTTGACTGTTGTGTCAGTTCAGAATAGAATTCCATGTATGAAATCATCAACACATAATAACAAAAATGTCAAAAAAATGTGTGATACCTTATAGCTCCAATTTTGACAGGACCCAATTTGTTTAATGGAGGCCAAACGTGATCTTAGCATCACCAGCTGAGAAGGAACATAAATGTGTGTTTTCACTCTCTTTCTCTTTCCCTCCTTCTCATTCACTGAGCTCCAAGCTTCTACCTTGGAGGCTCCACTTGGAGGAGGTCATCACCACCCAAAGACATGCTTTGTAAAAGCAAAGCGAGATTAGGTTTGCATTGTTGGTGCCTTAAGATGGACAATAACTCAAATGCATAAGTGCTTGAGGCAAGCCACACGAAAACTGTAGCAATTAAAAACGTAAAGCTTGATTAGTTTCTTTAGGTGTACAGATTTTAGTAGGTTTATCCTATATTATAAGATCTAGAGAAGACAGGAACTCCATAAGGAGAGCAACAGAACCAAAAAATCTGAGCACAGGGGTCTTTCCTTAGACTGCTATTCCAACCAAGGACTATGCATGGAGATAACCTAAGACCCCTGCACAGATGTAGCCCATGGCAGTTCAGTATCCAAGTGGGTTCCATTGTAATAGGAACAGGGACTGTCCCTGACATGAACTGATTGGCCTGCTCTTTAATTACCTCTCCCTAAGGGGGAAGCAGAATTACCAGGCCACAGAAGTGGACAAGGCAGCCACTCCTGATGAGACCTAATTGACTAGGATCAGAAGGAAGGAAAAGAAGTCCTCCCCTATCAGTGGACTTGGGGAGGGGCATGCATGCAGAGAGGGTGGAGGAAGGGAGGGATTGGGATGGGAGGAGGGAGGGAACCACGGGGGGGGGCGGGATACAAAGTGAGTAAAGTGTAATTAATAAAGAAAAATAAAATAAAAACTTAAAGCTTTTGTAAAGTGTTGTAGTTAATGTTAGAGTTAATTTTTCTGTATTTCATTTTGAAATATGGTATATTATATGATTTACCAAACTATAATAATGATTTTTTTATGATTACATTTTGGCTTTTGCTATCAGAAAAACCAACTTAAACTGAAAAAGTATGTTGTTTTCTGAAAATATTCAGAGTAAAGGATTGTAAGTCATCTTGGGTCAGGATTTCTGCATCTCTCTGATGGATCCCCTGGCTCTTCCCTTTTGCTAGATTGGCTTATCATCAGTCAGGTTTGTGATTTATGAATATGAATTATGAATATCCCTGTCAGCACAGAGACCAGCTTTAATCAGAAGGTGATGCTATTTCCTAGAAACCATCCTTCTCGTTTCTCATTTCTCAGAATTTGTACAGAGATCCAAAAAGATCTACCTCTGTCAGAGTAGAAAGTATAAATTTTCAAGTTTTCTGTGGAATGTGGTTTTGAGGGGTAGAAGTAGGATCTAAAGAGACAGAGAGTGGAGCAAACAATAACTAGGGATGCTTTCCATTATCTATATTTACATTAGAATTAGGATTTTCTTAAGTTTTGGCATCAGTTACAGATAGTTATTTTAGTCATTTTGTTATACTGTGTTGTGGTTGGTTTAGCAGATAGTGTGCACCACTAAAGCTAACATTTCCCCCTACTTCATTTTGCATAATCATAGGAAACACATCCTGCAGCTTTATACCAGTAGTAGGTATAAAGCTAAATTTGTTTTTATTTTGTCGAAGGATTCCTGTTGACATATGACAGCATTATCTACTAGATACAAACAGTGAGCATACTGAAAATTCCAAATGAAAAGATTCAGTTCAGTTTAGTCACCTGTATTGCCAACATAAGAAATTATTTGATTAGAAGTGGTCAGAACTGACTAAATACAAATCCAAATTACTTAGCTGTTGATGTTTTTTGATTTTTAATTAAGAGTAGTCTCAGTCTAGCTCATTTTCACACTCACTAATATTTCAGAAATAAAAGCCAGTAGAAAAGGATCTTCAATGTACTCGGTAAAGTAGTGGTTATGTACTCTTTAATGAATGTAAAGAAGTACAATTGCTACTGTCAAATATTAAGAAAATTCTAGAAACTTTTACATGTGCAAAATGGATAAAATTCTATATATCAGTATTAAATTCAGAGTAATAAATATACTTGACTTGCAATTGTCATGGTCAGATTATATTGCAAGTTTGCTAAGCAAAAATAAATGCATTTGCTCATTGTTGGTTTTGGTTCTTAGCTTAGCTTAGACTCTTGATTCCATCTAGCAAGAGAAGAAAAATTATCTGCAGTGTCATTCTTTGAAGTTTCTTTGAAGTATCATTCTGAAGAAGACGCTTAGCTTAGCTTCTGAGAGATATAGGAGATTCACACACATTACTTTAGACTTCGTTAATTCATGTGTATTTATCTCACTTGCCCATTAAGAAAACTCCTAATTTGAAGTCCATCATGTACTAATACTGTATTTTTGGGTTGCAAAGTCAGTGTGAGCAAAATCCTATTGTTAGTGAAGGTTTTTTTCTTTGCATTCAGTTTTACATTTTGAAAATTGACTATACTTAGTCCTCGCTTGTTTGTCAAGTCAGTACTGCTATGAGGATCGCCATGTCTTGAGCACTCACTCTCACCTGGCAGCCTCTGGTTCAGCACAATGAGCACTCTGTTTCATCTGTAAATTCATGTTAATGTCACACTAATATATGGTGAATCCTAAAGTATAGCCACATTTAATTTTGGTAAATAAAGTGCTTATATTATTCTCAATGTATCTTACCCAAGGAAATCACATCAGTTTTTTATAAGTCATTTTAAACTTTCATGTACATGCTTATAACTCTACCAATCTTTTACTGAGTCACCATCAGAAGAACTATGAATTGCTGTCTAATGTTTGTTACTGTATTCACTATCTTTTTATCACAATTCTATCAGAGTTGTGATTACATCGTGAAGACGTCATCTGACAATCAGTCCACATTTGTAGTCTGGAGAAACAACAGTTTTATACTTCTCTTTGTTGCAACTTTAACTTGGTTTATATTGGAATTTTAAAACTTAATCATCTTATTCTCTTCCCTGAAAATCAGTCATGGCATTCTATTCTCTTAAGTAATGTGTAGGCCTTATTAAGATCAAGGGGACTTCGTTCTACTGCTCCATTTATATTTTAATCCTGTTTGTTGTTTTCTTGCTATTAGTTAAGTTGGTTAACATCCTGGAAATAACCTTATCTCATTTTCGTTCTTTTAAAATGAAATATTCACTGTCATACACAAAGGCTTAACTTTTTAATGGACAGGAAGTTATTCCAAAAAACAGTGTATTAGAATTTGTTTATAAAAATGATTGCTGAATTTGGTGATGTACAGAAAATCAATGCTTTACAGAGTTTCTATAACCTTGTAATTTTAATTAAAGTTCCAAAACAATTAAACACATACAAAATTAAGCAGATCTAAAATCTACAGCGTTAGGACAACCATTCAGAACAAAATTGTTTAGCTTTGCCTTGGCTTTTACACTCTCAGTGTTCAATATACTTTATGAACTATCCACCAACCGAAAGGAAAAAAGTGAGAGTAAGAAAGAGGAATATAATTAACTTTATATGCTTTCTATACAGCCTTCACAATGGGAGGTACAACCTAGTTTGAAATGCCCATGTGTGTTTTTAATGTCTAGAAAAGCAGTAAAAACCTGTAAACACTCAGCTATCTCTCCTGTCCCAGAAAGTAAATGTTCTCCTTACAGTTTTCTAGGGATTTTTTTTTCCTACACATTTCTTAGGGAAATTTGCATTGGTTTTGCTTAGGTGATATACTTTACCTATGGTATAGAGAGGCAAGGAAATCTTTTGTCTAGCATGGAATAAATAGGATTTGGATAGGAAACCCAGAAACACATGAACTGATACAAAGTTCAGTAACACATGCAGTAACTGAATATTCAGCAATGCAGGAAATGCTCTATTCTTAAGCTGGCTTGCTTGTTTCCTTTTTCCGCTGGTTCTTCATGCAGAGCTATTGTCACTTGCTCTCTCTCTCTCTCTCTCTCTCTCTCTCTCTCTCTCACACACACACACACAGCTCTAAGTGAACTGTGCTTCCATTGCACTCTGTAGTGTGCTCACTCAAGTATCTGACAATGACTCAACCATTGTCAAGAGGTAAAACATGATTCATTCGTGGTGGTCAGTAGCTAGCCTATTAGTCTTCATTTGCTGCTAGATAAACATAATTTAGATTATTCCTACTTGATTATCTTTTTATTCCGAATAAGTAGACTGTTAGCTTGCCACATGTTCAGCAGTTATATTCTTTTAGCATCTTCTCTTGTACGGCTTATGAAAAGGGTGAATGGATGGAAAGTTTGAATTGTAAGGAAGACAGAAGAAGTGCATCACTGTAGTCGATAATCTATATAAACCCAGCAATTAAAGATGCTGAGTGAGGAGGATTGTTAGAAATTTGAGGTGAGCTTGGGCTACAACATTAATTCCAGTTTATAGGCTGAGACACACTACAAGAATCTGTTAAGAAAGAAAGATAGAATGGAAGAAAATAATTTTTAATATTCTGATAAATAATGAACTTAATCTTACAAAGATGTACATGGATACACTGACATATTTTCATCGAGTTTATGTTTTTTGACAGATTAAACTGGATAGAAATCCAGAAACATCATTATTATCGAATCATTATGTAATTTTGTTTTTGAGACTGGTTTCTCTCTACAGAGAGAAACCTTAGCTGTCCTGCACTTGCTTTGTAGACCAGGCTGACCTTGAACTCACAGATATCCACCTGCTTCTGCCTTTCTGTGTGCTGAGATTACAGGCATGCCCAGCTTTTTTTTAAAAAAAATTTACTTACCTTTATTTTATTTGCATTAGATTTGCTTGCAAGTATGCCTATGTAAGGGTATCAGATACTGGAGTTAAAGACAATTCTTACTTGCCGTGTAGATTCTGGGATTTGAACCGAGTCTTCTGGAAGAGCAGTCAGTGCTTTTAAACTCTGAGACATCTCTCCAGCTTCCTAATTTCTTTCATAACCCCAAACACAGAAAAATCTGTTAAATAGTACTTATATCTCCAGATAATTAGGAAGCTGATAACCTTCACATATAAAGAATAAAAAAAATTACACATGTGCTTGACAGGAAAATACAAGCTCTAAGAATGAAGATATCCCATAACTAATATGAATTGTGTAAAAGGGAGAACAATTTGTGAAGATGTATGTTCTAAAAGTAAAGCAAAGATGACAGACAAGACTGGCCATCCAGATGAATTGAAATCAAGGTTTTTCTGACAGCAATTATGGCAAAAACTTCATTTGTGAAAGAAGCACATCGAGGAGAAAGTCATGTAACTAGAATCTAAATTGACAAAAAGAAAAAGAAAAGAAAAAAAGAAATAGAGAGAGGGAAAGAAATACAGAAAAATTATGGAGTTTAGGAGAAAAGAAGGCTAATTAGAGTAAAATTGAGGGAAAGTGATAATAATTAAAAACAAGGAAATCATGAATTTTGCTGGCAAATGGTGGGATCTAAAAAAGATCATTCTGAGTGAGCTATCCCAAAAGTAGAAAGACACACATGGTATATATTCACGTATAAGTGGATATTAGACATATAATATAGAATAAACATACTAAAATTTCTACACCTAAAGAAGCTAAGCAAGAAGGAGGACCATGGGTAAGATGATCAATGCTCACTCAAAAAGGCAAATCGGATGGACATCAGAAAGGGAGAAAAAGGAACAGGACAGGAGCCTACCACAGAAGACCTCTGAAAGACTCTACCCAGCAGGGTATCAAAGCAGTTGCTGAAACTCATAACCAAACTTTGGGCAGAGTTCAGGGAAACTTAAGAAAGAAGGGGAAAATAGAGAGACCGGGAGGGTACAGGAACTCCACAAGGAGAGCTAAAGAACTAAGAAATCTGGGCACAGGGGTCTTTTCTGAGACTGATACTCCAACCAACGACCATGCATGCAGATAACCTATAAACCCTGCACAGATGTAGCCCATGGCAGATCAGTATCCAAGCGGCTTTCCTAGTAAGGGGAACAGAGACTGTCCCTGACATGAACTCAGTGGCTGGTTCTTTGATCATGACCCCCTGATGAGGGAGCAGCCTTTCAGGCCACAGAGGAAAATAATGCAACCATTTCTGATGAGAACTGATAGGCTATGGTCAGATGGAAGGGGAGGAGGACCTCCGATATCAGTGGACTTGGAGAAGGCCATAGGAGGAGATGAGAGAAAAAAGGTGGGATTGGGAGGGAATGAAGGTTGGGGCTACTGCTGAGATACAAAGTGAATGAATTGAAATTAATATAATATATAAATTAACATTACAAAAAGAAACTATATGGGTAAGAGCCCCTCCCATGGTCTTTCCATTACTGCATTCTTCCAGGTTTCTAGCTGGTCTGAGTTACTGTCCTGACTTTCTTCTGTGATTAACAGTGATGTGGAAACCAAACAAATAATCTCTTTCCTCCCGAATTTGCTTTGGTCATGGTGTTTTATCACAGCAGTAGAAACATTAACTGGGATAAAAAATAGAATAAATGAGAAGATGAAAGACTAAGTAGATGAATAAATGGTGGAGATAGAAAGTTATGATATAAAATCATCTTAGATAAACTTGAACATTTTCTCTTATTTTACCTCGATCGGAAGATGGTGTTATGGAGTCTGCTGTAATCCCAGCACTCAACAGGCATAGGAAGATGAAGAGTCCATGAGCAGCCAGATCTACATGGAAAGCTGCAGGAAACCTGTCTGCCAGGAAATGCCTGGCTCTACATAAAAACATTATTCCTTCATTCAGTCATTTAGTAATGCATTGGGTTGACTGTTTTGGGAACCACGGACGACTGCCAAATACAACTAACAAAGTAGAAATAAGGTGGGATAAGATGATATTAATAGAGATTTGATTATCTTAGAAAGAAGAAGTAATATAAGAATAAGTATGCATAAAATGCCACAATATTTAAAACATTTAGATGCAGCCACATATCAAATGTACTGCAAATATCACATTGTATTAACTGCTACACTCAAATTTGAGTGAGTAATAGTCAGTATCTAGAAATATACTAAATAGTGATTGTTCTTTAAACAAAAGGTAGAGGCTATCTTAGAACAATTAGGTATAAAAATGTAAGTTACTTAAAAGGAATAACAATCATATCTTTTACCTAAAATATTTTTTTAACAATAGCGGTTTATACCAAAGGACCAAATAAGAAAACACTTCAGAGAGTAAAGAAAGCCATATTGATGAAAAGGTTTTACAGCCACCAGATTAACCTTGTTTAAGCAGTTTTAAGATTGTGTAAGGACTCAGGTCAAACTCTTTTCACATACCTTCTGTGGAAATTACACTTAAAAGTTATCTTTAGTGAATTCCCCCACAACCTTGTGAAAAACACTTGATGTGTGTTTTATCAGTGGAAGCAAGGCTGAGTGGTAGGCATGAGGTGAGAATTTATACCTGCTGGGGATAGACAGACATTTTATATAAACCTGCTTGATCGATGTAGTGTGGAAAATTGAGAGATCAAAGAAAGTAGAGCCAGTGAACTCACCACCTACTATAAATTAGCTGGGAGTGGAGGATACTACTTCAAATCACCTTTAGCTGGAGAGGAGGGGAAAGAAGGGTTATTGGTTAAATTAAACATTATCCAACTAGGGAAATAATAGAATAGAGGCAGTCTAAAAATTGTTAACGTAAAGGTATCCATTACTGTTGAGTCACAGACTTCCGTAAATTCTGAAATGTGTTACGAATATATGAAGATGATCAAATGACTTTGCAGTGAATCCAACCGTATGAACTCGAGGGATGTGGTGTTTGACACATAGCAAAAGGGGTTTAGTTATCAATAGGAAGCAAATATGTTATTACTGCCTAAAATGAAAACACAAAGCACTGAAGTATAAAGAGCTCTGAAATAAATTTCAGAAATGAGAAACAATAAAGTGATACATTTAAATATGCTACTTAATTTTACTGAAGAAGAAAATAAGGTTAAATGTCTTGATTTCTAAGAAGATAAAGTTTTTACCTAGGAGAACATTAGAGTGTTTCACTCATTTTTATCATTAATAATGTGTCTGTAAAGCAGCAGTATGGAGGAAATTTTTGGTAACAATATGTCATTGACTCTATTAACAAATATGGTTTCAAAAACTATAAAAAAGTAATATAATAATTTCCCAATGTTTCCAGTGCAAATTGGATGTAAATAAGTTGGAAAGATGCTTTCTTAAATATACCTATTATTGAATATTTATACTTTATAGAATAAAATGGATAGAATAAAATATTCCTTAACACAGGTAATGAAATCACACCCTTCTTAAGCATAGCAAAGCGCTATGAGAAACCTGACCATTTTTATGCCTTAAAAGAAAATTCAATCCTTTCCAAAATAATAAAAGTCATATAAATAATATTCTTTTAAAACTTTTCAAAAGTTCTTGAACTCCATGACACTGTTGAAATGGCAACTGTTCAGTCACTTTGAAATTACACAACACTAATGTGAAAATTAAATATTACAATGGATCTATCAGATACTATAAGACATTAGTGAAGTAATGATCAAATGGAAAGTAATAGAAATAACCACATTTTAGGGTAAATATGACAGAATTAAATCATGATTTTGAAAAGTATATAAAGGAGATAGAGATGGCTCAGGACCTAAAACTACAACCTCTTCACTCATAGAACATGGGTTCAGCTCGAATACCCATGGCAGGAAAATTACAGCAGCCTACAACTCCAGCTCTGAGAGAACCAAAGTTCTCTATAGCTTCTTAGTCACACACCTACACACACACACACACACACACACACACACACAGATACACACAGAGATGCTAGCTAGCTAGCTAGATGATAGATAGATAGATAGATAGATAGATAGTCTTGTCTTAAATAAGTAATGATTTTAAAACAGCAATAAATTTACGAAAACAATTCAAACAAAATAATCCAAAAACCTGTGGGAATTCTTAAGTAATGGAGAATACTCTAGCACTGATTTAGGACACTGTTCTAAAAATAATGACTAAACTAAATATCTACTCTTGTGGCATTTTTTGATGATTTTTATTTTAAAAAATGACAAAAGCTATACCTATATTTAAATAATTATGCAACTAACAAAAAATCATCAGAAAACAGTTTGATTTCATTTCTTTCCTAAGTAACAATGTTGGGGAAACTATTCCTAGAAAAATGTAGCTAAAGTCAGACTTTATAAATATAAATCTAGATAGGAATTGAGCTGTCGGGAGCCGCTCCCGCCATTACAAGATGGCGCTGGCTTCCTGCTTCCTGGTTCTTCTTGCCAGCATTTTCGCGCTTCTTGCCTGCGCTGCCCTGCAGTTTACGCATGCGCAGCTTTATGCTAATGAGGGTTTAGGCTGCACTCCAATTGCCAGCCATATGCTTATGAAGACTTGAACAGAGCACCAATTACAGATGGACAGGTCGCGCTGCTGGCTATTTAAGCAGAGCACAACCCGGGGTTTGGGTCCTTCACCATCTGCAAGAAAGAGCTGTTCAATAAACTTGCTGCTGAAGAAATCCTCGGTTGTTGCGTCGTCCTTATCGGCAAAGGCCGCGCGCGACAAGTGGTGCCGAAACCCGGGAGCCGCAGTGCGAAACCGCGGTACTTTTCTGCAAGGTATGATTTCTGTGGTCTGGTGTATTCTGTTTCTCAATGTTAGTCTCGTTTTTGTCTTGTTGTGTTGTCTGTGTCTTAATTGTGGGAAACGGGATAGAGTGGGTGTAAAGGAGGGGCAAAGAGCGTTAGCAGACCATCAAGATAGTCTATCCGAAGCAGAAAAGGGAATTAAGACCGGTAAATCCCCTAAGGATGGGACCAAGGAAGATAAGGCTAAAGCGCTGAAGGCGCGAAAGCTAGTTAAGAAGTTTAAGAAACCAAAACAGACTGGTAGCAAGGAAAAGAAAAAGGTCGCCTCGTCATCGAGCGAGCCGGAGTCTACAGAGAGCGAAAACAGCTCTTCTGAGAATCAACAAACTGATGAGGAATCAGGGCTCGACCCTGACGAGCAGGCAGAGTTGGATGAGGAAGCAGCTAAATATGAGGAAGGGCGTTACCGCCCGGATCCGCCACCATATGTGGCCTATGCTGGCACTTCCGGGTTCTCCATGCGGAAGTCAGCCACTAAAAAACCCAAATCTGCAGAGACAAAATTTTCCCTGATATCAAAAAAAGAGAGAAAGCGGATTAAAACCGCGTTCCCAGTCTGGGAGGACACTCAGAATAATAGACATCATTCTCCTTTAGATCTTAAACAGTTGAAGGCATTAGCGGAAGCAGTCCAGACATATGGCGTCAGTGCCTCCTTTACAGTGGCGCTGATAGAAAGACTGGCTGACAATGCCATGACTCCAGACGATTGGTACAATACTGTAAGAGCCTGTCTGACTATGGGGCAATATTTAGACTGGAAGTCCATCTTTCACGAGCTGTGCTCAGCTCGAGCTAATCAGAATATAGCAAGTCAGAGGCCACAATGGAGCTACGATATGCTTACCGGCCAGGGACAGTGGAGGGCCAATCAGCACATGCTTCCAGTGGAAGTGTATCAACAAATAAACAAAGCAGCAGTAAGAGCTTGGAAAAGTCTCCCTAATAAGGGGCAAGTAACAGGGAATCTTACAAAGATTATTCAGGGAGCGACAGAGCCTTTCTAGGACTTCGTTGCCCGTATGATGGAGGCAGCAGGGCGTGTCTTTGAGGACGCAGAGGCTGCCTTACCATTTGTGGAGCAGCTGATTTATGAGCAATGCACCCGTGAATGCAGGAATGCTATTACACCATGGAAAGGAAAAGGGCTGAATGCCTGGATGAAGGCTTGCAGGGAAGTTGGAGGCCCGTTGACAAATGCCGGGATAGCAGCAGCCGTTTTATCTGCACAGAAGGCGGCCGGCATGAAATGTTTTAAATGTGGGAAGATGGGCCACCTTAAGAGGCAGTGCAGGGCTCCAGACAACCCTGTGAGAGAAAAGCAAGACAAACAACCAGAGACTTGCCCCCGATGTAAGAAAGGGAAGCATTGGGCTAATGAGTGTAGATCCATCAAAGACATATATGGGAGACCGCTTCCGGAAAGATCAGATGAAACGGGACAGTCAAAAAACGGGAAGAAGGGCCCTCGCCCTCAGGGCCCGAAAATATATGGGGCGATCGGTTGCGAGGCACCCCGGTCCAGAGAGTTTGTGAGAGCACCGCGATCCGAAGGGCAACTAGCGGATCAGCAGGACTGGACCTCTGCGCCACCACCAGAGTAGTATTAACCCCTACAATGGGTTGTCAGCCGATCCCAGTCGATTTAGCTGGGCCGCTGCCGCCAGACTCGGTAGGGCTCATAATGGGACGGTCATCTACTGCTTTGAAAGGGCTGATAGTACATCCTGGGGTAATAGATCAGGATTTTGAAGGACAAATTAGAGTGTTATGCTCTTCCCCAAGAGGTATCAGTGCTATTTCCCCAGGAGATCGAATAGCGCAATTGCTGGTCTTGCCAAGTCTCCATCAGTTATTTCCTGGAAAAAAAGAGGCCCGAGGAGAAAAGGCATTTGGCTCCTCGGGTGGACAACATACCTTTTTGTCTTTACAACTAGACCAACGACCCATGATGGTTTTAAAGGTTAATGGAAAGGAATTTAAAGGGTTATTAGATACTGGTGCTGATACTAGCATCATTTCCTCCTCTTGGTGGCCTGCTGAGTGGCCTCTCAACCAATCTTCCCAGTCTTTACAGGGTCTGGGATACGAGGAAACTCCCTCGGTGAGTGCAGCAACATTGCACTGGGAGGATCCCGAGGGACATCGTGGCACATTTACACCATATGTTTTGCCGCTCCCCATTAATCTTTGGGGTAGAGATGTCTTAAAACAGATGGATTTCAGGCTTACTAATGAATATTAATGAGCTCATTCTACCATAAAGATGATTCTCCAAAAACAAAAAGGGGGAATAGGCCCCACTACTATGGGACCTAAGACTAAGATTTCCCTTGTTCTATTCACTATAAATTTTTTAACTTTGGATTCTGAAGGACGGTCTGCTACAGACAGACATGTCAGTCATAGAACATCAAATGAAACAGTGAAATGGAAGGATGTTCTTGATAATCAATGGAAAGGACCGGATCCTATTTTAATAAGATCCAGGGGAGCTGTTTGTGTTTTTCCACAGGATCAAGAAAATCCGATTTGGGTTCCAGCGCGGCTGACCAGAGTGATCAAGCAAGATGAGCCTGATTTTAACCCTGATCCTGATCCTGAGCGGAGTGCAGATGAACCTGGAGGTGGAGACCCAGGAGATCCGCTGGGGGATCCTATCAACATTCCCACGACCAATGCCAGTCATGTATGATGCACAAGTCTTCCCCCGGCTCTTTACCACCAATGACTCCATAGGGCTACCATATTTGCCAATGTCTCAACAATCTAATTGGTCCGCCGAATTTGATGAGACAATGAGAAAATTACGCCTAGCAATTGTTCAAATTAATTCCACTCGCCTAGATGTTTCTGTTACTCAAGGATTATTTAACTGGTTGTCCTCTGCATTTTCCTATTTTAAAGAATGGATTGGTGTAGGAATGTTTGGCATGTCTATGCTCGCGGGGCTGTTCCTCTGTTTTTGGTTGCTCTGCCGTTTTAAGAGACAGCAACATCTTAAAAATGTGGCCATGGTGCGGGCTATGCTGGCTGTGGAACAGGGAGCATCTCCCCAAGTTTGGCTTAACATGCTCAGTCGTTGAGACACTGTCTGGACTTGTAGCACTCCTGACGGGCACAGGTTCCCATTGCACCAGGATGCTGTTCAAGACAGACCTCTGCACCTCCCAGGGCTCAGGTTCCCATTGCACGGGACTCAAGGTGCAGAGGGTCTCTTACACTGTGTAAACTCCTTGATCGCTGACGCTGTTGGCTCAGCAGGCTGATCGGTAACCTCATGGTGTGTTATTTTTCTGATTGAGATGGCCTTTAATATATATAAAAGGGGAAGATGTCGGGAGCCGCTCCCGCCATTACAAGATGGCGCTGGCTTCCTGCTTCCTGGTTCTTCTTGCCAGCATTTTCGCGCTTCTTGCCTGCGCTGCCCTGCAGTTTACGCATGCGCAGCTTTATGCTAATGAGGGTTTAGGCTGCACTCCAATTGCCAGCCATATGCTTATGAAGACTTGAACAGAGCACCAATTACAGACGGACAGGTCGCGCTGCTGGCTATTTAAGCAGAGCACAACCTGGGGTTTGGGTCCTTCACCATCTGCAAGAAAGAGCTGTTCAATAAACTTGCTGCTGAAGAAATCCTCGGTTGTTGCGTCGTCCTTATCGGCAAAGGCCGCGCGCGACATTGAGCATTTTAGCAAGAGTCCTGCCTCTTGATTAGTTTCTTTAGGTGTACAGATTTTAGTAGGTTTATCCTATATTACATGTCTATCTGAGTGAGTATATACCATGTGCATCTTTCTGCTTCTGGGTTAGCTCACTGAGGACAATCTTTTCCAGACAACACCATTTACCTGCAAATTTCATGATTTCCTTGCTTTTTTTTTATTGCTGAGTAATACTCCATTGTGTAGATATACCACAATTTGTGCATTCATTCCTCCATTGAGGGGCATCTGAGCTGTTTCCAGCTTCTGGCTATTACAAATAAGGCTGTTACAAACATGGTTGAGCAAATGTGCTTATTGTGTACTTGAGAATCTTTTTGATATATGTCTAGGAGTGGTATAGTTGGATCTTGAGGAAGCGCTATTCCTTGTTGTCTGAGAAAGTGCCAGATTGCTTTCCAGAGTGGTTGTATAAGTTTACATTCCCACCGGCAGTGGAGGAGGGTTCCCCTTTCTCCACAACCTCTCCAGCATGGGTTGTCTCTTGAGTTTTTGATCTTAGCCATTCTGATGGGTGTAAGGTGAAATCTTAGGGTCGTTTTGATTTGCATTTCCCTGATGGCTAATGAGGTTAAGCATTTCTTTAAGTGTTTCTCTGCCATTCCATATTCCTCTGCAGAGAATTCTCTGTTTAGCTCTGTACCCCATTTTCTAATTAGATTACTTGATTTTTTGCTGTTTCATTTCTTTAGTTCTTTATATATACTGGATATTAGCCCTCTGTCAGATATAGGGTTGGTGAAGATCCTTTCCCAATCTGTAGGCTGTCGTTTTGTTCTGAGGACAGTGTCCTTTGCTTAACAGAATCTTTTCAGTTTCATGAGGTCCCATTTATTGATTGCTGCTCTTAGAGCCTGTGCTGTTCTGTTCAGGAAGTTGTCTCCTGTGCCAATGAGTTCAAGGATATTCCCCACTTTTTCTTCTAAGCGGCTTAGTGTGTCTGGTTTAAGAGGCTGGACAGCAAAAGAAGGAGAAAAGAGGGAACAAGTCAGGGGCCTGACACAGAGGACCTCCAAAGTTCTTCCCTGCAGACTATCAATGTAGATGCTGAGACTTAAGGGCAACCTGTGGGCAGAGTGCAGGGAATCTTATGAAAGAAGTGAAAAACAGTAAAATCTGGAGAGGACAGGAACTCCACAAGGAGAGCAACAGAAACTCTGAGCACAGGGGTCTTTCCTGAGACTAATACTCTAACCAAGGACTATGCAGGGAGATAACCTAAGACCCCTGCACAGATGTAGCCCATGGCAGTTCCATATCCAAGTGGGTTCCATTGTGATAGGAACAGGGACTGTCTCTGACATGAACTGATTGGCCTGCTCTTTAATTACCTCTCCCTGAGGGGGAAGCAGCATTACCAGGCCACAGAAGAAGACAAGGCAGCCACTCCTGATGAGACCTAATTGACTAGGGTCAGAAGGAAGGAAAAAAAGTCCTTCCCTATCAGTGGACTTGGGGAGGGACATGCATGCAGAGGGGAGAGGAAGGGAGGGATTGGGACAGGAGGAGGGAGAGAACCACAGGGGGGATACAAAGTGAATAAAGTGTAATTAATAAAGAAAATAAAAATAAAAATAAATACAAATCTGTAATAGTGAAATATCTTGCATGTTCAGATGAAGCGAGTGAATACGGAGTGGCACACAATGTGTATTGTCCTCATTTATTTATGTGGATATTTTATTCATAAGCATAGATCATATATGTATGTTTATGTGTGTGTATGTATGTATGATATCTGTGTGAATATTTTAGGAATGCAATTTTCTTTATGTAATCTATTAAATATAATCTACCTTTTGGGCATACACATTTATAAGAAAACTTTGATAGGTATTATGGGTATTAATGCTGTTTGATCAATATTAATTTAAGTTAATATATACCCTTGGAGAAGTAATCAAGATGTTAGGAATTTTTCCTATTAATGTTGCCAAGTGATAGTAGATGTATAAAGCAAAGAACATTATTAGCTTAAAAAGAAGATGTTTTTCATTATTCAGTTATTGCTTGAGGAATCATTAGCCATAACAAAAGAAGTGTGCATCAGCTAAACATGTGTCTCATTCTGTAATTTATACACCCTCTAATAGTCAGTGATCCCTGGAGTCAAAATTACCTTAGAAATATAAAGAGGACCTAAAACTAAGCAATTTCTATTATAAAATGAACATGTAAATTATCAGCTAAATTACTTGTACTTAATTAGTAATTTTGCATAATGACAGACATTCTCTTTGGGTCTTTTCTGTCTGTTTGATAATGCCCGCCAATGTTATTTAAGTTCTAATTATTGTACAGGCCCTGCAGAAATGTACTGTTAATCTAAACATGCAGGCCTGAGCAACTCTAGCACTTTTGTACACCCAAGGAAAATCACATTACTAAATGTTTGCCACAGGGGCCTGTGGCTCATTCAGATTGTGGGGATGCTAATGTTATTTTATTTATTTTAAAATAAATAAAATATTTATTTTAAATTTTGAGATTGTTTTTAACACACATTATTTGTTTCTTCTCTTTCTTTTCTCCATATACCTTTCCTTCATATTTTTCAAATTCAGTGTCTACTTTTGTCAGTTTGTTTCTTATTGGAGAGAGGGGAAAAAAAGAGCCTTTAAAATATTGTAAGTGGATAAGAGACTGAATGATTACTAATGCTGGTTCATTTAGCTTTTAGTTTAAAATTTGAGTTTGAGAACTGCCTTCACATCTAAAATACACATTTTCTGGGAGTTTGTGTTAAAATAACTTAGCTATGGATACTACAACCATATAAGAAGCAAGAACTATTAATCATACCACACTGTTCTTGCATTGCTCTAAAACTATTACAGCATTTTTTTAAATAAACAATTTATAGACTTCACTTAGAGGACAATGCATTTTTATCCAATTAAAAGGAGAAAATGATAATTTTTGTTTGTTTGTTTGTTTTCCAGGTACTTATTTCATGCCCATTGTTTGTAGGATAGAATGTTAGGGAGAAGTCTCCTATTTTAGTGTTGACTCTCAAGTGAGTTGTGCCTTCACAGATGTATGCACATGTACAAGAAAGTTTGTGTGTCTATACAGATGTTGCGACATGAGTATGGAGCTTTGTAAATGGAAATGAAGAATACATCAGGATTAGATTAACAACACAACTAGAGAGCAGACTATCATAGCTCATGGAAATAAATACAGCCGTATCATAGTGGCTGAGGCGAAGTGTTTAAGTATGGTCTGGAGTTTATGTCAATTTTATGTATTGTTGGAGAACACAGTCTAACCAGTTTTATGCATATTGGTCTCAAAATCAAGGAGAGAGGGGACACCCTTGGGATGTAAAGTAAATAATAAAGAAAGTAAAAATAAAATTAATAAAAGGAAAAAATCAAGTTGTTAAGGAGAGATTACATTTGCTTTGTGGAGACAAGAAAGAATGCTTCATAGTAGAAAAAGTAGCACCACTTATGGGACATAAGGAATTGTCAGTATCTGCCGCTGAGTGTGAAATGATAACAGTAAGTAGTAAACATCTAACATATTGTAGAGTATTTTCTTATTTTTGAAATTTGTAAAGATGGTGTAAACTAACCATTGCTCTGAAAATTAACTTAAAAAAGGTGCCAGATATCAGAGCAGGAGCTCTGTAGACACAGTCAAAGGAAGCTTGATAATATAATTTTGACTTTACTCGTATTTAATATTTGTGCTATATATAAATGTTTAAATTTTAATAAAATTTTTATTTTTATATTAATTACAGTTTGTTCACTTTGTATCCCAGGTGTCGCCCCCTCCCTCATTCCCTCCCAATCCCATCCTCTTTCGCTGATCTCCTCCCATTCCCCTCTCCAAGTCCACTGATAGGGGAAGCCCTCTTCCCCTTCCATCTGACCCTAGTTTATCAGGTCTCGTCAGGACTGGCTGCATTGTCCTCCTCTGTGGCCTGGCAAGGCTGTTTAAAAATTTTAAGAAACAATTGAATTTATTTCTTAATGGTTAAAGCATAAAGATTGTCCTATCTTATAGGTCTAGTATCCACTTATAAGTGAGTATATACCCTGTGTGTCTTTCTGCTTCTGGATGATCTTTTCAAGATCCAAATATTTGTCCCCAAATTTCATGATTTCCTTGTTCTTAATTGCTGAGTAATATTCCACTCTGTAAATGTACCACAGTTTTTGTACCCATTCTTCCGTTGAGGGACATCTGGATTATTTCCAGGTTCTGGCTATTACAAATAAATCTGCTACAAACATGGTCGAACAAATGTCCTTGTTGTGTACTTAAGTGTGTTTTGGATATATGCCTGGAGTGGTATAGCTGGATCTTGAGGTAGCACTATTCCTAATTCTCTGAGAAAGCACCAGATTGATTTCCAAAGTGGTTGTACAAGTTTACATTTCCCCCAGCAATGGAAAAGGGTTCCCCTTTCTACACAACCTCTCAAGCATGTGTAGTCACTTGTTATTTTGATCTTAGCCATTCTGATAGGTGTAAGGTGAAATCAAACATACTAAAATCTGTACACCTAAAGAAGCTAAACAAGAAGGAGGACCCAGGGTAAGATGATCAAACCTCACTCAGAAAGACAAATGGGATGGCCATTGGAAGTAAGGGAAAAGAAGAAATAGGACAGGAGCCTATCATAGAGGGCCTCTCAAAGACTCTACCTGGTACCTGGCAGTGTATCAAAGCAGATGCTGAGACTCATAGCCAAACCTTCAGCAGAGTGCAGGCAATCACATGAAAGGAGGGGGAGTTAATAAGACCTGGAGAGGATGTGAGTGCTACAAGGACTAAATATATCTGGGCACAGGGGTCTTTTCTGAGACTGATTCTCCAACCAAGGTCCTTGCATGGATATAACCTAGAACTCCTGCTCAGACATAACCCATGGCATCAGCATCCAAGTGGGTTTTCCTAGTGTTCTGCCCAGTTCATGAACCCTAAAAGACCAGGAATAAACAGATTCTGCTGTAAATACATGAGGTTCTTTTTATTGTAAATTACCTTGGGCCCACACCCCCCAATGCCAAAGTGGTGGGAGCTGAGCATGCTACCTGTGCCCAGGTTAGTTGTGTGATTTAAAGATTGTGGTCAATCCCAGCATGTCGAAGGCAGGGGCGATTCCTGCCTGGCAAGCATCTATTGGTCAAAATGTTACATTTTTAATTGATTGGCTATAGGAAGGTCCCCAGACCATAATGACCTGATGCCCCTCCCTAGGGGGATGGGCCAGTTTCCTAGCAACTGTATCTTTAGTGGGTGGGGAAAGAATGCAGTATGGCAGTCCTTCCCCTCAGGGCATTACTGGACTTCTCCAACGACCTAGTTCGGGCCTTAATTAATAGCTGATTTTTAATCTTTTGGTCTCTTACTGGTAAGGGGAACAGGGACTGTCTCTGACATGAACTCAGTAGCTAGCTCTTTGACCTCCCCCACCAAGGGAAAAGCAGCCTTGGTAGGCCACAGAGGAAGACAAGGCAGCCAGTCCTGATGAGACCTAATAAACTACAGTCAGAAGGAAGGGGAGGAGGACTTAGAGAGTGACAGGGATGAGATAAGGGAGGGAGGGTGGAATTGGGATGGAATGAGGGAGTGGGCTACAGCTGAGATACAAAGTAAATAACCTGTAATTTATATAAAAATAAAAATCATAAAATTAAAAAAGCACAAAGATTGTAAAATAAGTCAAACCAATTGTTAACCAAGAAAGTTAATCATAGCAAATGCATTTGAAGTCATTTGTATGGTGATGATGAGCAGTTCAAATATTATTATAATACTGCTTTTAGACAAATCTATAGGAAAAATAAAGTTATAGATCTGCCGTATCTTAGCTGCCCTTTCGCGAACTTCAAACAGAAAGAAAATAATAAAGGCAATTTCTTTTAGCAAACTGGTCTGCAATTCACAGTTTGTCATTTTTGACAACATGAAGATAGGTTCATGAAAAAAAGATAATAACCCCTGCTCTGGTATTGCCCATAAAACAGATGGAACACTTAGGTGGGTTAGCGGGTAACACGAGTTTATGACCAACTTAAAAAAGAAACAGCAGGTGTTTTAGCAAATTATTACATTATTCATCAACAACACTTCATTGCCAAGAATGTTTGAAAAAAGCTTCAAATAACAATGAAGTTGCTTAGCTGTCAGTGCAGACGGTACAAAAGTAATTAATTAAAAAATGCATTGCAACCTAGGAATTGCTCTGAAAAATTTTGATTCCTAATATTGACCTGAAAATATTTTTTAAAAGATTTGTTTGTTTTAAGACATATTTTAATCAGTGAAAAAAAAAAAGAAATGAAATTATCTAATAAATTGACTCATATTTGAAATGTTAAGACTCATTTTTCTAAGGCAACATGAAAAAGATATTATAGATCATTATTTGGTAAATTTCTCTCTGGGGATAGAAAGTAACATGCATGCACATTGTTTAAATATGGCATGGGCTCTTGTTATAAATTGTATAAGACACTTAATCTTCCTAATGTTAGTGTTTGGTATTGGTTGAAGTATAATGTGGGGGAAATATTTTGATTTGGAAGCATATTGCTATTGGATGTTATTAAATAATTATAATTTCAATTCACTGATACAGTATTGAATGGAATGACAAATTCACATGTCATGAGTGTGGTATGGGTTAAAAATGATCAGGAAGAAAACATTTTGATCTATAGAAGGATGTTGAATATGATCAGCTGATCTTTATTTACTAATTTTCTCTGCTTACAGTATTTCTTTATTTTCTTGACATTGCTGCATCATTCTCTTTTATTGTCTTTGTTTCTTCTTTGTTCTCTTCCTTACATTTATTTATTTGTTTGTTTGTTTGTTTGTTTTGCCTGTCTCTCAGGGTTTATGTCTCTCTCTCCTTTCTTTCATCTTCTCCATTTTTTCTTTTTATTTTTCTGCATAATGAACAGTGAGCGGATATTAAACAGGTTTGTGAAGGAGAAAAGAAATTCCTTCAGAACAGAACCCCAGAGAGTATAGACGGTGATGACTTGAGGGGGTAGAGCCACCCTGCATTTATATACACTGAAAATGTATTGTAGCACAGTTATTTTCCTGTATAACTTAGGCAATTCTACAGTATCAAAATACTATATACCTATAAACAAATCCACCACACAGTGTTTAATCATAACATATATTCATAAATTTAGTACAATAATACATTCATAGAAAGTCCTTAACTGTAGTAATTTGTAATCACTCATTTTGACTTAAAAGATTCTTTCTTGAGTTTTTCAATCAATGAAGACAAAGCACACGAAGAACTGTTCAAGACAGGTTTATATAAAGCTGATTTTTGTATTATAACTACCTTTTTATCTTCACCATTCATTCATCTATTCAGTCTTTCACCTTCTCATTTATGCTATGATTTTATCCCAGTTAATGTTTCTACTGTTGTGATAAACCATCATAACCAAAGCAACTTTTGGGGAAAAGGCTTTATGTGGCTTATGCTTCCACATCACTTTTCATCACAGAAGAAAGTCAGGACAGTAACTCAAACCAAACAGAAACCTGGAAGCATGCATTGATGCAAAGGCCATGGAAGGATGCTGCTTACTGGCTGACTGGTTGCTTGCTTCACATGGCTCACTCAGGCTGCTTCCTTATAGAACCCAGAACCACCAGGTCAATTGTGGGACCACCCACAATTGGATGAGTCACCCACATCAAACACTAAGAGGATGCTCTACAGGCTAGTCTATACCTGGATCATATAGAAGCATTGTTTTCAGTTGAGGCTCTCTCTTCTCCAAAGACTCTAGCTTGTGTAAACTTGACAAATATTACAGAATTTAATGCTACTGTTTCTGTTTGATAATGAAACAAAATTTGGAATTTTTTTCAAGGAAATGATTCCTTGAAGGAGGGAGGAAGGTTCTACATAAATCCTTAGAAGTTGGACCAACTAAGAACATCTTAGATTTTGAGGTGCAGCATGTTCTAAACTCTTTTTTTTATTTTAAAATATTTATTTTATTTTATTTTTCTGTATTAATTACACTTTATTCACTTTGTATCCCCCCTTTGGTTTCCTCCCTCCTCCCGTCCCAATCTCTCCCTTCCTCTACCCTCTGCATGCATGCCCCTCCCCAAGTCCACTGATAGAGGAAGTCTTCTTTTCCTTCCTTCTGATCCTAGTCAATTAGGTCTCATCAGGAGTGGCTGCCTTGTCCTCTTCTGTGGCCTGGTAATGCTGCTTCCCCCTCAGGGGGAGGAAATTAAAGAGCAGGCCAATCAGTTCATGTCAGAGACAGTCCCTGTTCCTATCACAATGTTCTAAACTCTTAAGCATGGTTGAGAATTGTTGGTACTGATGACCTGGTATATATATTTAACAATGATTATACAAGTAGATTCTGATGACTAAAAAATGTATTTCTTCAACCAAGGACCATGTATGGAAAAAACCTAGAACCCCTGCTCAGATATAGCCCATGGTATCTCAGTATCCAAGTGGGTGACCACAATGGCTGGCTCTTCGATGCCCCCGAGGGAGGATCAGCCTTGCTAGGCCACAGAAGAGGACATTGCAGCCAGTCCTGAAGAGACCTGATAAGCTAAGGTCAGATGGAAGGGGAGGAGGAAATCCCCTATCAGTAGACTTGAAAAGGGGCAGGGAGATGAGGGAGGGATGGTAGGATTGGGAGAAAATGAGAGATGGGGCTATGGCTGGGATACAAAGTGAATAACCTGTGATTAATATAAAAATATTTTTAAAATATATTTCAATGGCATGGGAAGGAAAATGACACTATTGAAATATTGCAGGGTTTGATACACGTCTACTTAAAGGCTTGAAAGAAATTTCCCCTCTTTCTCCTTCTTAATTCTATGCATGTATCAGGCAGAGCTTCGATGTTTTCACTGTAATAGCACCTCACATGTAATGCAGCAATACCACTCAGGTTAACACATTTCAGGTAAGGAACCACAAGATCTCAGAGATTCAGCATTGACTACATCAGAGATTGCTTTGCAGCTATTGACTGTCAGGTTAAGCTAAGTTTCTAATTAAGTTGATATCAAATGCCAAAGCTGTTTTTCATAAAATAGTTAAGAGCTTACAAACAGCACACGTTGCTGGGGGAGTTATCTGGTATGATCTGCATAGCCTGTAAATAATAATACATTATGCATGTGTGGTTTCCCCTTTTCCTTAAAAAAGCATCATATAAAAGACTGTGGTCCATCATGTATGTCTGATGTCTTAGCATTACAGGACTGAGATTCTCTGCATAGGAAAGCAGGCAAGACCTCATTACAATGCATGCTCTTTCCCAGTCACTTTACTTTCTAATGTAAGAAGAAGTCAAACCAGATTGATAGAAAAAAATTATGAGCCTGCTATGGTACGTTTTATACTAAGAAAGGTAAAAAATAAAAATTATTGTTGGTTCTCCTTCCAAGGGTCGAGCCCTTGCCTGAGGACAGGGTTTACCAACAGACGAGGTGAGAGGCCAGGGAGTCATTACACAGTCACCAGGAGTCATGTGAATGCAATCCTAGGGCAAGCAGGTGTGGACTGGTTTATTCCTGGAAAGAGAGAGCATCTTATATAGCTTTCGTTGACCAATCAGGCCAGGCCATCTCTGAGCCTGCCATTGGTTGATGGTCTCGGGGGGGGGGGTTCCCTAACAGCAGGCTATGCACCCTCTACCCAACTACTTCCACGTCACAACAGTGGAAGTCTCCCCAGGCAGAGAGTCCCAGTGGTCTCTTGCCATGAATGCCCAAAATTATAACCTCATAAAAGTTGTAATATACTGGTGATCCGATAAGGAAGTTGTCTCCTGTGCCAATGAGTTCAAGGCTCTTCCCCACTTTTTCTTCAGGGTGGGCTTGAGAGAGGACGAGGGAGAGGATAAGAGCTGGGATACAAAGTGAATAAATTGTAATAAATAAATAATAATAAAGCACTTAAAAATCTGTAATATATTTTCCATTAAAGCATTATTTTGTTCAAACAAAGAATTGCTCATTAAATCAAGATTTCTAACAAATATCATATTAAACTTGCGCCCAGACAATAGATTGAAGACATTTCACTGTGTGGTTTCCTTCTCGTATTTCATTTCAGTTCATTCCTTTCAATAGTCTGAATCAGTTATCCATGGAAATAGAGGATTCTCATGTTTCTTTTCCATTTTTGGAAATGGCCAACATTTTCTCCTTTAAAATTTGCTGAATACTTTTATGTTTATCTAGTAAAGCCTCGTTTGTGAAGCCTACCAAATATACAGAAGTCACAAAGCTTAGCAGAAGTAAGTAAACTCACTTTTAAACAAGCAGAATACTGAATATGGAAAAGTATCTAAAAATATATGGCTTTCATTATGGTGAGATATATTCCTGTTGCATAGATGTCAATGAAGCAATTAAGTTAATTGAACAGTTGTTGAGCTCAAAGGGGGATTTGTTTTCACTTATTAAACTAATTACAGGGTTTTTTTTTTTTCCTGTAACCTTCATGAAAATTGGCAAAGATAATATTCATGCCCTTCGTTAATGAGGAAACTATCTATAAGGTACTTTTCAAAAGAATAATATAGAAATTAGCATCTGGTGGGCAGATATGTAGAGTGCTTCCCTAGCATGCATGGATTCCTAGATATACATAAGCCTGTTTTGCTGTCACAGCCTGCCATCCATGAATTTGCAAGTAAACTATAGAAAGAGTAGAAATTTAATTTTATCTCAGATATACAGTCATTCAGGCCCAGCATGGACAGGATACTGTATCTCCAAAACCAAAATAATAAATATCAATAACTGAACACGTGAGAAAGTGATAAATTTCATGTGGTTACTGAAGCTTTATCTGTATTTGTTGCTGAAATATTATTAAAAATAATAGACAGGGCTGTGGGTTTGGTTCTGAAAAAAAAAAAAAAAAAACTTTTGTTGCACAAACATTAGAATGAGGGTAAGAATCCCTTGGTGGTTAGTCATGGCAGGTCAACTGTAATTCCAACATCTGGAAGCTGGATACAGGATGAGATTCCAGGAGCAACCTAAGTGGCCAGGCTTGTAGTATCTGCAAGCTCTTGGTTTTGTTGAGAGATAAACATAAAACAGAAGATGGGAATGATGGCAGAAGTTTTGGCAGCCTCAGGCCTTTGCCCACAATGCATTTATGTGCACACGCTCCTACATGCTAGCAACCCACACACATTTATGAACATATACCTGTACACACAAAACAAAAAGGTAAGCTAATATGTAAATGAATTTTAAAAAATTTATCATGATATTTTAGTATTTTTAAGTAAAGATATTCTATGTACTTATTGCTACCTACAGAATATATACAAAAATTAATATTAAATCTTTATTGTCAAATTTTATTTTCATTTTTCTTCTATTAATTTTTACATTTTTCTTTCTATAGTGTATAATACAGTACATATCACAATTACCTCTTAAAATTACAAAGTCCAGGAGGGGGGGAGACAAGATGGCGACTAGCACACACAGTTTCTGAGCTGTGGAATTGCTAACCATCTGAAAGGTGCGTGGAAGGACCTCTAACCCAGGAAAACGACGGTGAGGCTTCCTAAACAACAGGGAACATCACAGGAGGTGAAAACTTTGGTCTCGGGTCACCCTGAGACTTGCTTGGGGAAGGTGAGAAACAATCCTTTGATCTCTCGGCACTCCCCTCCCCCAGACTTCCTTCCTCCTCTGCACACCAGAATCATCTTTCTCTGCGCAGACATAACTGCCTGGGGTCTGCAGCGGCTGAGGCAGAGCTCCAAGCCCTTTAGCTGTAAATGCCAGCAGTACCCATCTGGGAGTCCCAAATCCGCGTGGCGGCTGCACCATCCTCTCAGGGCCCGAGTCTGCTAGACGCCATACTAGCTCCATGGGATCGCGATCACTGACAGTACGGCCCGCCCAATCCCACAGTGACAGAAAATATGCTATATACTCACCAAAATCAGACAGAAACTCCACACTAGCTAGGCACACCAGGCGCTGGGAGAGCACAGTGAAGAGACCCCAGGACTTCCCAGAAAGCATCTGGACTAGCAACCCAGTCTCCAGTTACAGCGGGACTTTCTAACCTGGCGGCGGAGCAGCACTGAGCTGGCAGGGCACATCAGGCCTCCAGTTTAAGACTAACCAGGGCCAAACTAGAGAACAGAAAGCCTGATTACCCCGATCCCTACTGACGTGACCACCTTAAAATCTCCAACTGCAGTAAGACCTCAGAACCTGGCAGTGACATCAGCAAGGAGCTGGCGGAGCACATCAAAGAAGCAGGGCCAAACCAGAGAGCAGAGAGCCCAAATACCCTGATCTCTGCCAAGTTACCTGCCTGTAAGTGAGTGCACCCTTGAGAATCTGCAGATCTCCAGATCCTGGGTCCTTCTAAAACAGAAGCCAGGCATTGAACCCCCTCCCACCCATATACCCACTTTGGGAAACAGAGGGTCATTTGGGTCATTGAAGTTCCTGCTCTGTGGGTCTAATTGAGGAGTTAAGGCAGTTAATGCCAGAAATTGCACTGCTATCATCACTAGCGCCTGCTACATATACAGTGCAGAGCCTCTCCCACACACTCAAGGGTTCAACATTAGCCATCACTCTGTCCCTTGAGATACACGTCCACGCACACTTACACACACACACACACACACACACACACACACACACTTGCATTTGCCCTGTCTGCACCTGCGTACTTTTCTCCCACAGGTACAGCTAGTCCTCAGCACATGCTAAGGACACGGGACCTCTCTCAGCTTACTGAAGAACTCTCCAGATGCCAAAGAGAGACAGTACCAGTCTGATCTGCAGAATCCAAAAACAAACAGGGAAGGTTTCAGATAAGCCAATGGCCAGGGGTAGGCGAAAGAACACTTCCAACATAAATCAGGACATCATGACTTCACCAGGAAACCCCAAAATTGATGGATACTCCAATTCATCAGAAGCACAGGAAAATGACCTTAAAGCCCTACTTACCCAATTATTTGAAGCTCATAAGAAGGAAATGAACAAATCTTTCAAAGAGTTGGCCAGTCAATTGGAGGTAAAGAAAGAAGAAGTAGACAAAAGCCTTAAAGAAACACAGGCAAACATAGCCAAACAAATAGAGGCACAAGTAGAGATAAAATTAGTGGCATATAAAAAGGAAATGAACAAGGAAATAGAGACCATCGTAGAGAGACAGGAATCCAAATTCAAACACATGGAAGAAATGGTGCAAGGCATGAAAACAGAATTAGAATCAATAAAGAAAACACAAAATGAGAAAACCCTTGAGCTGAAGAACTTGGAGAAAAGATCAGGAACCACAAAAGTAAGCATCACCAACAGAAAACAAGAGATGGAAGAGAGAATCTCTGGAGCTGAAGACACACTTGCAGAAATTGATATTTCTCTCAAAGAAAAAGTAAAATCAGAAAAGTTCCAATCACAAAATATCCAAGAAATCAAGGACGCTATGAAAAGACAAAATCTAAGAATAATAGGAATTGATGAAAAAGAAGACTCCAGGCTCCAAGGTCCAGAAAATATTTTCAAGAAAATCATAGAAGAAAATTTTCCCAACTTAAAGAAATAGATGTCCATAACTATACAAGAGGCCTACAGAACTCAAAATAGACTAGACCAGAAAAGAAACACATCACGTCACATCATAGTCAAAACACTAAATCTACAGAACAAAGAAAAGATATTAAAAGAAGCTAGGGAAAAAAGACCAAGCAACATATGAAGGTAGACTTATCAGAATCACACCAGACTTCTCATCAGAAACTATGAAAGACAGAAGGGCCTGGGCAAGTATCATGGAGACTCTAAGAGATCACAAATGTCAACCCAGACTACTATACCCTGCAAAGCTTTCAATCAACATAGATGGAGAAAACAAAATATTCCAAGCCAAAACTAAATTTACGCAATATCTACACAGCAAACCAACCCTACAGAAGATACTAGAAGGAAAACTCCAATCCAACGAAAACGAATTCACCCAAGAAAACAAGGCATACAGATAATATCCCAACAAAAATGAAAGGAAAACAAGCAATGAAACAGGGTAAGATCACCGACTCCATTACAAAAGGAACTAACATGCATTGGTCACTACTATCTATCAATATCAATGGACTCAACTCACCAATAAAAAAACACAGGCTAACAGAATGGTTGCGGAAACAGGATCCACCATTCTGTTGCATCCAAGAAACACACCTATGCAACAAAGATAAACACCACCTCAGAGTAAAGGGCTGGAAAAATGTTTTTCAAGCAAATGGTTCTAGAAAACAAGCTGGAGTAGCCATCCTAATATCTAATAAAATAGACTTTCATCCAAAGTTAATCAAAAAAGATAAGAACGGCCACTATATTCTCATCAAAGGAAAAATCCACCAAGAGGACATCACAATTTTGAATATCTATGCCCCAAATACAAGAGCACCTACATTCATAAATGAAACATTATTAAAGCTTAAATCATACATTGATCCTAATACCTTAATAATGGGAGACTTCAACACCCCACTCTCATCAAGGGACCGATCAAGACAGACACCAAATAGGGAAATAAAAGCACTCACAGAATCCCTAAATCAAATGGACCTAATAGACGTCTACAGATGTTTTCACCCAAACTCAAAAGAGTACACCTTCTTTTCAGCACCACATGGAACCTTCTCCAAAATAGACCATATAGTGGGTCACAAAGCAAGCCTCAACAGATACAAAAGGATTGAAATAATCCCTTGTATACTATCCTACCACCATGGACTAACGCTGGACATCAACAACAACAAAAACAACAAAAAGCCAACACGCACATGGAAACTGAACAACTTACTACTCAATGACAGCTGAGTCAAGGAAAAAATAAAGAAAGAAATTAAAGATTTCCTAGAATGCAATGAAAATGAAGGCACAACATACCCAAATTCATGGGACACATTGAAAGCAGTGCTCAGAGGAAAATTTATCTCACTAAGTGCCTGCAAGAAAAATTTGTAACATCACATACAAACAACTTAATGGCCCAACTGAAAACCCTAGAAAAAAAAGAAGCAGATACACCCAAGAGGAGCAGATGGCTGGAAATAATCAAACTCAGGGCTGAAATCAATCAATTAGAAACAAACAAACAAAACAAAAACAAACAAACAAACAAAAAAAAACTATCCAAAGAATCAATGAAACAAAAAGCTGGTTCTTTGAGAAAATCAACAAGATAGACAAACCCTTAGTCAAACTAACTAAAAAGCAGAGAGAAACTATCCAAATCAGCAAAATCAGAAATGAAAATGGGGACATAACTACAGACACTGTGGAAATCCAAACAATTATTAGGTCATACTACAAAATCCTACATGGCACAAAATTTGAAAACCTAAATGAAATGGAAAATTTTCTTGATAGATTCCATCTACCAAAATTAAGCCAAGATCAGGTAGAAAGACTGAATATCCCTATATCTCCCAAGGAAATTGAAGCCGTCATTAACAGTCTCCCCTCCAAAAAAAGACCTGGACCAGATGGCTTCAGAGCAGAATTCTACAAGACCTTCAAAGACGTGCTAACACCAATTCTCCTCAAACTATTCCACAATATAAACAGAAGGAACACTACCAAACTCATTCTATGAAGCCACAGTCACCTTGATACCTAAATCACACAAAGATCCAACAAAAAAAGAGAACTTCAGACCTATCTCTCTTATGAACATTGATGCAAAAATACTCAATAAAATACTTGCAAACCGAATCCAAGAACACATCAAAGATATCATCCACCACGACCAAGTAGGCTTCATCTGATGCATGCAACGGTGGTTCAACATATGGAAATCCATCAATGTAATCCACCACATAAACAAAATGAAGGAGAAAAACCACATGATCATCTCCTTAGATGCCGAAAAAGCATTTGACAAAGTCCAACACCCATTCATGTTTAAAGTCTTGGAGAGATCGGGGATAAAAGGCACATACCTAAAGGTAGTAAAGGGAATATACAGCAAGCCTATAGCCAACATCAAACTCAATGGAGAGAAACTTAAATCAATCCCACTGAAGTCAGAGACAAGACAAGACTGCCCACTGTCTCCATATCTCTTCAACATAGTACTTAAAATCCTAGCCAGAGCAATAAGACAACTAAAGGTGATCAAGGGGATACAAATCGGAAAGGAGGAGGTCAAAGTGTCACTATTTGCAGATGATATGATAGTATACATGAGCGACCCTAAAAATTTAACCAGAGAACTCCTTCAGCTGATAAACACCTTCAGCAAAGTGGCAGGATACAAAATCAACTCAAAAAAAAAAAAAAAATCAGAAGCCCTCCTGTACACCAAAGACAAAAAGGCTGAGAAAGAAATGAGGGAAACAAGACCCTTCACAATAGCCACTAATAACATAAAGTACCTTGGGGTGACTCTAACCAAGGAAGTGAAAGACATGTTTGAGAAAAACTTCAAGTCTCTGAAGAAAGAAATCGAGGAAGATCTCAGAAGATGGAAAGATCTCCCATGCTCATGGATTGGTAGGATTAACATTGTGAAAATGGCCATCCTGCCATAAGCAATCTACAGATTCAATGCAATTCCCATCAAAATACCAACTCAATTATTTACAGACCTTGAAAAAAAGATTCTCAGCTTCATATGGAGAAACAAAAATCCCAGAATCTCTAAAATGATCCTGTACAACAACAGATCATCTGGAGGTATCTCCATCCCTGATCTCAAGCTGTACTACAGGGCAACAGTAATAAAAAGTGCATGGTATTGGCATAGAAACAGAAAGGAGGATCAATGGAACCGCATAGAAGACCCAGAAATAAACCCACACACCTATGAATACTCGGTATTTGAAAAAGAAGCCAAAACCATTCAATGGAAAAAAGACAGTATATTCAACAAATGGTGCTGGTCCAACTGGATGTCAACATGCAGAAAAATGAAAATAGATCCATATTTATCTCCCTGCCCAAAACTAAAGTCAAAGTGGATCAAGGACCTCAACATAAAACCAGATACTCTAAATCAGTTGGAAAAAAAAAAGTGGGGAACAGCCTAGAACTCATTGGCACAGGAGACAACTTCCTGAACAGAACACCAACAGCACAGGCTCTAAGAGCAACAATCAATAAATGGGACCTCATGAAACTGAAAAGATTCTGTAAAGCAAAAGACATAGTCATCAAAACAAAACGACTGCCTACAGATTGGGAAAGAATCTTCACCAACCCTTTATCTGACAGAGGGCTAATATCCTGTATATATAAAGAACTAAAGAAGCAGAAAAGCAACAAACCAAGTAATCCCATTAAAAAATGGGGAACAGAGCTAAACAGAGAATTCTCGAAAGAGGAACATCAAATGGCAGAGAAATACTTAAAGAAATGCTCAACCTCATTAGCCATTAGGGAAATGCAAATCAAAACGACCCTGAGATTTCACCTTACACACATCATAATGGCCAAGATGAAAAACGCAACATGCTGGAGAGGTTGTGGAGAAAAAGGAACCCTCCTCCATTGCAGGTGGGAATGTAAACTGGTACAACCACTTTGGAAGTCAATCTGGCACTTTCTCAGACAATTAGGAGTAGTGCTACCTCAAGACCCAGCTATAGCACTCCTAGGTATATACCCAAAATTTGCTCAAGTACATTTGTTCAACCATGTTTGTAACATCTTTATTTGCAATAGCCAGAACTTGGAAACAACCCAGATGTCCATCAACAGAGGAATGGATACAGAAATTGTGGTATTTTTACACAATGGAATACTACTCAGCAATCAAAAGGGAGGAAATCATGAAATTTGCTGGCAAATGATGGGATCTAGAAAAGATCATTCTGAGTGAAGTATCCCAGAAGGAGAAAGACAAACTTGGTATATACACGCTTATATAGACCTACAAGATATGATAAACATAATGAAATCTACACACCTAAAGAAGAGAATCAAGTAACTGGACATGGGTGAAGATGATCAATCCTCATTTAGAAAGACAAATGGGATGTGCATTGAATGTATGACAGGAGTCTACCACAAAAGGCATCTGAAAGACTTTACGTAGCAGTGTTTCAAAGCAGACAGTAATACTCATAACTAAACCATGGCAGAGTACAGGGAATCATATGAAAGAAGGGGAGTTAGTATGATATGGAAAGGATAGGAGCTCAACAAGTACAAAATATATCTGGGCACAGGGTCTTTTCTGAGACTGACTCTCAACCAAGGACCATCTATGGATATAACCTAGAACTTCTGCTCGGATGTGGCCCGTGGTAGCTCAGTAACCAAGTAGTTTTCCAAAGTAAGGGGAACAAGGACTATTTCTAACAGGATGCAAGGGCAGGCTCTTTGACCTCCCCCCTACCCAGGGGAGGAGCAGTCCTGTTAGGCCACAGAGGAGGACTTTGCAGCAAGCCTTGAAGATACCTGATAAAATAGGGTCAAATGAAAGGGGAGGAAGTCCTCCCCTAACAGTGGACTTGGAAACGGGCAGGGAGGAGAACAGGGAGGGAGTTGGGGAGGGGGAGGAAATGAGGGAGGGGGATACAGCTGGGACTCAGAGTTAACAAATTATAACTAACAAGAAAAAAAAAATTAAAAAGTCCAAAGACTGCTATTATAACTCTCTCCAGAATGCATATAATGGTATAAAAGATATCAAGAATTAAAAATCCAGTTTAATTCCATTACATTTTGACTTGACAAATGTAAATTATTAATAAAGTATAGATTTTACATTAGCCCATTAACTTATATTAGAAAGATATTTGACTTTACTATATAACAACAATAAAAAAAATGAGACCATGAATTTGAAAGGTTGGAAGAAGGAAAGGGAAAAGAAGAAGTGAAGTTATATTCTAATCTTAATAGATTAAAAAAGAATATAAAACAAAAGAACTGAGAGAATTTAAATATAACACACCACAATGGTTTGAATTCTCTCCTTCTTGGGAATTGTTGTGGAGAGCCGAGAGAATGCAATCGCCATCACGAAATGGCGCCGACATCCGGCCTCAGCCCTAGTGAACAAGTAATAGAGCGCATGTGCCAGTTGCAAAAGCGCGCCAAGTCACTGCCCAGCCCGGGGCGTCACATGGGGCAATGGGCAAGCAGCCAACCAGCGGAGTACACGCCACCGCAGGGGGTATTTAAGCAGCACCATTCTGGGGGTTGGGGTTTTCCTCCTCTCATCAATTGACTGCAATAAAGCTTGCTGCAGAAGGATCCTATTGTCCGTGTGCGTTCTTGCTGGCGAGACGACCACGTGGGTTGCAACAAATTGTAACAGTAGATTATATAGATATGCTGTAACTGGAAACTGAATATCTCTAATTATATGCTGTTTGATAGCTACACTTCTTGATTGCTAGATAGCAAAAGAAAAACAGAACTATCTTTGATTAATCTTTGGCCTTTATGTTTTTAATAAGTCTATGTTGTAATGCATTCCTTCATGAGGGTTTATATATGTATATAACTGAATTTTGATTATCTCTGACCATAACCCTTTATACCACTCTCCTTTTCTTAATGTTCATTAGTGTTCTTAATGTTCACTACCTACAAAGATGTCCTTTGCAACTTTATTTCCAGCCTATCTACATGTTGTATGCACATATATGTATATGCTCACATATGAGTTTACATGCATATGTAAACTAGTTCTTAAAGAAAATACATGATAATTTTCCTCTTTATCCTCCTCCTATTAGACCTTTTCCTCCCTCACTGTCTTACTCATGGGGACTACTGCTGTGATGAAACATTGTGAACAAAACAACTTGGGAATAAAAGAGTTTATTTGGTTTACACTTCCACATTGTAGGCTATAGCTGAAGAAAGTCAGGAAAGAAACTCAGGCTTGTGCAAGTTAAGGTTTGATACACTGACTTGAAATCATTTGGGTACAGACTCAGATGTGGTAGAACTGAATCACATGAGAGTACTACTTTCAAGTTTTGATTAGACTCAGCTCTTCCATCCAGTGGATCTTATGAGTGTGCCTCCTCTGTTTAAGGAACACCAACCACTGAAGTTAATTTCTACTCAGACCCAGTCTCAGCACATTTAATTATATCTGCAAAGACCTTAGTTTAAAATGAAGTATACTCTGAGGTTCAAGGCAAATATTAGTGTGGAGAGGATACAACTGAATTTATTTATTCAGTGAAAATAACATACTATGTTTTATTTTTTTTGAAATAACAGCATAGTTACATAATTTCCTTCTTCCTATTTTTTCAGCTCAAACCCTACTATATAGTCCTCCTTGATCCCTTTCAAACTCATAGCCTCTTTTCTTCCATTTCAATAATTGCTGTCATATCAGAATTGGCAGTCATTTCAGACAAAAGAAAAGGAACAAAATTTATTGATAGTAAACTTGCATTATAGGAAATAAAAGAGAATATATTGACTGAAGAAAAAAGTTGCCTTGAATTTATTGATGTAACATAATTAGACTATGCTGGCTTTGTGTGATTATTTTCTGTGTTGAAAGTGAAGATTGTAGTTTTGAGTGAGAGTAACTCCCCACTTCTTAGAAATATTTCAATATATATCCCAGGGTGAAAAGTCAGGCTCCAATATAGTTTAGTTTCCTGTAAGTTACTCTCGTTCTGGCTAGACTTGTGTCAACTTGACACAAACTAGAGTCGTCTGAAAGGAGTGAACATTCATGGAGAAAATGCTCCCATACAAACTTACTCTAAAACATTTTAATTAGTGATTGATGGGGAAGGTCTAACCCATTGTGGGAGGTTCCACCCCTGTTGGTACTGAGTTTTATGAGAGCAAGCTTCTTTCCCAATCTGTAGGTATTCGGTTTTTTTTTTGTTTGTTTGTTTTGTTTTGTTTTTGTTTTTGTTTTTTGTTTTTTGTTTTTTGTTTTTTTGTTTTTTTTTTTTTTTTTTGATGACAGTGTCCTTTGCTTTACAGAAGCTTTTCAGTTTCATGAGGTCCCATTTATTGATTGTTGCTTTTAGATCCTGTGTTGTTGGTGTTCTGTTCAGGAAGTTGTCTCCTGTACCAATGAGTTCAAGGGTTTTCCCCACTTTTTCTTCTAACTGATTTAAAGTGTCTGGTTTTATGTTGAGGTCTTTGATCCACTTGAACTTTAGTTTTGTGCGGGCTGATAAGTATGGATCTATTTTCTACATGTAGACATCCAGTTAGACCAACACCATTTGTTGAAGATGCTGTCTTTTTTCCATTGTATGGTTTTGGCATCTTGTCAAAGATCATGTGTCCATAACTATGTGGGTTTATTTCTGGGTCTTCTGTTCAGTTCCCTTGATCCTTCTTTCTGTTTCTATACCAATACCATGTAGTTTTTATTACTATTGTTCTGTAGTACAGCTTGAGATCAGGGATGGAGATACCTCCAGATGATCTGTTGTTGTACAGGATTATTTTGGAAATTCTGTTGTTTTTTTTTTTTTTTTGTTTCTCCATATGAAGCTGAGAATCTTTTTTTTCAAGGTCTGTAAATAATTGAGTTGGTATTTTGATGGAAATTGCATAGAATCTGTAGATTGCCACTCCTGATGAGATCTGATAGACTAGGGTCAGAAGGAAAGAGAGGAGGACCTCCCCTATCAGTGGACTTGGGGAGGGGCATGCTTGAAGGAGGGGGAAGAAAGGTGGGATTAGGAGGGAAGGAGGGTGGGGTTTATGGGGGATACAAAGTGAATAAAGTGTAATTAATAAAAGTTGAAAAAAAGAGCTGAACATGTCATGTGAAGCAAGTCAGTAAGCAGCACTCTTCCATGGCCTCTATATCAGCTCCTGCATCCAGGATCCTGCCCTATTTGATTTCCAGTTCTGACTTCTTCTAATGATGCACAATCCTGTGGATGTGTAAGCTAAATAAACCATTTCCTCCGCAACTTGCATTTCAGTCACGGTGTTTCATAATAGAAGCAATTTAACAGAACAGAACGAATTCTAAGTACAAAAAATAGAAAACCCTTACTAAGACACTCATGTTCCTTTATGTAACCCAAATTAAACTTCTACACATACCAGGATAGACTCAGATGGATATGTCATTTCATTGATATGTCTTTTGCCTCTATGTTGGGCCAATCGGAACAGACATACAAAGAAAAGAAAAACAACAACAGAATTAATGCCCTTGATGCATTGCTGAGATAGACTTTGTCCTGCAGCTTGACAACAGCTTAGAAGGTTATTTCTGATGAAAAGATCCACTCTAGTCTTCTCCTAGAGCTTTTATTTAGATGCCTTTCTTTTCCAAATTATTTTCTTTTCTGTTTGAAATGTGTACACATTTTTCCAACACCTGTCGGTTTTATAAGCAATGTAGGTCTTTCTGAGGAAATTGGCTACTGTTCCTTTGCTGTGTACAGATAAAAAGGTACACAGCTCCTTCCTCTACTAAGGGACTATGAGAACAATTTGAAGGTATCAACAATGGCCAAACACAGTGTAATCACACCAAAAAAAAAAATATTGTGGAATCCTGATTAACTCAGAGAAGAACAGATTTACTTGTCCATTTATCTGGCCAGCAAATCTATTTGTGGGAAAACATTTGACTCACTTAACACCATAAGCAGTGCCATAGAATATGTGATTCATAACAATATAAATGTGTAACACTCAAGTTAATTTTCATGGAATCTTAGAGGAGAAATATCCGCATTATTTGTAATACATTAAGTGTTTGTGCCTCAGTGCTGTCTTCACCTTTGCTAACAGGACACAACAGAGTGATTTTCAATGTTAATAACTTGGGTCCTGAAGATACCTGATAAAACAGGGTCAGATGAAAGTGGAAGAGGTCCTCCCCAATCAGTGGACTTGGAAAGGAGTAGGGAGGATATGATGGAGGGAGGGAGGGTTTGGGAGGGAATGAGGGAGTGGGATACAGAGTTAATAAATTGTAACAAATAAATAAAGAAATAAATAACAAAACAAACAAGCAAACAAAAAAAAGTTGGGTCCTCAGGTTTGGAGGTTCTTTTGATCAAAGAACATATATTAAGGATCACAGTTAGTTTAAATTATTAACCCTACTCAATAATGTCAGTAAATAGGAGGTGGTAGGTTACTAGGAATAACTTCCCTTCTGGAGATCACAGTGGCTATTGTGTAATAGACATAGAAGGAAGCATCTTTGGATATGTAGAGTTCCCTGGTAGCTCATATTTCTTCTTAGAGCCATTTTTATTTTTCTAAAGAATTATTATTAATATGTGTATGTGTATGAGGTAGGTACATATAAGTTGTGTGCCCAAATGGACCAGAGATGTATGATAACTCTGGAGATGGAGTTAGGAAGTTATGAGCCGCTGGGTATGAGTGCTGAAAACAAACTCAGATCCTCTGCGAGAGCAGTAGACAGTTTCAGTCACTGAGACATCCCTCCAGCTGCAGCTTTAAATGACAGTAACAAGGTGTACAATCTAAAAAGGCACTTGCTAATCAAAGGACCAGAGTGCTCAGACCTGAAATTATCATTTACTATACTGACATTCCTACAGACCGACAGGAAATCTAGGCTAAGCTTTGGAATAGATGTAGAGAGCTCCAACTTTGATAGGATGTAGGCTAACTGCAGCTTCAGTGCTGAAGTTTGTGTACTACTTTATTGAAGAAGTAACTTTGAGTGAACTGCAAATTTATTATTAAGTCCTAGGGTGAATGTAGCTCTGTAAGGTGAAACCAGGAGCATGTGTTAAAAGTCCTGTTCAATTCTGTTCACACAATGCAGAATATTATGGTTACTGTCCAAGTGTCAATCTCTGCCTTGCAGGATTTTTCTTTTTTTCTGGATGACAGGAAAGCTGCTCTTTCTCTGAATATAAAGAACTATGTGGAAAATCATAACATGCTGGTAGCAGCCCTCAAGTAATGACTTAGGGAACTGATGAGTAAATATATCAGCTTTTTTTTTCCCTCAGTACAACAATTACTAGTACAATGTTGTGACATTTATAAGAGTATCTGGGGCAGGAAAGATGGCTCAGCAGGTGAGAACAATGGCTGCTCTTCCCTAGGACAGGGGTTCAATTCCCAGAATTCACATGGAAGCTCAAAGCCATTTGTAACTCCAGTCCCAAGAGATCCAATATCTTCTTTGAGCCTCTGCAGGTACTGTAAGCACTTGGCACACAGGTATACATTTACAAACATTTATACACATAATCACATATAAAATAAAATCTCAAAATATGAGTATTCACTAGAATTAAGTACCACGTTCTCACGACAATAGATAGTAGCAATGTATCTCTCAGGGCCACATTTTCTTCTGTGTCACTCTCTCACATTGCCCTCTCTGACATCAGAACTTTATAAAAACTGTTAGCTTTCAACTCTCAAGTGAGTATCTACTTCCAGGGAAAAACAAAAATCCAGAGTACATGGGTATCAACCTTTCATGTGTGTGACTGACATGAGCATGTACACACCACACACACACACACACACACACACACACACACACACACAAAGATTTTCTCATTTTTTGACTGCCAGATCAAAAGGTGATTTCAAAACTCCACATTATGAATAACAGTGGTTGTCTCTGTGAGATATAAATGGTCCTAGATATACAGCTGCATATAGATCTGTCTATAGAAATGGAATTTCATAGTGCTTTGAGAGCAAGTTAAATATCCATGTATCAACTCTTGTTACATTAAATATTCATGTATACATTCCTTATGAAATATTTGATTTTGTTCTCAAACGTGCACCCTGAAGATGTTTATTATGTAAATTCATATCAATATTATTTTCTATGTTATAAGCCTTGATTATATATTTGATCTAGATAAGTAGATAAATTATTCAAATTTCATTGAAAAAAAACTATTATTACCAAGTTGTAAATCATTTTGTAAACTGGAAAAGCTCAAAGTCAAACTCAACAGTATTTGGTGAGAGGTGACATTTTCACCTTAAATATAAACAATAACACTTGCTGCTTTAAAAATTTTTTGCATGTAATTCATGAGTCAATTGAAATATTTATTTAAGACAGAGTATGATCAGTAATATTATGATTTGTAGTATTATTGTATGATTGTAGTACTATGATTTGGCTTTATAATTTTCTTTATTTTTGAACTAAAATAAAATAATTTTTACTTTGGATTAAAAGTTAAAGTATTATTACATTATTTCCTTGCCTCTCTCTCTGTTTTATACATTTTCAATGAGAAAAGTGTGAATGTGTTACTCAAATGTAAATGTAAATGAAATAAATGGCACAGTTAAAAAATGATGCATAGCATGAAAGTGAATGATTTTGAAATGATATTGCTTCTATCATATTCTCTATTGAAATTAAAATAATGCAGATCACAGGGTGAATTCAGTTTATTCCCAGCTTTCATAATTTTTTTAATTTAAAAAGAAATTTAATTTAAAAAGCAAATGCACTAATTAATATATTGATTAAATAATATTTAATTTAAAAATATGTATTTTATATTTTTAAAAATTCTTATCTTGAAATCACTGTATAGCAATTTAATAAAAAATTAAATGCATATAATTTACATTTGTATTTTTACTTGTTTATCATAAGTAATGCTTTGAATTTTAAAATTGAGACATTCTAACTTAAAATGTATATACCTCATTGCCATAATTTCTGTGCAACTGATTCATCTTACTAGGTAAGGAAACTCAAAAGACTACCTGATGTGCTTTTAGCCATTGGTATATATTCAGTGAATATAACTTTTACAATGACTCTTACAGCTGCAGTTGGAGCACAGGTCTGAGAGGTGGCTAAGAAGGCATAGTGACTGCCTTCACCCCAGCACCATATAAACCAGTTTTATGTGATTGAATCACCTAAGGAAACGCATTTCCTTAACATAAAAGGAATCTACATCCACTTATTTTAATGCTATACACATTCAGATACTTATACATTCATGATTGAATCCACCAATATAATATATTTAACATATCAAACCAATGTGTTGAGAGCCAACTTTAAAATATTTGTTTCTTTTTATTTAAATTCTGAAGATACAGTATTTTATTTTTTAATTTAATTTTATTTATATATTGCTTTATTACAAATTCTTCACTTTGTATCCCTGCTGCAGCTCTCTCCCATGTCTCCTTCCAGTCCTACCGAGCCTCCCTCTTTTTTTCCTATGCCCTTCCCCTGAGAGGGTAGGAATTCCTCTCCTTTTATCTGACCCTAGCTAATCAGGTCTCATCAAGGCTGGCTGCATCATCTTCCTCTGTGGCCTGGCAAGGCTGTACCTCCCAGGGGGAGGTGATCAAAGACAGGCCACTGAGTTCATGTCAGAGACAGCCCCTGCACCCCTTACTGGGGAACCCACTTGGAAACTGAGCAGCCTGTGGGTTTCCTTTGAACAGGGGGTCTAGGTCCTCTCCAAGAATGGTCCTTAGTTGGAATATCACTCTCTGCAGCCCCCCTGGTCCTAGCTGTTTTGACTCTCTTGGTCTACTTGTGGAGCTCCTGTCCCCTCCAAGTCTTTCTATCTTCCTCTTCTTCCAGGAGGATTCCATCACTCTGCCAGCATCTCCTTTGATACCCTGATGGGTAGAGTTTTTCAGAGGGCCTCTGTGGAAGGCTCCTGGCTCCTGTCCTGTTCCTTGTATTCTCCTGCTTCCTATGTCTATCCTGTTTGCCCTTCTGAATGAAGATTAAGCATCTTCCTTAGAGTCCTTCTTTTTGTTTAGCTTCTTTAGGGCTATAGATTTTAGTATGTTTATCCTATATTATATGGCTAATATCCACTTATAACTGAGTATATATCCTATGTGTCTTTCTGTTTCTAGGTTACGTATTTAAAGGTGGGGATTTTATTGATATAACATCTGACTTAATGAGTTTAATGAATGTTTATTACAGGATCGTTCTGTCTGTAGTATGCTACCATACTTAAATGTGCTGTTCACAATGACGACAGGTGTCTTACTAGTAGACTTTTGTTTTCCTAAACATTAGTGTAGTTTCTACAGGCCTGCCTCATAATTCTATCTGCATCACCGGCCCGTTTAGAATGTCTAATCTGGGAAACTTGATGGAAAAAAAGAGGCTCAGAGCCATGTGGGGTAACAAACACTGTGGATGGATAGGCTTGCAATCTTCGCTTTAATTTCAAAAGTAGCTATTTGTAGAAACTCTGTCTTCATTGGAATTGTTTTGCTAACAACCCTTACTGTTTGCCAGATAAATCTTACCCGTCACCACTGTGAGGCAGCTTCATACTAATTTTACTATATAAAATGCAAGCAATTTATTTATTTTGGTCTACACACACTTGAGGGCACATGGAAAGTTATAGCACTGAAGTTAGCATCATCACAAATAACTGCAGAAGCCCCCTACCGACACTTCATTTTCTGTTCTTCACAGAAGTTTTAATTAGACTGATCAAAGCTGCTTCACACATTGTAAGTAAGAAAAGAAAAGGAAAAGAATCAGCATGAATTTTTTACACAAACAAGGACAGAATGATTCATATTAGAAGAATATAAAAAAAAAACAACCAAAAAGGCAATTTAGATTAAAAATAATTTTAATGAAATTTATCTGAGGCACACAAGTATATTCTTGAAAAAGTTGTGATGAAAACACACCTAGAGGCAGCTTCTGAGTCTCAGCAGGGACACTGGAATAGTAGAGCAGTCAGTGAGAAAATAACTGTAGCTGTGATTCAGTAGCTTACAGTGGAGCACTTTCTTTCATGTAAACAAGACTAGAGGGCTTCCAGAAGCTACTAAGGAAGATTCTAAGAGGACTCATTACACTGTGCCATTTCCCCCTTTCCCTATCTCCTTTGGAGGATAATTTAATCACTAATATGATAAAAAATGTAATCCAAAAACAGATTATATTTTATGCATGTTTTATAATACAATTTTTTTTTACCTAATGGTGATTTATATGCCTAAAAGTTAGTAGATAAGATACCGATGAAACTTTTAAGAACCATACTTCAAGTCGGAAGACATGTACAACTCTTACTATGTATAATCAGTGGGAAGCTGATCACATTTCCCTGCCTTTATTTTTATTTCCTATCTAAATGCTCATTACTAGAATAGATTTTAAATATTTGCATGGTACGTAATAGCACAAACATTTTGGGATAATTTACATGTTTTTATTTTATTTTATTAATTACACTTTATTCATTTTGTATCCCCCCATAAGCCCCTCCCTCCTCCCCTCCCGATCCCACCCTCCCTTCCCTTTCTGCATGCATGCCACTCCCCAAGTCCACATATGTCCATGGCTGCTTCTGCATCAGGACATCTCAAAGCTGGCTTCTGCTCCTGTTTCCCATCTGCTGTGAATGCCTGATGTCATGGACATGTTGACACTGTATTGCTAAAGCTACCCTGAACATCTGCAGTGTGGTGAGCCATCCAACTTGGGAGCTAGCAAGAATGATTCCTATAAGTAATGATTCAAAACGCAGATAATTCTGTTTCTCTCAACTCAATTTAAATTTATCAGTGACCCATTTTTTTCTATCTTCAGAGCTTACAAATTCTGTCAAGAACAGAAAAATAAAACCCATCTACTGATAAAAAAAAGTAAGAACCATACTTATTATATAATAGTGAAAATGGATAAAGAGCTAGCAAGATGGCTTAGCCTATAACCGTGTTTGTCAGCAAGCCAGTGAACTCAGTTTCATTCCTTCATCTAGCATGGTAGAAGAAGGAAACTGACTTCAGCATGCGTTCCAATGCCTCCCCTTACATTCCTTCACAATATAAATCCCTAAAAAAAACAAACAAACAAAAAAAAAAACACAGAATTCAACCACATGGGTTTGATTTCAAAAAGAGAATTTATAACACTAAATTTATAATTATGATACCAATGTAATATGAACATGACAGCAATGTATTAAACATTTGCTCTTTCTCCTATGCTTTGGATGATTTTGGTGGTTTGAATAAATATGGCCTCCCATACATTCGTTCTTGTGAATACTTGGACATAGGGAGGATCACTATTGCAAGGTGTGGCCTTGTTTGAGCAGATGTGTCACTGATGAGGCAGGACTTTGCTGTCTTAAATCTTCAAGCCCTCCCCGGCGTGAAACACTCCTGGTTGCCTTTAGATGAGGATGTAGAGCTCTAGGCTCCTCTAGCACCATGACTGCTTGAATGCTGCCATGCTTCCTGCCATAATGATAATGGACTAACCCTCTGAAACTGTAAGCCAGCCCCAATTAATTGCTTTTCTTTATAAGACTTGTTTTGGTCAAGGTGTCTCTTTACAGCAATAAAAACCTTAACTAAGGTGTTGGTTAATAGTTACTTTATATAATCTGTTTGTGAATAAATTAGTTCAAAATGAGCTTTATTTAAAAATTGGATTTTTGGTTCATTGTATCTCACCTGATTCAAGAGAGAAGGAAATGATGCTTGGTTATTCATTTGTTTAGAAACAAAACTGATATGGAGATTTAGGTGTGAAAATGATAATGCATTATAAAGTGGTAAGAAATACAAGTTTGATTTCTATACTTGTTTCCTTATACAGATTAAAAATTTTAAACCTTTTTAACAGGAATGAGAGACACATGTGGGTTTTTTGTTTGTTATGTTGGTTTGTTTGTTTCTTAACAATTAGTGTTTGGCACAGAGTTTCTTAAATCCTTACATGCTATCATAGCATCTGCAAATAGGACTACTTTGACTTCTTTCTTTCCAATTTCTAGCCCCATGATCTCCTTTATTTTTCTAATTACTCTGGTTAGGACTATAAGTACTATATTGAAGAGGTATGGTGATAGTTAGAAAGCCTGGTCTTGCCCCTGATTTCAGTAGGATTGCTTTAACTTCCTCTCCATTTAATTTGATGTTGGCCATAGGCTTGCTGTATATTACCTTTATTGAGTTTAGGTATGTGCCTTGTATCCCAATCTCTCCACGACTTTTACGATGCAGGGGTGTTGGAATTTATCAAAGACTTTATCTGCATCTAATATGAGCTGACACTCTGTTTTTCTTTCCTTTCAAGTTTTTTTTTTTTTTTTTTTTTTGGTGGGTTACACTAATGGATTTTTATATGTTGAACCATCCCTGCATCCCTGGGATGAAGCCTATTTGATCATGGTGGGTAACATATTTGATGTTTTCTTGTATTTAATTTGTGAATATTTTATTGAGTATTTTTGCATCAATATTAAGGGAAATTAGTCTGAAAATGTTCTCTTTTTTTTGAGTCTTTGTGTAGTTTAGGTATCAGCGTGACTTTGGCTTCATAGAATGAGTTTAACAATGTTCCTTCAGTGTCTTCTTTTGTAGAATAGTTTGAGGAGTATTAGTATTAGCACCTTTTTGAAAGCCTGATAGAATTCTCTGCAAAAATCCATTGGGTTTGACCTTTTTTTGGTTGGTAAACTTTTCATGACTACTTCTATTTTCTTAGAAGTTATAAGGCTGTTTACCTGATATTGATTTAACTTCAGTAAGTAAAATCATCAAGAAAATTGCCCATTTTTGGAAATCAGTCTGACACATTCTCAGAAAATCGAGAATAGCTCTTTCTCAAAACCCAGTTTTACCACTCCTGGGCATTTACCCAAAAGACACTCCAACAAACAAGAGGGGCATTTGCTCAGGTATGTTCATAGCAGCTTTATTTGTAATAGCCAATAGCTGCCAGCAACCCAGATGTCTCTCAACTAAAGAATGCAAAAAGAAAAGTGTATTACATTTACATAATGGAATGCTAATCAGCTATTAAAAACAAGGAAATTATGAAATATGTAGGCAAATGGAAAGAACAAGAAAACATCATCCTGAATCAGGTAACCCAGACCCAGAAAGACACACATGGTTTGTACTCACTTATACGTAGATAATAGTGATACAGTATAATATAGGATATTAGATGGAGAAAAAAAAAGGTAATCCATGACAAAATAAAATTTAAGAAGTATCTATGAATCTGTCGTTACAGAAAGTACTAGAAAAAAACTTCAACTAGAAGAGATTAACTACACCAAAGAAAACTGGAGTGTAAATAATCTTGGGCAGAAAGGCAAAGGTAGGGAGACTATACTAACCAAACAACCCAACAGGAGTCAGTACACACTGCTTGCTGTTAACTCTCAACATCAATGGTCTCAACTCCCCAATAAAGAGACACAGACGAACAGAATGAATATGCACCTCTAAAAAAACATGCCTTGACACAGAGGACAGAAGTCACCTTTCACTAAAATGGTGAAAAAAAAAAAAGTTCCAAGAAAATGGACCTAAGATGCACCCACTGTAGCCATCCGAATATCTGACAAAATACATGTTAAACCAATTGAAGGGCAATGATCATCTTAATGATGATATTATATTTTAAAAATCTGTATTTTAATTCTTTGAGCATTTCCTACAATATATGTTCTTGCTTTCTAAAATGTCCTTACGCAGGGAGATCCTACTGCCTGCTGCACCTGAAAATCCCTTCTCGCCACAGGGTTCATGTACTGTGCAGGGTCATCTCCTAGACTGGCAAACCTATGGAAATGCTTTTCTCTTCTGTTTGTTTTTAATTCTTTGAATTTATACTATAATTACCTCATTTCCTCATCCCTTTATTCATTCAAATCGCTTCTGCATACCTCCTTTCAAATTCATGACTGTTGTTTTGTAATTACATATATATGCATATGTGTGTATTCCTAAGATACTTTTATATGTGTGTGTGTGTATATATGTTCGTCTATCTGTAAATATGTGTACACATATGTAAAGGTGCCTTACAAGGCCAGAAAAGGCTGCAAAATTTCCAGACCCTTTAGTTACAGGCTGCTGTGAGATTCCCAGTGTTACTGCTAGGAGCTTATCTCCTTCCTTTAAGAATGACAGAAAGTGTTCTTAATTATTGTGTCACCTCTTCAGCCCAAATTAGTGTCTCTTCTTGTAGGTTACATAGTCACTGTATTTGTGTCTTGATGCTCAACCATAAATAAAAGAAATTAGGTGTAAGGACCATGAGTCCTGGGCTTTTGTAATCCCATGTATACATGCACAATAATTTAAGATGATTTTATTTATATACAAAACCCAAAGATTCAAAATTACTTTAAAATGTAACAGATACTTGTAACAAAATGGCAGACAAATCTATTCCATATTTACATTTTAGACATAATCTTACTTCCTCTTTGGCTTAGCAGTCTTCAAGCCAAATACATGCAAATAACTTACTCAAACATTTCTGGGTATTATAATATACACATACTTCAATAAGTTTTTGTTCACTTTTTCTGTCATATGTTTTCTCTTAAATGATATGAGTGCTTCTACAAATGCTTAATGAAGACTATTGTGAGAAAGTTTGATTACTTTAACAGTAACTCAATATTAAAAATAAAACAGTGTGATAACTTGAATGAATGATGGAAAACATTATGTTCATTTATTTAAAAGTATACCATTTCTCTTAAACTACAATCATATATTGGTACAGTGAAAAAATGCTTCTAAAATCTATCTAAAACAATAAATGAGGAATGCTAGGTAAACACGTTCTGCATACTGTGGAGTGGCTTCGTATTAGAATGTCAGCATTGTGTGTACCCTACCCTGAGGTCCTCACCATACTGTAAAGAAGCAGAATAACATAACCACTACAGAAAGGGAAATGGTATATATAATTTCCAAACAGTGTTTAAAACACAATAATTGGAAAACTCTGTAGATTTAGTATAGCTAAAATCATGGAAATGAATATAAATACCCCAAAGCAATGTTTTAATTATAGAAAACAAGGAAAATGGTTACTACCTGTGGAATTTTTGAAATAAAATTTGTGGGAGCCAAGTAATGATTTACATTTTGTTCATAGTCATGGGTACTTCCCTTGACAAATGCAGAAGGATGATTGAGTGTCCAGAAAGTGTCATTAAGCAGATGAGTTGATGTTCTCAGAAGAATTATAGAGGTGCATGTTGGCAGTGAGGAGCAGAGAATTGTGGGAAATATGAAAGATATATTAGCATCCATCTGTAGGGGAAACTTTTAGAGAAAAAAATAAAAACAGAATCAATAGGATATTCAATAAGATTCCTGAGAAAGCTGTAGGACAGCTTAGGTAAAGCCCTAAATTGTTCATTAAGGTTTAGTTTGATTTAGTTTATAGAATCTTTAAAACAAAACAGAGATTACATTTTAAAACACCTTCAGCTCAATTACAGGTTAGGCATTTTAACTAACATTATCTTCAATGGTGAATTTTAAATAATTTCAGAGAATGAAATGTACATGTAGTGGTTAGAAAACTGGCTGCTTCTGAGAAAATATAAATTCACATTTCTTCCCTGTTTCATTATTGATGGAAATTACAGGTTTTTTGTCTCCAAACCAGAACCTGGAGGCAAAAATGGGAAGTAAATATAAAATATCATTTAAAGATATAGTCAGTCATAAAAAATTCAATTCATCAAAATATATAAACTGGCTAGAAAGATAGAAATGATTGATAAATTGGATTAGTTAACATTTTTAAAACTAAAGACAAAATCTAGAGAACAAATTGAAAGCATGGGGCATTAAATAAGCTACTAGCAACCTAAATATACATAATAGTAAGCAAATCTTTATATTCCAGCATAAGGTTGGCCAGAGAAAGAACAAATATTCTGCCAAAAAATACAAATACTATCCACACACACACACATGCACACACACACACACACACACACACACAGACACACACCTCATAGTAAAAAAATGAAATAGATAGCAATAAAAAATGAAAGCAGGAAAATAGAAGTTCATATTTCAACAGAGTATATGTTATCAGACATGTTGAAACACTATCATTCTTACTATTATCTCATGACTAGATACAGGTAATACCTTGAACATATAAGAAAAAAATCTTTTTGATATATACTCATTTCACATTATGATAGAATATTTAGCTGAGTTACAGATTGTTCCCAGAGCAATGCACACATACACAGGGCAACAAGTTTGTTATTGCTCAATTCCCAACTCTACCCTGAATAGTGTACAAATGGCTAACTTGTCATTGGTTATTGTGCAAGACTCCACAAGATTCTCTGGTTTAGAATCTCTGACATCTACTTTTGTATTTTTAACCAAAGAAGCAAACTTAAATTTACCAAAAATCATGTCTGATACATATTGTGCTGTCTGTTCAACCATACATCTCTTAAAACACAACTCATTTGTTTTCTTGATACCATTTCTCTATTTATTTATTTATTTTAATTTAATTATTTTATTTTTATTATTAGTTACATTTTTTAACTCTGTATCCCTGCTGTATCCCGCTCGCTCCCTCATTCCCTCCCAATCCTACCCTCCCTCCCTCATCTCCTCCCTGCCCCTTTCCCAGTCCACTGATAGGGGAGGACCTCCTCCCTTTTCATCTGACCCTGTTTTATCAGGTATCTTCAGGACTGGCTGCAAAGTCCTCCTCTGTGGCCTAGCAGGACTGCTCCTCCCTTGGGGGTAGGGGAAGTTAAAGAGCCTGCCATTGATTTCCTGTCAGAAATAGTCCCTCTTCCCCTTACTAGGATAACCCAATTAGTTACTGAACCACCATAGGCTACATCCGAGCAGAGGTTCTAGGTTATAACTATGCATGGTCCTTGGTTGGAGAAACAGTCTCATATAAGACCTCTGTGTCCAAGTATATTTGGTCCTTGTGAAACTCCTATCCTCTCCACAACTCATTTTTTAAACACGAATCTATTTACTCATATGCATTATTTTTCCTCAAGTCAAGTTTTCCCAGTTCCTAATTTCTGCATTTCTAACCTCATGGCTTCATTTGATGGTATCTGATTTTGTGTAACTAAGAGACCCTTTGCATGGAAAATTGAATATGTAATGATGAAGCACGGCCCTGTTCTAATTCTACTGATATGTTACAAGGAATCTGTTTCCTACTGATTGATTAGGTATTAAAATAGCAGAGTGATTCACATTCCACTTAAGGGGGAATTCTTAAAATCTGCAGGGGTAAAAAGATGAACAAGACAAAATCATCAGAATAGGCTCCAGACATGTAAAACTAAAGGTAACATTAATTACAGCCCAAATCTTAGTGAGATCGGAGTGAAAACTTTACAGAGAAACTCTCCTTGACACAGCGTCTATTACCTAATGAACGTTGGATGAAGTACAACAAAAACATTAATGCACAGGCATGAAAGAAAGGCAAACATAGTCTGAAGAGAAAAAGCGCTTATCAGAAAAGTAATTTAAGTAAGTATCATAAATATATTAAAGGATACACTGAGAAAAGCAGACAACATGTAAGAACAGATGGATTGCATAAGCAAAGCATTTTCAGAGGGATTGAGAGGAAGTGCTGGAAATAAACGAAGTGTAATAAAAATGAAGGACACCTTTGGGGAGCCATCTGTGGACTAGGTACACATAGCAAAAGCATTAATGAATGTGATTTGTTCTTTGTAACATTTTTAACAACAACAACAACAAAAAAAAACTTAGAGGAGGATGAAATACATCCAAGAAGTATGGGATAAATTTAAAAAGTGTCCCAAATGAACTATCAGAACACTGGAAGAACAAGGGAAGTAAGACAGAGAATTCACATCAGTGATGATCACAGCAGATATTAAATCAGTTATCCAAGAATTTCAGAGGACAGTGTAATTTCAATTAACAGTTTAAATGCTAACAGTTTAACAGTAACAGAAGCCTATAAATAGTAACATTATCAAATTAGGGAAAAAGGTAAAGTAAAAACGTTAGGAGGAATCAGAAGTGAATCTCTTATCTACAGAGCAACAAGAACTAATCTTTTGCCATATCAAGAATAAATGTAATATTCACAGTGTAGGAAAAGCATCCCTAGCCTTCAGTGTTTTAAGCAGCAATTATATGCAACAAAAATGAGGGTTGAAGCCTTCCAATATAGACTCTGGAGTCCTATGGAACAGGAAAAAATGAAATGATCTTTGTCAGATTCAGAGCTAAATAAAATACTGACAAATGAAAACATAAGCATTAAGTTACAACTCTCTTTTTACATTCTCAAATGTTCTAGTAGATGAGACTGTGGTTGAGTTTTAAATTTGAGACTGTATTGAGTAATATTAGAATATGATATTAAGCAGAACAATCACAAGGAAGGAGAGGTGGATAGTGGAAACACTCCTTGATATGGACACAAAGAGATAGTGCTCTGTCTTAAAAGGACTGGTTGGCTCTCTTAGACATAGTGATTGTAAAAATGATTAAGGGTATATAATTAACATCTTAAGAAGAGAATGGATTTATATTAAATGGTTTGTAAAACTGTTTAACCGGGAAATGAGTATGAGATAATATAAAGTAGAAACACATAGAGTAGCGTTTTACAAATATGGCAGATATTAGGCCAATCATGAAGGCTATAATTTTAAATGTGCAAATATGAGTAGGCAGGCCAATAAAAGAGGACATCAGAATGGGGAAATAAATATCAAGGCCTAATTGCATAATGTGCATAAAAACCCAACGTAAAGATAAAGACACATTAAAAAATAAAGGATAGGCAGAACTGAATCACATTAAGCTGAGCTAGCTATATTTATCACAAAACAGATTTGATAATAGGACAAGCATTGAGAACAAGAGAAAACTGAAATTTATAACGGGGTCAGTTTAAAGACTCTCATGCATTCTTTTGAAACAAAAGAGTGCATGGGAGTTTTTAATATGTAAGCATCTAATAACAGTATAAAAATCTATGATGCAAAGCTAATGGAAGTATAAAAAGATATAAAATAAACCAGTGATATCCTAAACTCATTAAGTTTCTCAGTAATGGCCATAATAATCAGGAAGGAATTTACATGCATGTTAATGACATTATCCTTACCATTAATCAATAAGCTATAAGGATCAATGTGTAGTTCAGCGGTATAACCTAGCATGAGTGAAAATCTTGATTATATTCCTAATCCCATATCTCCAAAAAAATACTAAAATAAAACCCACTATTTTATAGACACATGAAATACTCCATCAATGGACAACATTTATCTGAAGGTAATATATTATATTAACCAACATAGAGTACATTCTGAATAGCATCATATATCTTAAAATATTTAAGAATATATATATTATGCAAATATGATCTTTATATATTATGAAAGTAAGATGGTAGAATGACAATTGAAAACTTAAAAAAAATGTGGTGATTAAAGAAATTTAAAAAAATTAAAGAAAACGTGAATCACATGAGAAGTCTCAAAAATGTAAACATATTTAAATACATTCCCCTGCAGAGGAATTCTAATCCATATGTTCGGATCCTCCGAACATGTTATGGGATAATATATGACTTTAATTTTGTAAGACACAATGGCATGGCTTCTTACAGGGGAGATCATATTCCTAAACATCATAAATCTAGTTAAACCATATAACATATCAGAAAATTACTGTTGAATGAAGGCTTTTCTACAAGCTAATTAATATTTTATTACAAAATTCTTGTCTAGTTCAGATAATGAAACTCTGAGAAACTGTTTAAAACAAAGGGGAGCCTAAGAACATTTGACAATTCAATGTAACATGATGTTTTAGATAGAAAAAAACATGGAATAGACTGAACAGCAGGAACATCTCAGTTAAAATAACATCATAATTGGTCTCAGCTACATTACTGTAATGGAGACTGTGGGGGAGGGAGAGGGAACGAGATGGAGTACAATATGAATACTTAGCAATGAGTGATACATTGGCACATTTGGAGAAGTGTTGGCATAGGCTGACTTTTAAATGTAGTGCTCCTGGAAACTCCTTTATTGGCAAGTTAATTTAGTTCCTAGCCATTTTGCCTCTTCTAGAAAGGACACTTGATTCTAATGTACAGTAAGACTTTTATTTTTCTTATCTCCAGCAATTGTAATGACCTTCAGAAGGTCCTCAAATGAGAGGGGCATGCAATGTAATTAACTACTCCTCTGAGATTTGTTAAGCAAATAATGAGTTGAAAAGGCATGGGCATTTGCTCAACCATGTTTGTAGCAGCTTTATTTGTAATAGCCAGAAACTGGAAACAACCCAGATGTCCATCATTGGAGGAATGGATACAGAAATTGTGATACACTTACACAATGGAATACTACTCAGCAATTAAAAACAAGGAAATCATGAAATTTTCAGGCAAATGGTGGGATCTAGAAAAAAATCATCCTGAGTGAGGTGTCCCAGAAGCAGAAAGACATACATGGTATATACTCACTTATGTAGACTATTAGATACGATAAACATACTAAAACATGTGCACCTAAAGAAGATAAACAAAGAGAACCCGGGGTAAGGTGATCAATCCTCACTTAGAAAGACAAATGAGGTGGACATGGGAAGTAGAAGAAAACAAGTAACAGGACAGGAGCCTACTGCAGAAGACCTCTGAAAGACTCTACCAACAGTGTATCAGAGCAGATGCTGAGAGTCATAACCAAAGCTTTTTGGCAGAGTGCAGGGAATCATAAGATAAAAGGGGAAGTTAATATAACTGGGAGAGGACAGGAACTCCACAAGGACAAAATATATCAGGGTCTGGAGTCCTCTATGAAACTCTTTCTCCAACCAAGGACCATGTATGGATATAACCTAGAACCCCTGCTCGGATGTAGCCCATGGTAGCTCAGTATCTATGTGGGTACCCTAGTAAGGAGAACAGAAACTATTTCTGACATGAACTCAATGACTGGCTCCTTTATCCCTCCCCCTCTTAGGGAGGATAAGCCTTGCTAGGCCACAGAGGAGGACATGGCAGTCAATCCTGAAGATACCTGATAAGCTAGGGTCAGATGGAAGAGGAGGAGAACCTCCCCTAGCAGTGGACTTGGAAAGGGGCAGGGAGGAGATGAGGAAGGGAGGGTGAGATTGGGAGGGAAAGTGGGAGGGGGCTATGGCTGGGATACAAAGTAAATAACCTGTGATTAATATAAAAAATTAAGATTAAAATAAGAGGGACTGCCTCTGACATAAACTGATTGGCCTGATCTTTGATCACCTCCCCCTGAGGGGGGAGCAGCCTTACTAGGCCACAGAAGAAAACAATGCAGCCATTCCTGATGTGATCTGATAGACTAAGATCAGAAGGAAGGAGAGGAGGACCTCCCCTATCAATGGACGTGGGGAGGAGCATGCATGCAGAAAGTGGAGCTAGGGTGGGATCGGGAGAGGAGAAGGGAGGGGCTTATGGGGGGATACAAAATGAATAAAGTGTAATTAATAATAATAATAATAATAATAATAATAATAAAAGAGGAAACAGAAAAAAATCTAAAATACATAAATAAAAATAAAAAAGTTAAAAATTAAAAAAAGAAAAGGCAATACCCATTACACTTTCACGGGTGTGGGCTGTGCATCTGTTATAATATCTAGAGCTGCAATATAAGTTATTTGGAAACCCAAAATATAAGGAAACAAGACTAATTTATCAAACACTGATTGAAGGACTATTAATCTGGACTCCCCCACTGTTGTAGGAGATCTTTTCCCCACAAGTTTATATATCTATCACATAAAGCTTTAATCTTATTATTTTGCTATCTGGTCCTACACATTTAATTTGTTTAACACTTCATTTTATTTTGGATAATTTTTCTATGTTTTCCCTTATCATATGGTCTCATCTCCCACAGTGAAAACAATGTACATTTGATATCTAGGATTATTGGTCATTGCTTGTTAATTTATGTAGTCATTAGGGTCAATATCAGCAGTAGTTCTAGTCCATTGATCCATGGTGTTGATGAAGATTTTGAAGGTCTAAGAATATTCTTATACTTTGCATTTGCATTTTTGAAAGCTAAAGTTTCAATTAATACCCGTTTCATATCTGGATCTGATATTTCTCTGTCCACAGCAGATGTTACTCAATGTAAGAAATCAATAAAAGTCTCTCTGGGGTTTGCATAATCTTTGTCAATGACATTGACATTTTTCCTTATTCCTCTACCTTATCCCAGGCTCTTAAAGATACTAAAGTACATTGTATAATAACAGAGTCATCAAATTGCCCAGATTTCATAAAATCAGCATATTTAACTTCATGTACACAAGATTTTTCATTATATTAACACCTTCAGACTTATTATGATTTTCCATAATTTCAACTTCTCGCCACCACGTCAGCCTTTGTAAATGAGAACCACCTTCCAGTAGAGCTGCCACAGAGCTTTCCAGTCTTGGGTAATAACCTTGTTTGGGGTATCCCAGGTATATAACATGTCTCACATAGGGTGAGTGCAAGATGTGCAGGGATAAAAATAGAGTGGAGTTTTAGGGAATGTCCATCTAATGCCTGGCCCAACCTGAGACCCACTCCTTGGCAGAGAGCCAAACCCTGACACTATTAATTATTCTCTGCTATGTTTGCAGAAAGGAGACTAGTAGAGCTGTGTTCTGGGAGGTTCCACCCAACAGCAGATTAAAACGATGCTGAGATTTGCAAGCAAACATTGGGCATAGCAAATGGAGTTTTGTGGAAGAATGAGGGAAGAATAGAAGATAGGAGCTCCACAAGAAGACCAATAGAGCCAACTAACCTGGGCCCAAGGGGGCTTATGGAGCACCAGCCAAAGACTACACTGGGACAATGGGTAGCTTGGCCAATGTATGAGTGCCTTAGAAAGGGGAAAGGGGGCTATCTCTGACATTGACTCTGTTGCCAAATTTTTAATCACTTTCCTCTGGTGGGACTGTCTTGTCTGGTCACAGGCAAAGAAGATGCTGTGCTAAGTTCTTTTTTTAAATTCATTTATTTATTTTATTAATTACAGTTTATTCAGTTTGTATCCAACTGTAGCCCCCTCCCTCTACGCCTTTCGGTCCCCCCTCCCTCTCTCATCTCCTCATGCACCTCCCCTAGTCCACAGATAAGGGAGGTTCTACTCCTCCTCTATCTGACTCTAGCCTATCAGGTCATATTAGGACTGGCTGCATTGTCCTCCTCTGTCCTGGCAAGGCTGCTCCCCCATCAGGGGGAGGTGATCAAAGAGCCAGCCACAGAGTTCATGTCAGAGACAGCCCCTGCTCTCTAACATCTTGTTGTACAGTTTTTTTTCTTTAATCTTTTTTGAGAGGAAATATATAGATTACGATTGAAAGTAAGGAGGAGTTTACTCTGGCATTCATGACTTCAGTAAGTACTGTGATGTCTTTTTCAAGTAAAATTTGTGTCTCCTTAACCTTTGCTCTTTAGAGATCTGAAATGGAGATTTCCATTTTTTTTTTAATGAAAGAAAAGTCTGCCTATATAATTAAGTTTATGTTTTGGAGTATCTTATTGGGATTTGCTGCTCAGAGGTTCCTGCAGTTCCATTGTCTCCTGAGTCTCTTTGGGCTTCCAGCAGAAATTGAAGAATTGAGGCATTTTCTTGAGATGATCCCAGGTGAATTTCTCTCTGTGGCTTTCTGTCAAATGTCTCATGTCCTCCAAATTGTTTGTATCAAGAGTCCTCTACATTCTTCAACATTAGTGACATTCCTCCTCCGATCATGTTAGGTTTTCCAACCATACTAGTTGCCAGATGTAAATGTTGTTTTTATTTCCTCAAATGAGGTGATGAGATGAAGCCAAGCCTTTCTAGCTCTTTCTCAACTCTGTCTGGTTCAACTTAGCTGTTCTGGTATCAACTCTTCTTCATGCTGACTGATTCAAACTCGCTTCTATTGCTTCTGACTGAACTCCTTTTACTAGCCTCAAAATAATTCTGACTATATGTTTTAATGTTCTGAGCCCTTCTCAATCTCTGACTTTTTCTATATTCACCTGTGTTTAACTCTCTGTAAAACTGATAGTAATCAACTCTAGGTAATAACTCTCACTGTCTCTATCTCTGTCTCTGTCTCTCTCTCTCTCTGAACTGCTCTTAAGTAGTCTCTGTCCTGTCCTGTTCTTGTGAGAATTGGGCATATCCTATCTCTGACTCACTCTGTCAAACATTTCTCTGATATGTCACTTTTTCTGAACCCTCAATTACATATGACTTTCAAATATGGTTTTTGCCTTTGATAAACTAACAGTACTTCTTTGTTTGGTATTAAAGGGGTGTACTAAGTGTGTCTGTATTCCAGCCATATCACCCTGTAATCCAGGGCATGTCTGTATTCTAGACGGACTACATAGACCTTTGGATCTGATCCCTTGATAAAGAAGCCATATTGCTGGATTAAAATTTTTCTACAAGGCACTTGTCTATGAATGCATCAAAATATAATAGCAAAGGCAACTCTAGATTTCATCTGGCTACTAAAGAAAAGTTTCTGTACATAAACCAAGACCTGACCTTGCATCTGCAACAAATAAGTACCAACTTCAGATAGTGCATTCATTTATGTCAACAAACAAATGCCTAAACACATGTTTACTTGTTGAAGTAATCTTCAGAAAATCAGAGCAACGGAATTTTCATTTGATTGTCCTTATTATGTGGTATTATTTCCACACAATCATTCAGTTCTTCTCAATTCTATATCAATGTGGTTCTCTATGAGGTTTGTATATAAAACACACTGCCACCATTCACCAGTTGTCCACTATTCTGCTCCCCCACCAACACAGAGTAAGATTTATATCTTACTGCTAGCCCCTTCTTGAAAAAAAGCAAGCTCCATGTTCACACCAGTGCTCAACACAAAACAGGAAAATGCTTGCTGTTTCAGGAGGTAAGCAAAGTATTCAACGAGGTCTTTTAATCCATCATACCTGGATCCTGGACTGTGTTTATGAGTAATCCTAGCTAAGCCTAGCATTCTTCCCTTCTGGGCATTATGGGTCTCAGCAAAACCTTTCCTTATCAAACCCTCTTCATGTTCTAGGACCCCTTCTGTAAGTCTCTACTTTTGGAGGAGCCAACTTTTGCCATCCTGTTCCTCTGAATCTTCTGGATTTTCTCATCAACGATATTGACAGCAAACAAAATCAAGGCAAAAAGAAGCATTGACTTTTTTTTTCACATTCTATTGTATATTCAATGTTTTCAAGGTCCTTTCCTTACTGAGCTTTCTACAGAAAAGACATGATAGTACCAGTATGTAAAAATGCACAATAAATTGATTATTTTGAAAATATAGTCACAATTTCTCTAGATTAATAAGTTAATGTAACCATGGAAATCATTTTTAAGCTTTTTTCAATTACACTTAGCATTTCCTTTTATTTAGTTAATAATATTTGACGTAGACAATCATCAGTGCATTTGTTCATTATTTATGATGATTAGCTGATTGTTGTTCCTTTTTAAATTTAATTTTATTTGTATATTTAATTATTACAATGTATGCACTTTGTATCCTTTCTGTAGCTCCCTCCTTTGTCTCCTCCCAGTCCCACAAACCTTCCCTGTTCTCCCCCTGTGCCTTTTTCCCAATCCCTTGATAGCAGAAGACCTCCTCCCACTCTATATGACCTTAGCTTATCAGGTTTCATCAAGGCTGGCTGCATCATTTTTCTCTGTGGCCTGGCAAGGCTGCACTCCCAGGGGGAGGTGATCAAAGTGTTGGCCACTAAATTCATGTCAGACAAAGCCCCTGTATCCTTTACTAGGGAACCCATTTGGAAACTGAGCAGACAATGGGCTTCCTTTGGACAGGGGTCTACGTCTTCTCCATGAATGGAAACCATGAAATTTGTAGGCAAATCGTGGAAATGAGAAAAGATCATCCTGTGTGAGTTAACCCAGAAGCAGAAAGACAGCTATAATATATACTCCCTTATAAGTGGATATTAGCCATGTAATATAGGATAAACATACTAAAATCTATAGCTTTAAAGAAGGTAAACCACAAGGAGGACCTAGGAAAGATGCTTACTCCTCATTCAGAAGGGCAAATAGGAGAAGGCAAGTAACAGCACAGGAGCCTTCTACAGAGGACCTCTGAAAAACTCTACCCACCAGGGTATAGAAGGAGATGCTGTGACTCATAGCCAAACTTTGGGCAGTATGCTGGAAACCTTATGGAAGAGGGAGACAGAAAGAACTGGAGGGAAAAGAAACTCCACAAGGAGTAAAACAGAGCCAAAATACCTGGGTCTGCAGAGGCCGATACTCCAATGATTGTTATTTCTTAAATCTGAAAATAGTCAAGTGTAAAAAATGTTTTACTATTAAACTGTGGAAGTTGGTCAATAAAAGTACTTTAAAGTATGTCAGCAATAACCTTATCATATTGATATCTCTGCTTTAAGTATCATGAGATATTTTCAGTTCATATATGAGACTTTATTAAACATGTAAGAGAATGATGTATTTATACACATAAGTACTTCTGTGTATTTACACAATAGACTTAATAATACTTATCACTGATATATTCTCAACATGTAGATAATGTATTTAAGAGAAGTATAGCATAATAATAATAATATAGTAATAAAATCAAGCCTACCCATAGACAAGATTTATATAGTTTGTCGATGAAGGATATTTATCATAAAAGAACACATTAGAATTTGCCACACAGACTCAGAACATTTATGGTATGTCTTTTGAGAGATGGCGTCTTCACACATTTCTTTTGTTTATGTGAAAGTTGCTGAGGTTAAAGGAATTTCTTGGTCTTTTACTGTAAAAGACTCCCTGAGTCCCGTTCAATCTAAAGAGCTTATTAAGCTGTTCTGAAAAATGTGTCTCAAGTTGGTAAAGAGAAAGCCATTGAACAGAACAAAGTGCCTCAGAAAATTGGGAGAATAGAAGTGGAACCAGCTAGTGAGAGATATCTTAAGAACTCCCATGGAAGCTTTGTGCTTACTTGATCTTTCTTTCATATGATTGCATCTTCATTTCCCCTTTCTCTAACTGCACAAAAACTTCTCACTGAAAGAATTCTTAATGATGCAGTAAGAGAAAGACTTAATTTTCATCTTATACAAGCCATAGTTGTTATCAAAAGAAATATATATGTTCGTATATATGCAATATCTATCTGTCATCTATCTATCTATCTAGATACAGATATTGTGTGTGTGTGTTCATGCATACACATGAACTTAAGGATGTGAGAAATGAGTAGAAATAAACTTTGGATACTTTCCTCAGCCACTTGACATACAGTCTTCCACTGAAACTTGAACTGGCTGATTTGGCTACTCTGGCTGGGTAACCAAGGTTCAGGAATTTCCCTGTCTCTGTGTCCTCAACACTGGGAATTCAAGTGTGCTCCACCACATCCTGAGTGTATCAGTTTCTTCACTATACCTGTACTTATGATGCATACAATATTGTAAGTTACAACACACCTTATAGATCTGACTGGGTCAAAATTATTAGATGACAATAAGTGTAAAATATCATTGTTATTTACTTTCTTCAATTTGTAAAGATTTCCATACATAAAACAATTAGTTTATGTATTAGACTTACATACAAATATTATATATATATATATATATATATATATATATATATATATATATATATCAGGGAATCTGTTAGCTATAGAAAATGCCAAGTACTTTACATCTATTTGAATTGTGCTCAGAAATCACATGTACTGTATGAATCTGAGTGGTGTTCCATGTGGCATAATGCACCGGGTTTGCTTTCAGGATTCTGTGATGAATGGCAGTCCTTCCTTCCTTCCTGCATTCACCTCCAGAAATGAGTTGCCAAAGATATCATTTTGAAAAATAAGCGGAAATAGTTACTATGCTTATCATTTAATAAATAGATGTTAAAAATAAATGGCCTGCCATTGCTACTGGACAAAAATGACTTAACTTTGAAAACTTGGTATTACTTCCATCATTTGGTACTTTTGAGAGCTTCTTGTGATATCTGACAGTTTCTTAACCACTTATGTCACTTTATGATTTCAGGCACTCACATTTTCTTTTGCATAAATGTAAAGTATGGCTTTCAAGCTGTATTGTGTTTTTTTTTCTTTTTTACTTTTGTGAAGGTATTGTCAGTGAAGAAAGACAGATAAGCTAGACAGTTATTTTTAAAGGAAGAAGTGACAGCCTTTTGTTCTTGAATGCCATTTGAATTCATGAGATATTTTCTGATGTGTCTATCACAGCAGGTTAGCAGCACAGAACTCAGTAGTTTATAACATGTCTTCCTTTCCCATCTGTGGTGACCTCTTGACATGGCCTTTGTGAGACTTCAAAAAAAAGGCTTTCCACATTTTCACCTCCCCAGGGGCTGCAATTTACAAATCCTTGGAAGCATAATAAAAATCAAAATGAAAACTGAGCTTTGTACAGTGAATTTAAAAATAAATAAATAAATTATGTAAAGAAAAGAAAGATAAAGTTATCGAAATGCATTTAATTGCTTTCCACCAGGGCTTAAGCCTTAATTAGGCAGCTGGTAAAAATTTACCAACGTGCAAACACTGCCTGAAACCTAAAGATTACTCACAGTCCAAATCTCTAGGTGTTTAAACTTTAGCAATTAGTGAGCTGTGTGGATTAAGTGGGGTTTTTAAAGCATAAGTCTTCATTTTACTTCTATAATGTTTGTTTTTTACTTTTTTCTCCATAGTAGTTCTACCAAGTAAAAAGACACAAAGGTGTGTATCAGGTGGTATACATCAATATTATTAACACATAAAAGTCTACATATTTTATTAATGTCATTTATTAAAATGACACTATATATATATTAATTAATCAAAATTACAAAATGTTACTAACACTTAACATTAATGATAAAACATACAGAAACTTTAAATTTGTCACTTTTCCATCAGGTTGACTTTTCAAATTTTAGTAGATTTATTGCTTTTTACCAGTAATACCTTTACTTCCTTTCTTCCTTCATTCAGACGTAGTCCAAAATCCATAGGCATTAGTATGCATATTTTGGCCAGACTACAAACACTTGTTATTTGTGTAGTATATTTTGGTAACTGTTTTATGTGTGTCTATTACTTCCTGTCCTATTTTTAGGAATTTTATATTGAAGACAAGGATTGTTTTCCATTAGTGTGTCTTCAAGGATGATCTCATCCTATTATTTTTCTTCAAAATGAAATTCTTAAAAAAATACTTTAAAATCATTAAGTGTTTTTTTATAGTTAAATTAAGGTATTCTGAAAGTTTATGAGGGAGACCATTATGTAATAAGCTATAAAGACATCTAGATATATTTAGAAATCTTAAATCATGTTTAAATGCTAGGCAAGTTTATACTCTGGTAATATAAGAAAATATCTCAGCATGGATTATTTATGAAGAAAATAAATGTACTTCTCAGGTATCAGAAATTTTGACAAAACATGACAGTTTTTTCTGTCTCACCTCTCAGTACAGCTGATTTGGGAGTGAAGTTTTCACTATTGCTGTTGGGGAGGATTTATTCAAACTAGAGCACCTGTTTTCAGGTGTGTTTCCCCTATGAGGACATAATTTATTTATTTTGCCATCTTTAACAGGAGTCTATTACTTTAGCTGTGCCTAGTCTACTGACACTACTCCATGTATCTTCTGAATCAAAGTTTACGTTTAAAAAGAAATAAAAGCATCTCAATATCCTGCGTTTAGTCCCTAAATGACTAAAACACAAACACATCAGTGTTTGAAAATATTCAATATGATTATATTTCTAGATGTATATGTCTTTACATGAACCAATTAATTATATATTAATGTTTCTTCTTCCTTATAGAAAAATGACAACTGGATGAATAAAATCAATATGGCTGGGTGCCAGAAACATATATTTCATATCTTCTGTGTTGAATATATAAATGTTTACTAGTAAATATAATCTAAAAGACTCTTTCTTTATCAAAAAGTTAGCTAAAAGTTATATTGGGCTGTAGCCTCAATTATTTATTTTGTTAAATCAGTTTAATAAATGTAACTTGGTGCCTTAATATTTATACATAAAGACATATTATTGATACAGTCAAGAAAAATTAACAGTTGTCATTTTCGGTACTAATCTTGTTATATGTTTGATCCCTGTGAATATTTATCCAACATAAGATAGTCATCTCCATGAATCTCCAGAGTCAAAAGTAAAAGTGTTAAAGTAAGCTTCAAGGATATTTCGGGGAAATGACTTTGATCTCTGTCTCGTGGTTATCACTCCTATGATAAAACAGCATGATCAAAGAAACTCAGGAAGGAAAGGATTTACTTGGCTATGCTTTCTCATCACTATTCACATAGTAGGAAGTCAGGACAGTAACCCAAACAGTTGGAAGCAGATGCAGAAACAATGGAGAGGTCTTACTTACTGGATTTCTCTCTATAACTTCTCTCTCTCTCTTTCTCTCTTTATTTTAATAGAAGTCCGGACCACCAACCCATGAATGACACCACCTACCATGGGCTGGACCCTCCTTCATCAATCACTAACTAAAAAAATGGGAACAGGAACTGTCTCTGAGGTGAACTCAGTGTCTGGCTCTTTGATCACCTCCCCCTGAGGGGGAAGCAGCCTTACCAGGCCAGAGGGGAAAACAATGTAGGGAGTACTGATGAGACCTGTTAGGCTAGGGTCAGATGGAAGGGGAGGAGGACCTCCCTTATCTGTGGACTTGAGGAGGGGCATGGGAGGAGATAAGGGAGGGGGTGGGATTGGGAGAGGTTGAGAGAGCAGGCTACAGCTGGAATATAAAGTGAATAAAAAAAATAATTTATAAAAATATAAATATATTTTTTTTCAAAAGAGAGAATGCCCTACAGGCTTTCTATATTCCCATCATATGGAGAGTTTCTTCTCTTTCTTCTTCTTTCTCTTCTTCTTCTTCTTCTTCTTCTTCTTCTTCTTCTTCTTCTTCTTC
>NW_026596073.1:38383784-38551433 GCF_907164565.1 Psammomys obesus | reverse complement strand
TCTTCTTCTTCTTCTTCTTCTTCTTCTTCTTCTTCTTCTTCTTCTTCCTCCTCCTCCTCCTCCTCCTCCTCCTCCTCCTCCTCTTCTTTCTTTTGCTTCTTCTTTATTTTTATTTATTTTTTATTATTCTTGTTTTGTTTTCAATATATCCAACTACAGTTTCCCCTTCCTCCACACCTCTCTCTTCTCCCCATTCCAGGCCTCCCTGGGATATCAACCACACACAGCCTAACAAGTTCCAATAAGACCAGGCACAAATCCTCATATCAAAGCTGGGTGAGGCAACCTAGGAACAGGAAAGGGTCTCAAGAGCAGGTGAAAGACTCAAAAATACCTGCACTCCCATGGGGTTAGGAGTCCAACAAAAGCAACCACAACAAGCACGCAGAGGACTTAGCATGGACCCATGCAGGCTCTACGATTGCTGCTTTAGTCAGAAACCAGAGGCATTTTCTTAACTGAGGTTCCTTCTCAGCTGTCTTAGCTTGTGTCAAACTGACATAGAAATATCCAGCACAATATCTGTTTTAATGTTTTATGTTAATAATTAAAATTAACATAGAATAATACACGTAGCTTTGATTTTAATCTGCCACGAACATATTATGATATTTCTAATACACGGTTGAAATTTATTATTATAAAAAATATCTGAAATTCTGTAGAATGTCAATTTTCTTATTCTTTTGTGAGAGTTGGAGACAGAGCCTCACTATGCAGGTATGGTTAGCATGGGAATCACAATGTCTGCCTATCTCTGTAAAGAGTGCTCATATTAAAGGTGTGCATACAAAACAAACAACAGAGCCAACAAATCTAGGCCCCAGGCGTCCTGTGGAGACTGATGCACCAACAGATAACCATGGGTGGACTGGTCCTAGGACCTCTGCTCAGATTTAGACCATATGCAGCTCAGTCTTCATGTGGAAATCCCTAGGAAGCAGAGCAGTAGCTGTTCCTGACGTGGACTCTATTGCTTGCTCCTCCATCACTTTACCCCAGTGGAGTGGCCTTTTCAGGCCACAGAGGAAGAGGATGCCGGCACTCCTGTGAGACTTGATACACTGGGGTCAGTTATTAGAGGAGGAGGGCTCCTCCTTTCTGAGGACTAGAGCAGAGGAATAGAGGGGAGGAGGAAGGGAGAGTGAGACGGCTAGGCTAGAGAAGGGGCTATAATTGGGACATAAAGTAAATCAATTAAAAAAAATAAAGGTGTGCGTTCCCACACCATGGCAGAGTTTCAATTTTACATGTTATGGAAACAAATAATAAATAAAAATATTGAAACTCCCTTTAATATAACATTCATATTAAAACCCACTGAGCAGGAGCAGAGCTTCTCAACCTGTGGATCACGACTTCTTTGAGGTCAATCAAGTATCATCTAAGATCACTGGAAGGTACAGAAAATTGCATTAAAATTCATAAATTTACAAAATTAAAGTTATGAAATAGCAACAAAAATAATTTTATAGTTGGGGGTTCACCATCAAAGAAGGAACTGTATTAAGACACCCAGGTTTAGGAAGGTCGAGAACATTTGGTATAGAGTATTGTTTGTAAATCACAGATTTGCACTATAATTATGTAAAACTTTCATGTTTAACATTTATATCAATAACACTTGAATAATGAAATCTTTACAGGGAAGTCTTATTGCGGAGTATGGTGTAAGATGTCCTTTGATTAATGAATAGGGCCACCTTTGTTAGATCTTGTCACTATTTATGAATCTGCCCCTTCACTTACAAGGCAGATGACACATTTGCTCAATTACAGCTCCCTCGTTTCTAATTGTTTTATGTCACAATGATTGATTGTTGTCAATTTCTAGCAGTCAGCAGCAATGCTTCATTGTTTCATGTCATAAAATTAGTGTATATTTATTTGATTTTTCTGCCCACCATGAAACAGTTGCATAGAAATCCAGTTATTCTGAGCTGCCCAAAATTTAACTAACATAATATGGAATGAAATGCATATAATTTGAACATTAGAGAACATGTCCTGCTCTAAGAAATAAACAAGTATTCCTTTCCCAAACTGCCTTAGTATTGGGCAATAAGCACAATTTTGCTAAACATACCAGAAAAAATAAATTTGTTGCCCTTCTTTGTTGACTTTCCCTTTTTACGTGAGCATTTGGAAAGTAAATTGCATATCTTCTGAGCTAAAGTAGATACAACTCTTCATTAAAAGTGAAATAACAAAATGATTAACAATTAAATTTAAAAGGAGACTCTCCCTCTGCAAAGTCTGGGAGTAGACTGCCTACCCATGTATACACTGAAATTCTAGGTAGAAGGTAGCCTGTGATTTCCAAAGGAGAAAATAAGAACACTATTATCTAGTGTTCTTGGACCACTGAAACTCAATTTTATAGTAGGGAATTCTTGTTTTAAATTTTCATTTATTAATTTATTTATTCACTTTACATCCCAATTGCAGCACCCCTGCCTCCTCTCCTCCAAGTTCCCCCTCACATCCTCTCACCTTCTCCTCAGAGAAGGCAGGACTCCCATGGGTACCATCTCTCACTGACACCTCAAGGCACAGCAGGATGAGGTCCATCCACTCCCACTGAGGCCAGACCAGGCAGTCCAGTGAGGGGAAAAAGATTTGAAGGTAGGCAAAAGAGTCGAAGACAGACATTGCTCCACTTGTTAGGGGACCCACATAAAGACAAAGCTGCACATCTGGTGTATATGTGTAAGGGGCGTAGGTCCAGCACAGGTATGATTTTTGGTTGATGCTTCAGTTCCATGGGCCACGAGTAGTTGATTCCATAGATGTTCTAGTGGTATCCTTGATGCCTCCAGGGCCCTAAAATCTTGTCTCCACTTCTTTAGAAGACTCCCCAAGCTCTGTCTATTGTTTGGCTGTGAGTCTCTGCATCTGTTTCCGTCAGCTGCTAGATAAAGCCTCTCAGAAGACAGATATGCTGGGCTCCTCTCTATAAGCATGAAAGAGTATCGTTAATAGTGTCATGGGTGGGCTCTCTCCCATGGAACGGGTCTCAAATTTGGCCAGTAATTGGTTGGACATTTCCTCAATCTTTACTCCATCTTTATCCCTGCACATCTTGTAGGCAGGACAAATTTTGAATCGAAGGTTTTGTCCGTGTGTTGGTGTCCCATCTTTCCATGCCTACAGTCATGCCTGCCTACAGGAGGTGTAGCTACACTTCAGTCTCCATGTTCCCCAGAGTTAGGTGTCTCAGCTTTGGTCACTCCCATATGCTTCTAGAATTCTACCCCATCCTTGGTCTCAGGCTTGTCCCAGAGATATACCCCACACCAAGTATTGTTCTCCCTCTCAGTCCTCTCTCACCCTACTCTCGCCATACCTGGAGCCCTCATTTTCTTTACACTCCCTCTGCCACCCAGTTTCCTTGCTCCATCCACATCTGTTGTCTATTTTATTTTCCCCTTAGGCACTACTTGTTACTTAGCTTCTTTTGAATCTATGGATTGCAGCATGATTATCCTTTTATACTTTTTTGGCTAATAGCCACTTATAAGTGAGTATATACCATGCATTTCATTCTAAATCTGGGTTTCCTCAGGGTAATATTGTTTTTATTTCATTCAATTCCCTGAAAATTTTATGATGTTTTTATTTTTAAGGCAAAAAGAGGGAATGAGTCAGGAGTCTGACACAGAGGACCGCTGAAGGCTCTGCCATGCAGACTATCAATGCAGATGCTGAGACTTATGGGCAACAACTTATGGGCAGAGTGCAGGGAGTCTTAGGAAAGAAGTGTGAAACAGTAAGATCTGGAGAGGACAGGAACTCCATAATGAGAGCAACAGAACCAAAAAATCTGAGCACAGGGGTCTTCCCTGAGACTGATACCGCAACCAAGGACCATGCATGGAGATAACCTAAGACCCCTGCACAGATGTAGCCCGTGATAGTTCAGTATCCAACTGGGTTCCACTGTAATAGGAACAGGGACTGTCTCTGACATGAACTGATTGGCCTGCACTTTAATTACCTCCCCCTGGGGGGGAAGCAGAATTACCAGGCCAAAGAAGACAATGCAGCCACTCCTAATGAGACCTAATTGACTAGGATCAGAAGGAAGGAAAATAAGACCTCCCCTATCATTGGACTTGGGGAGGGGCATGCATGCAGAGGGTGGAGGAAGGGAAGGATTGGGACAGGAGGAGGGAGGGAACCACAGGGAGGATACAAAGTGAATAAAGTGTAATTAATAAATAACTAATTATAAAAAGAAAAAAAACTGACTAATATTCCATTGTGAAAATGTACCACATTTTCTTTATCCATTCTACATCTCTTATACCAAAACAGTTTTATGTGATCTAAAAATGCAAGCTGTGTTTTTAGTGTACATGGTTCATTCCACCAGATGAAAAAAAAAATACCCAGCATACATAAAAAAAAAAAAGACCAAACACCTGTGGCTACATAGTTCATAAGACCCAGCAGAGAACCCAATACTATTGTTTTTCTAAAACCACAGAGATGAAAATGGCTCCTAATACTTATTTCTATAACTACATATGAGAACATCTTTCAGTCTTCATCAGAAAATCTCCTTCTTGTTATAAATGGAAACTAAGAGAGACCCACAACTAATCCTGCAAGAAACAAGAAATTGGAGTGCTTAATGCTTCTTTGAACACACATCATACCCCACTTCTCAGATATCTTTGAAGAAGAGGGGACAGAGAAATTACAAGAGACAAGCATGGTGAAGGACTCCAAGGAAACTCTGGTCTGTATACAGTAGGATAGTTTGGTGAATAAACTTTTAGTGATTGTATCTACATACAGAAGACAAGCACATGCTTAAGGCAAAAAATAAAAAAAGTGCCAGTATAAGGAACTGATAAAAAAGGAATGGTAGCTATGAATTCTAAACACTAGTTTCGAAGTAGGTATTAGAATTTGCTATTTTTCTGGTGGAGAAGAGACAGTTTATTTTTCTTTTTTCCCCCCAGTCTGTCTATCTATCTATCTATCTATCTATCTATCTATCTATCTATCTATCTATCTATCTATCTATATCTATCTATTTATTTGTCTGTTTGTTTATCTATTATTAGTTACATTTTATTAACTCTCTATCTCAGCTGTATGCTGCTCCATCATTCCATCCCAAACCAACTCTCCCTCCCTCATCTCCTCCCTGCCCTTTTCCAAGTCCATTGATTGAGGAGAACCTTCTCCCCTTTCATCTGACCCTGTTTATCAGGTATCTTCAGGACTGGCTGCAAAGTCCTCCTCTGTGGCCTAGCAGGAATGCTCCTCTCTTGGGAGGTGGTGGTGAGGTCAAAGAGCCTGCCATTGCATTCCTGTCAGAAATAGTTTTTGCTCCCCTTACTATGGGAAACCATTTGGTTACTGAGCTCCCACAGGCTTCTTCCAAGCAGAGGTTCTAGGTTATATCCATACATTGTCATTGGTGGAGTGTCAGTCTCAGAAAAGACCCCTGTGCCCAAATATATTTGGTCCTTGTGGAGCTCCTATCCTTTCCATGTCATACTAATTCCCCCTTCTTTCATATGATTCTCTGCACTCTGCCGAAGGTTTGGTTATGATTCTTAGTATCAGCTTTGATACACTGCTAAGTAGAGTCTTTCAGGGGCCCTCTGCGGTAGGCTCCTGTCCTGTTACTTGTTTTCTCCTATGTCCAATGCACCTCCCATTTGTCTTTCTCAGTGAGGATCGATCATCTTAACCTGGGTCCTCTTTCTTGTTTATCTTCTTTAGGTGTATAGATTTCATTATGTTTATCATATCTTATAGGACTCTATGAGTGAATACCATGTGTGTCTTTCTCCTTCTGGGATACTTCATTCAGAATGATTTTTTTCTAGATCCCACCATTTGCCTGCAAATTTCATGATTTCCTCGTTTTAATTGCTGAGTAGTATTCCATTGTGTAAAAATACCACAATTTCTGTATCCATTGCTCCATTGAAGGACATCTAGGTTGTTTCCAGGTTCTGGCTATTACAAATAAATCTGCTACAAACATGGTTGAGCAAATGTCCTTGTTGTGTACTTGAGCAAATTTGGAGTACATGCCTAGGAGTGGTATAGCTGGATCTTGAGGAAGCACTATTCATAATTGTCTCAGAAAGCGCCATATTGATTTCCAAAGTGGTTGTAGCAGTTTACATTCCCACCAGCAACGGAGGAGGGTTCCCCTTTCTCCACAACTGAATAATATTCTGTTTTGTAAATGTACCACAATTTCTACTTCAATTCTTCACTTGATGGACATCTACATTGTTTCCAGAATTTGGCTATTATGAATTTTACAACGAATATGGTTGAGCAAATGTCCTTGTTGTATGGTTTAGCATCTTTAGCCTCAACTTGAGGTAGTACTATTCCTAAATTTCTGAGAAAGCTCCAGACTGATTTCTAAACTTGTTGTGCAAGGTTACAGTCACATCAGCAATGGAAGAGGGTTCTCCTTTCTCCACAATCTCTCCAGCATGTGTCATCCCTTGAGTTTTTGATCTTAACCATTCTGATGGGTGTGAAGTAGAATCTTAGGACCATTTTGATTTGCATTTCTGGAAAGATTAAGGATGTTTGGGATTTCTTTCAGTGTTTCTCTGCCATTTGATATTCCTATATTGAGACATATCTGTTTAGTTCTGTACCCCATTTTTAAAGTGGATTATTTGTTCTGTTGGTGTTTAACTTCCTGGGTTATTTTTTTCCTTTTCATTTTATTAATTAAAATTACTTCACTCTGTATCTCAGCTGTAGCCCCCTCCTTCATCTCCTCCCATTTCTACTCTCCCTCTTTTCCTCTATTGCTCCATCCAGAGTCCACTGATAGGGAAGGTCCTCCTTCCCTTGCATCTGACACTAGTCTATCAGGTCTCATCAGGACCGGATGCACTGTCCTCCTCTGTAGCCTGGTAAGACTGTACCCCCCTCAGGGTAGGTGATCAAAGAGCTAGCCCTTGAGTTCATGTCAGAGACAGCTCCTGTTCCCCTTACTACAGTACCCATTTGGATACTGATTTGTCATGGGCTACATCTGTGCAAAGTTTGTAGGTTGTAGGTTATCTCCATGCATGGTCCTTGGTTGAAGGATCAGTCTCAAAAAAGACAACTGTGCCCAGTTTTTTGTTTGTTTTGGTTTGGTTCTGTTGCTCTTCTTATGGAGTTCCTAACCCCTACAGGTCTTTCATCTCCACATTCTTTTACAAGATTTCTTGCACTCTGCCCAAAGTTTGGCTATAAGTCTCAGCATCTGCTTCAATACCCTGATGTGTTGAATCTTACAAAGGCCCTCTGTGGGTAGGTTCCTGTCCTGTTCCCTATTTTTTTCTTCTTCTGATGTGCATCAAGTTTGCCTTTCTGAATGAGGATTCATCATTTTACCCAGGATCCTCTTTCTTGATTAGCTTCTTTAGGTGTACAGATTTTAGTATGTTTATCTTATATTATATGTCTAATATCCACTTATAACTGAGTATATATTATTTGTGTCTGCCTACTTCTGGAATAGCTCATTCAGGATAATCTTTTCTAGTTCTACCCATTTGCCTACAGATGTCTTGATTTCCTTGTTTTTAATTACTGAGTCTTATTCCATTGGGTAAATGTACAATTTCTGTATCCATTATTCAGTTGAGGGACATCTGGGTTGTTTCCAGATTCTGAATGTTTTGAATAAAGCCCCTGCAAACATGGTTGATTAAACGTCCTTGTGTACGTGAGCTTATTTTGGATATATGCCCATGAGTGGTACTGCTGGATCCTGAGTTCAGCTCTCTGTCAGATGTAGGGTTGGTGATGATCTTTCCCAGTTTGTAGACTGTCATTTTTTTCTTGATGCCAGAATCAAGAATCTTTACTTTACAGAATCTTTTCAATTTCATGAAGTCCTATGTATTGATTGTTGCTCTTGGTGCCTGCGCTGGTGATGTTCAGTTTAGGAAGTTGTGTCTGGTGCCAACGAGGTCAATGCTGTTCCCCACTGTTTCTTCTAACAGATTTAGTGAGTCTGGTTTTATGTCGAGGTCTTTGATCAACTTGGACTTTTGTGCAGGGTGATAAATATATCTATTTGCATTTTCTACATGTAGACATGCAGTTAGAACAGCAGTATTTGTTGAAGATGCTATTTTTTTCCCATTGTATGTTGTTGGCTTCTTTGTCAAAAATTAAGTGTCCTTAGGTGCATGAGTTTATTTCTGCATCTTTGATTCAATTTCATTATTCTACTAGTCTGTTTCTATGCCAGCACCATGTCTTTTTATTACTGTTGCTCTAAAGTTCAGCTTGAAATCAGAGATAGAGCTACCTCCAGATCTTTTATTGTGCAGGATTGTTTTAGCTATTCTGGGCTTTTGTTATTCCATATTAATTAAGAAGTGTTCATTTAAGGTCTGTGAAAAATTGTGATGTTATTTTGGTGGGAATTGCATTGAATCTGTTAATTGTATTTGGAAGCATAGCCATTTTTACTATGTTAATCCTATTGATCCATGAGCCTGGGAGAGCTTTCTTTTTTTTTTTTTTCTAGTAGCATATTTTTATTTTTTTAAATTTTTTATTAACTACACTTTATTCATTTTGTATCCCCCCATAAGCCCCTCCCTCCTTCCCTCCCGATCCCAACCTCCCTCCCCTTTCTGCATGCATGCCACTCCCCAAGTCCACTGATAGGGGAGGTTCTCTTCTTCTTTCTGATCTTAGTCTATCAGTTCTCATCAAAAGTGGCTGCATTGTCCTCTACTGTGGCCGGGTAAGTCTGCTTCCCCCTAAGGGGGAAGTGATCAAAGAGCAGGCCAATCAGATTATGTTAGAGGCATTCCCTCTTCCCATTACTATGTAACCCACCAGGTCATCTCCACAAATAGTCCTTGGTTGGAGTATGATTTTCTGGGAAGTTCCCTGTGTTCAAATTATCTTGTTCTGTTGCTCTGCCTGTGGAGTTCCCGTCCCCTCCAGCTGTTACTATTTCCCACTTCTTACATAAAATTCCATTCACTCTGCCCATCAGTTGGCCATCAGGCTCAGCATCTGCTTTGACAGTCTATACTGCAGAAGCTTTCAGAGGCCCTTTGTGGCAGGTTTCAAGGTTGTTTCCTGTTTTCTTCTGGCTTTCAGAGGCCCTCTGTAGCAGGTTCCGAGGTTGTTTTCTATTTTCTTTTTCTTATGATGTCCATCCTCTTTGCCTTTCAGGATGGGGATTGAACATTTTAGTTAGGGTCCTCTCTTTTGCTTAGTTTGTTGAGATGTACAGATTTTAGTGAGTTTATTCTATATTGTATGTTTATATGAGTGAGTATATACCATGTGTGTCTTTTTGCTTCTGGGACAACTCACTCAGGATGATCCTTTCCAGGTCCCACCATTTACCTGCAAATTTCATGATTTCCTTATTTTTCATTGCTGAGTAATACTCCATTGTATAGATGTACCACAGTATCTGCATCCATTCTTCAGTTGAGGGGCATCTGGGTTGTTTCCAGCTTCTGGCTATTACAAATAAAGCTGCTACAAACATGGTTGAGCAAATGTCCTTTTTGTGTACTTGCACCTCTTTTGAGTATATGCCTAGGAGTGGTATGGCTGGATCTTGAGGAAGCACTATTCCTACTTGTCTGAGAAAGCGCCAGATTGATTTCCAGAGTGGTTGTACCAGTTTACATTCCCACCAGCAGTGGAGAAGGGTTCCCCTTTCTCCACAACCTTTCCAGCTTCTGATATCTTCTTTAATTTCTTTCTTCAGATACTTGAATTTTTTTTCATAGAATGCTTTGATTTGCTGGTTAGAGTCACACCAATGTACTTTATGTTATTTGTGTCTATAGTGAAAAGTATTGTTTCCCTAATTTCTTCCTCAGCCCATTTGTCTTTTGTATACAGGAGGGTTTCTGATTATTTTGAGTTATTTTTTTATGTAGCCAATTGGCTGAAGGTGTTTATCAGTGGAATCAGTGGAAGGAGTTTTCTCGTAGAATTTTGGGGTTGCTCACCTATAAATTGATTTTATCTCGATATATGATAGAGTGATAGATAGATGATAAATAATGCATAGATACATGATTAATGAGAGATTAGGAATAGATGATTGATAGATAAATTTCTGATAGATGATGAATATAGATAGACATATAGATAACAAACAGAGGATAAATAGTTACAGGAGTGATGTCTAAGGCTAATTGTGTAAGTTGGATTATGGTCACAGAAATTTCAAATTTATTAAATACTTGATGGTTACAGGATAAGAAATTTCTATATTGGATATGACTAACTGCTTACTTTCGACTTTTAGACTTCAGAGGCTTTGTTTTATTATATTTGGGAACTTCATCTAAGAGTCCTTTAAGTCTTTGTTTTTGTTTTTTCCTAAAAGGCAGTATTAAATTTTGAATGTATATTTCAAGGACAAACCATAACAGTATCTTATTTATTAATATGAAGGTGATGAGATGATTCAGGAAATCAAGAATAAGAAAAAAATAAACAAACACAAAATTAAACACCTCAAGGATTCTGAACTGTTTTGACTAGGAGGTCATGATAACTTTAAAATAGCATGCCGAAAAATAATCAGGAAGGACAAGACAATGATAACTGAAATAATGAATTCCCCTTCACAACTAAGAATGCTTTATACTAACTGTTTCAGCATATGAATTGTTAATACCTAATGAAATAAGTGAAGGACAGAAAAATTGAAACAAAATCGAACAAATGATTTTCTAAGCAATCAAAGAACACCTCAATAGTACCATATTTTCATATACTGAGGTAGAGCTTTAAGAATAATGGGTACCAGAGAATTCTAACATTTGGCATCTCAATGTTTTTACAATATCCTAATTATCTTGCTATTCCACAATTTTCAGATGCAGATCATTATTTTCTTTTTCTTTGGAGAACAAATTATTATAAACAGTTGCTGGGTATACAGTGTTGGGTATGAAAAGAAATAGGGGCATATACCTCTTTTCAAGTGAAAGACTCCTTAGTCTCCCTAAAGAAGACAAGTAGATGGAATCATGTGAAAAGTCACTGCCTTTTTAAAATAGTGAAAATGAGCTTCAAGATTTAATTTGAAAACTCTGGAAGAAAAACCAGGGAAATTTATCTTTATGTGAACTAAAGCATTATCTACTCAGGTAAGATATTTACCACCTCTCACCATCCACTCCAGGGCATTCTCAGTTCTCCAACTACAGCTCAGAGGAGAAATTAAATTGTCCTTAGATACAATGGGGTGAGAAGAGTGTCTGAAAAATTCCAACACAGTCATCAGGAAAATTCAATGTCAGAAAGAATTGTTTATTTATTTATTTTGTTGTTGTTAGTTATAAAGTGTGCAGTAGAGAATGCAAGTCACTAAAATCAAGTCAGTTTCATATTGGAGAAACATAAGACAGTCAGAGGTGCCACAGATACATTCAAACAGACCAAAAAAATCTAAACAACAAGAAGGATCCTAGGGAAGATGCTTGATTCTCATTCAGAAGGGCAAACGGGATAGACATTGGAATTAGAAGACAACAAACAGGAGAGGAGCCTTCTGAAAGACTCAACCTACCAGGCTATTGAGGAGATACTGAGACTCATATCCAAACTTTGGGCAGAGTGCAGGCAACCTTATGGAAGAAGAGGAAATTACAAAGACCTGGAGAGGACAGGAACTCTACAAGGAGACCAACAAAGCCAAAATATTTGGACCGGGTGTAGGCAGGGTGGGGGCATGCAGAGACTGATGCATCAACCAAGGACCATATATGGAGAGGACCTAGACACCCTGCTCAGATTTGACCAATAGGAAGCTCAGTCTCCATGTGGGTCTCCCAATAAGGGGAGAAGAGGCAGTCTCTGACATGAATTTGGTTGCCTGCTCTTTCATCATTTCACCCTGGCAGGGTAACCAGCCACCCCACAGAGGAAGAGGATCCAGGGAGTCCTGATGAGACCTGATAGGCTGGTAAGACAGTAAGGAAGGAGGACTTCCTATCAGTGGGCTAGGGAAGAGAGATAGGTGGGAGAAGAGGGCTGAAAGGAGGTTGGGACTGGAAGAATTTGAGGGAGGGGACTATAACTGGGAAACAAAATGAATAATTCATAAATAAGAAGAAAAAGAAGAGTGACAGTAAAAGAAAACCAAACATTTGAACAAAAGTATATCATAATTCTATTATTCATAGATTAAAACTAAAATAAAATTAATTACATTAGAATAAGAAGTTAATGTGACTATATAAATCCCTCAAAATCATCATTGCCTAGTAAATGTTATAACTGTTTTAGTACATAAACTACTATTAAAAATAGAAGGAAAAAAAACCTCATAATTTTTTACTAATTCATGTAAAAAAAAAACAATTTATTACATAGAGGAAAAGTTAAAGGAATGACCTAAGATATTTTCAACAAGCAGTCCATGGAAAACAAACAAATAAATAAGCAGAAGCTATTGTCACAATGTGCTGAAGTCAGCAAGGGGTTTATCTGGAAGGGAACTGACTGACATTCCAATCAACACATTAAGTGCCATCCAGCAATTAATCTCTTAGACTAATACATCTCTTTGGAGAGATAAAATGAAATAGTGTGCACTGATGGCAATTCTTGGTTTTCAACTTGACTACATATGGAATTCACTAAAACCCAAATACCTGGGCAGACTTGTGAGGGTTTTTCCTTAATTAAATGATTTGAAGGTTGCAGAACCACTCCTAATACAGATCACTTAAGGGGAAGAAACACTTTTAACCCTGGTGTTTTGAGGTAGGACCCCCCCCACACACACACACACACATCTATTCTGGCCCATACCTTCTACTGGACTTCTATACAAAGGGCATGGAAGAAGAAAGATTTTGCTCTTTGACTGCTTGCTCTCACCATTCCAGAGAGTCCATTCTGACTTCTTTGGGATTCCAGTGTATACTGAAGACTAGATGAGACATCCAATCTTGTGGACTAAACAACTGCTGTATTTTTGGATTCTCTGTTGGTAGACAGCCATTGTTGGGCTAGCTGGACCACAGGTTGTATATATATTGTGTAGGTTCTGCTCTTCTAGAGAATCCTAATACATTCACATTATTATTATTATTATTATTATTATTATTATTATTATTATTTATTACTATTTATTCACTTTGTATTCCCACTGTAGTCCTCTTCCTAATATCCTCCCAGTCCCACCCTCCCTCAGATTTCCCCCACTATTTCCCTCCCCCAGTCCACTAGTCCACTGATAGGGGAGGTCCTCCTCCCCTACTATCTGACCCTAGCTTATCAGGTCTCATCAAAACTGTCCGGATCCTAGTTCTCTCTGGCCTATTATGGTCACATTTCCAGAGGGAAGTGATCAAAGAGCAGGCAACAAAGTTTATGCCAATGACTGCCTTTGTTCCCCTTACTAGGAAACCCACATGAAGACTGAGCTGCCATGTACTAATCTGAGGGGGTCTAGGTCCTCTCCATGCATAGTCCTTGGTTGATTCATTGGCTCCTGCAGAATAGCCAGAGCTCAGATTTTTTGACTCTGTGATCTCCTTTTAGAGCTCCTGTCCCCTCCAGGTCTTTCTATCTCCCTCTTCTTTCATAAGATTCCCTGCACTCTTCCCAAAGTTTGGCTCTGAGTCTGATCATCTGCTTTGATACCTGCTTGGTAGAGTCTTTCAGAGACCTTCTGTGGAAGGCTCCTGTCCTGTTTCCTGTCTTCTCATGTACTTTTTGAAGGAAGATTTTAAAACTTATGATGAATTTCAGATCAGAAGATGGATACACTCTGCCATTTATTAATTTGCATGCTCATGCTATTTACATATCTTGAATTTTTGTAAGAGGACAGCATTCTTACAAAAACTGTTTGGGGACTTTTGTTTAAATTTGGTAAAATATGCTAGCAATTTATATCATGAATAAATAGGATGTTTTCCTTTCTCAATTTTATTATTACAAACTTCCAGCAATTAAGGAAAAAATTAAAAGTTATTGAAAGATGATTATAATAAAGTCTCCTTGAGACACTTTAATGGTACAGTTGGACAGGCATTTGGAAACATAAACTAAGAGTCATTATTGGTCCACACATCTAATGAACATTTGGTCAAAAATGATAAATATAAGCTATGACATTAGGACTGTTCAAAAAGCGCCTGAAAAAATAATATAAGTAGCTGGAATAGAAATCTGAAGGCCCATATAGAGCACGTGCTAAGGCGCTTGGCAGACAGTGCAGTATTAACAGGCTTTCTTCTTTATCATGAGGGGTTGAACTGAGTTCTCAGCCCAGTGAGAGACCCTGTCTCAAAATTCAAGAGGTCCACACCCAAGCAATGACATTAATGCTTGACCTCTATCATCTGCATGTGCATAGTGAGAAAAAGAAAAAATAGATAGGGAGAAAGAGAGAGAGGAGGAAGAAGAAGATAGAGAAGAAAAAGGTAGACAACAATCAGAAAAATTTTTTACATATTTTTAAACAGGTAAATAAGCTAAAAATTGTAAGCAAGAAATAATACCAAAAAAAGAAATAATACCAATTATACTACATATATGTATAACACAACATCAATGAGTTTGTTTTTTGAACAGTGTAATTCCTGTATGAAGCATAACAATTTGTTCTCTCAAAGGCAGCAGTGTCTTTCTGAGGGTTCTAATCTACTGAAATAGAATAGGTAGTACATCTCTGCAAACATCAGACTGTCTCTATCTGTCCTCAAAAGCCAGTGGGACAAATTTTCAGTCATGATTTCATGACTAAAGTAGAGTATGCTTAATACATTTTACATTAATGTGTATATGACATTTATAAATAGTAATTTGGGTATTGACACTATAAAATGACAATTTAAAATATGTAAATTATTTATTTTTTGATATTTTTAACATAATATATCATGCCTCCTTTCCTGTTCTTCCCTAAAAACCCTTACATATAGCATTCCCTACTCTCTTGCAAGCTCATGACACCATTTTTTATTAACTGTTGTTACTTATAGATGTGTATATACATACATACATACATACATACATACATACATACATACATGCATACATAACATATTCAATATGTATAACATTATCTATATGTATTTTTATACATGTAGTTTGGTCATACGCATTCCCCATCACTCAGATCCTTCCACATCCTCCTCCTCATTGCTAACAATCTAAGTTTGAGTCCTCAGTTTTTATAACCCATCAGCAAGTGTTTTAAAGTGTTTTTAATAGCTTCTCTCAAATCACTGAACCACCTCTCCAGCTCTCTGTAACATTTCATTTTTAAATTTGTTTACAATAATTTTACACATGAATGCATTACATCATTTCTACTCTCTCCTCTCCCCTCTTTTCTCTCTCATGATCTGCACTGTTTCAAATTATTGGCCTCTTTTGATAATAATTGTTTCTACAGATTCTTCTTCAGCTACATAAAATGATATTAATTTCTAAATATTGTCTATTAATTACATAACCATATAGCTTCACATTTTTTAAATATTACTATGATTTAGATAAAAAATCCTATACTAAGTTTTATCTTCTTTTTCTAAAGACTTATTTTTAAAGAAAATATATAGAAGCATATGATACTTTTTAATGAAGCTGAAATATAAGCCAAATAAATCCCTTTCTCCTCATGCTGATTTTGGCCATGATGCTTGTCACAGCAATATAAAGCAAACTAGAGAAATGCATTAGAATAGAACGGTTACACTACACAGGAAAAAGTGTCCATATTCTTTCTGTTTTCATCAGAGGTCTTCTTACCTTCCTTCCTCCTTTCATTCCTTCCTCTATTCCTCTCTACCTCTGACTCCTCCTCCTCTTCCTTTTTCTCTTCCTGTTTCTTCTTGTGTTTGTGTCTGGCTCTGTTTATTCTTTGTGTTTTTATTCATCATATTTGCAAATGTGACTCTATCCATTAACCTAAATCTATTTGCGATTGCAGTATAAATCCTGTTGGCAAATTAACGATGAACAAATTAGTAGGATGCCTCAGTTACATGACAGGCACTTCCTTGAGATGGTGAAATAAGCCCTCACCAGCATCAATGTTTCAATTTATAGGGTATAAACAAGTATTCTTCAGTGATCTTTGGAATTTAATAGTTATCTGATTTGGTGTTTTTCCTCTTTAAAATGTTCTCTAGGACTAAGGGCTTTCATGCTTCTACAAATAGGAATTCAATGTTAGACTGAATGGAGTGAAATGTGTTAGACAAGATGATATAAATTATAACATTATAGGTCCTGTGGTTCAATATTAGTAAAGTAATAGCCTACATTAAATAGGTTGTCTTTCAGAAGAAATATACATCAAGTTGCATCAGGACTGAGGTGTCCTCTTTCCTTGTGCCCTGGTAAGGCGGTCCCTCCAGAGATAAGTTGTCAAAAAGCTACCAAGTGAGTCCATGTCCAATGTAGTTATCACTTCCCTTACTGGAGAACCCACATGAAGCCTATGATGCACATCTGCTACATCTTTGTAGATGGCCTAGGTCCAGTTTTACATTGTCCTTGGTTGATGCTTCAGCCTCTGCAAGCCTGTCTGGGCTCCGGTTAGTTGGCTTTGTTGGTCTCTTTGTGGAGCTCCTGTGACCTCCTTGTTCTTTTTCATCATCACACTTTTCCATGAGAATCCCTACTCATCCCCCAAAGTTTGTCTTTGAGTCTCAGCATCTGTTTTGAGGCACTGCTGGGTAGAGTCTCTCAGAGAACAGCTCTGATAAACACCTACCTGCAAGGTTAGCAGAGTATTGTTTATGGTGTCAGGAGTTGGCACTTGCCCACAAGATGGTTTTGGGTTGGGACAGGCATTGGTTGGGTAGTCCCTCATTCTCTGCTCTAATTGCTTTATCTTTATCCCTGCACATCTTGTAAGTAGGGTACATTTTGGGTCAAGGTTTTTGTCGGTAGGTTGGTGTTCCCTCCCTCTACTAGGAGACTAGTCTAGTTATAGGGTGTCCTCTTCAGTCTCTGTGCTACTAGAGTCTCTGCCTGAGTCCCTCTAATATCCTCCCAGAAGCCTACCCTGACTCAGGTCTTCAGCTTGTCACAGAGGAACCACCACCCTCAGCTTCTCTTTTCTCTATAAGCCTTCTGTCTTCTCTTCTCCTTCCCCAGATCTGATCTCCATCCTCTCAATTCTCTGTACCCTCTCTCTTACCTTGTTCCCTCTCTTCAGCTACTACCTCTGTCTATTCTGTCTCCCATCCAAGTAAGATTTACGCATATTCCCTTGGATCCTTATTTGTATTTATCTTCTTTGAGCCTATGCCTCTTACTATTCTTATTCTGTATTATATGGCTAAAATATACTTTTTTTTTCAAATAATAATTTTCTGTTTTAATTGTAACTATATTATCAAAATTATTTACTATATTAACTATAAATTAATTATAAAATTATTAACTATATTAACAAATTATTTTTACTTGTTGAACTTCTAAAAATTTCATTTACATATTTATTTATTACAATTTATTCAGTTTGTATCCCCTCTCCAGCCCCCTCCCTTGCCTCCTCACAATCCTTTCCCACCCTTCCTTTTCTCCCCATATACCACTTCCCTAGTCCCCAGATAGGGAATAAGTGACTATATAGAATGTATCTTTCTGAGTTTGGGTTATCTCACTCAGGATGATCTTTTCTATTCTCATCCATTTGCCTGAAATTTTCATTATTTGTTTGTTTTAAACAGCTGAGTAGTATTTCATTGTATAAATGTGCCTCAGTGTCTGAGCTGGGGTGCATGGGAAAGGGAGCTCCTCTTTTTTGAGGAATAAGCAATGGGAAAGAAGGGAGGGGTGAGGGTAAGACAGTGAGGGGAGAAAGGATGAGGCTACAACCAGGATGTAAAGTGAGTAAAACTAACTTAATTAAAAAGAAAACAAAATATATTTATTTGTGTAAGGAGATGAAAAGGAAGAATCACTCATACAACAAGCTTATGTTCAAAAGAATGATGTGACCAACTACATACACTCTATTTTTGCTGATAGGAATTCTATGTATAAATTAGTTTATTTCATGTAGTAACATTGTCGTTGCATTATTACCTAGTGTGAATGGTGTGGAAAGACTATATTTGGAAGTGAAAAAATTAACATTTATGTAGAGCAATATAAGTAAATAATTGGTAAATTATTGGAAAGATTCATATATGTGTGTATATATATATATATATATATATAAACATTTGATATCAAAAACTATCTACAAAGAGGAAGTCATCAATTCATAATGGGAAGAATATAAAAAACACTTATTAGGGAGGAATATGTAAGCTTAAAACATTGTAATTTCATAAAAATTTACATCCCAAAGGAGCAGATTACAGTGCTCTGTGAAAATATGTAAATTGGAGGTTGGTGTAGAGTTTCATTTTAACAATTATAGAAATGAAATTATATTTTTTTTCAAATTATAAAATATCTATGGTGCTTCAAATATAGATAGTTTATTTGGAGGCAAAAAAGGCCCCATAACCAAAGCAGTCCTAAACAGCAGGAGTCAATCTAGGATATAATAATACTAGATTTAATAATACAATAGGGAGTTGTGTAAGTCACAAAACATCATAGAGTTGCTATAAAAAGAGATGAGCAGGAAAAAAGAGCTGAGTGATGGACCCAGGAATGAACCAATGCAGCTATAGTCATTTGAACACTGAGAATACCACTGATACATCATTTTAGTGAAGTGATGCCGATTTAACAAATATATATTTTTAATTTTTAATTTTTTTTGAGTTCACTGAGCGCTTCTTTTTTAAATTTTTTATTAATTACACTTTATTCATTTTCTATCCCCCCATAAGCCCTTCCCTCCTCCCCTCCCAATCCCACCCTCCCTTCCCTTTCTGCATGCATGCCACTCCCCAAGTCCACTGATAGGGGAGGTTCTCCTCTTCTTTCTGATCTTAGTCTATCAGTTCTCATCAAAATTAGCTGCATTGTCCTCTACCGTGGCCTGGTAAGGCTGCTCCCCCCTCAGGGGGAGGTGATCAAAGAGCAGGCCAATCAGATTATGTCAGAGGCAGTCCTTCTTCCCATTACTATGTAACCCACTTGGACACTGAACTGCCATGGGCTACATCTGTTCAGGAGTTCTAGGTTATCTCCACGAATAGTCCTTGGTTGGAGTATGATTTTCTGGGAAGTTCCCTGTGTTCAAATTATCTTGTTCTGTTGCTCTGCCTGTGGAGTTCCCGTCCCCTCCAGCTGTTACTATTTCCCACTTCTTACATAAAATTCCATTTACTCTGCCCATCAGTTGGCCATCATGCTCAGCATCTGCTTTGACAGTCTATATTGTAGAGGCTTTCAGAGGCCCTCTGTGGCAGGTTTCAAGGTTGTTTCCTGTTTTCTTCTGTCTTTCAGAAGCCCTCTGTAGCAGGTTCTGAGGTTGTTTCCTATTTTCTTTTTCTTCTGATGTCCATCCTCTTTGCCTTTCAGGATGGGGATTGAACATTTTAGTTAGGGTCCTCTCTTTTGCTTAGTTTGTTTAGATGTACAGATTTTAGTGGGATTATTCTATGTTGTATGTTTATATGAGTGAGTATATACCATGCGTGTCTTTTTGCTTCTGGGACAACTCACTCAGGATGATCCTTTCCAGGTCCCACCATTTACCTGCAAATTTCACGATTTCCTTATTTTTCTTTTGTTTTTTTTTTTTTTTTTGTTGTTGTTGTTGTTGTTGTTGTTTTTATTTTTTTTTATTTTATTTTTCTTTTTAGTTACATTTTGTTAACTCTGTGTCCCAGCTGTATCCCGCTCCCTCATTCCCTCCCCAACCCCATACTCCCTCCCTGGTCTCCTCCCTGCCCCTTTCATTGCTGAGTAATACTCCATTTTATAGATGTACCACAGTTTCTGCATCCATTCTTCAGTTGAGGGACATCTGGGTTGTTTCCAGCTTCTGGCTATTACAAATAAAGCTGCTACAAACATGGTTGAGCAAATGTCCTTTTTGTGTACTTGAGCCTCTTTTGGGTATATGCTTAGGAGTGGTATGGCTGGATCTTGAGGAAGCTCTATTCCTAGTTGTCTGAGAAAGCGCCAGATTGATTTCCAGAGTGGTTGTACAAGTTTACATTCCCACCAGCAATGGAGAAGAGTTCCCCTTTCTCCACAACCTCTCCAGCATGTGTTGTCCCTTGAGTTTTTCATTTTGGCCATTCTGATGGGTGTAAGGTGAAATCTCAGGGTTGTTTTGATTTGCATTTCCCTAATGGCTAATGAGGTTGAGCATTTCTTTAAGTGCTTCTCTGTCATTTGATATTCCTCTACAGAGAATTCTCTTTTTAGCTCTGTTCCCCATTGTTTTTTAAGTGGATTACTTGGTTTGTTGCTTTTCAGCTTGTTTAGTTCTTTATATATATTGGATATGAGTCCTCTGCCAGATAAAGGGTTGGTGATGATTCTTTCCCAATCTGTAGGCAGTCGCTTTGTTTTGATGACGGTGTCCTTTGCTTTACAGAAGCTTTTCAATTTCATGAGGTCCCATTTATTGATTGTTGCTCCTAGAGCCTGTGCTGTTGGTGTTCTGTTCAGGAAGTTTTCTCCTGTACCAATGAGTTCTAGGGTATTCCCCACTTTTTTTTTTCCAGCCGATTTAATGTGTCTGGTTTTATGTTGAGGTCTTTGATCCACTTGGACTTCAGTTTTGTGCAGGGTGATAAGTATGGATCTATTTTCATTTTTCTGCATGTAGACATCCAGTTGGACCAGCACCATTTGTTGAAGATGCTATCTTTTTTCCATTGTATGGTTTTGGCATCTTTGTCAAAAATCAGGTGTCCGTAAGTGTGTGGGTTTATTTCTGGGTCTTCTGTTCGATTCCATTGATCCACCATTCTGTTTCTATGCCTATACCATGCAGTTTTTATAACTGTTGCTCTATAGTACAGCTTGAGATCAGGGATGGAGATACCTCCAGAAGATCTTTTATTGTAGAGGATTGTTTTAGCAATTCTCAGTTTCTTGTTATTCCATAGGAAGTTGAGAATTTTTCTTTCCAGGTCTGTAAAAGAATTGTGTTGGCAATTTTTAATTTATTATTTATTACAATTTATTCACTTTGTATCCCTGCTATGGCCCCCTCCTTCATCCCCTCCCAACCCTACCCACTCTTCCTCTTCTGCTATGCCCCTTTCCTCGTCCACTGATAGGGGAGGACCTCCTCCCCTTCCATCTGACCCTAGCCTATCAGGTCTCTTCAGGACTGGCTGCATTTTCTTCCTCTGTTGCCTATCACTGCTGCACCCTCCCAGGAGGAGGTGATCAGAAAGCCTGCCACTGACTTCATGCATCAGAGAGCCCTTGCTCCTCTTACTAGAGAATCCCCTTGGAGACCAAGTCTATGGGCTACATCTGAGCAGGGGTTTTAGGTCCTTTCCATGCATGGTTCTTGGTTGGGGTATCAGTCTCTTTAGGGCCATTAGGGCCCCATATTTTTGGCTGTCTTCTTTTGGAGCTCCTGTTCCCTCCATGTCTTTCTGTTTCCCCTTTCTTTCATAAAATTCCGTGTACTCTACCCAAAGTTTGGCTATATTTTTAAAGCTGGATGTCTATCTGTCAAAGATTGTACAACCTCCCCATTCCTAACCCTGTGAAAAGTCAGCTCAGAAGTTTTCTATCAGAGCACTTGAAATTAGGTAAGTGCAAAATAAGTAGACTCATTGGTCCTCGAAATAACTTTGTAAATGGGACTCAAAGGGCACAGCAAACAAAAGAAAAATAGACAATTGGAGTGATAACCAACTATGAATATCTATAGATGTTCCTAAAATAATATACAACCATCTAAAAATTCTGCTAACCCATCCATGAGTTTGTAGAAAATAAAGTCACCACCATATGAAAAAAGGATATAAGCGTCTGTTTTAATTGTGGCAATATTACACACACACACACACACACACACACACACACAGAGAGAGAGAGAGAGAGAGAGAGAGAGAGAGAGAGAGAAACAGACAGACAGACAAAGACAGAGAGACAAAAGGAATGTGATTCAATGTTTCCTTTATTCATTTGTTACTCAACTATGAAGAATGAAATCCTTGGTTGTTCATAGGTTTCCATGGAACACTTTGGCTAACAATTTTATTGGATGTAACCTAATCCTGATGCTGGAAGCTTCATTTGGTGACCAAAGACGCCCAGTTGGTGCTCTATTTACCTCATTATTTGGTAATTTTATTGAGATCCCCTTCATATATGTATACATTTTAGAAAGGTTTTACTGTATTGTTTCTTTTTTATTAATTTTTACTGTTTTATATTAATCACAGGTTATTTGCTTTGTATCCCAGCCGTAGCCCCCTCCCTTTCAATCTTACCCTCCTTCCCTCCCTCATCTCCTCCATGTCCCTTTCCAAGTCTACTGCTAGGGTTCTATCTTAGCCTTCAAATGTCCTTTATTTTTATCTGACTCTCTACATAATTCCTCACTTTCCTCCTCTTCTCTTCTTCTCTCTACAGAATCCTTCAGTTCCAGTCTCGTCCCTCATCGTCTGTATGTATTCTATTTCCCTGTCCTAGGGAGATATGTCTCACTGCCCCCTCCAGTCTCTTATCTGTCGATTACTCTATGAATTGCAGCTTGGTAATCACTGACTTGAACCTAATATCCACATATAACTGGATACATACCATATTTGTCTCTGCTGAACCATCCTCCTGGCTGCTCCTTCTTTCAAGCTGCTTTCTCCCTTGCATATGACTAGTAGACTATTCTTGTTTAAAAAACATATGCTAAGGCAACTTTCATAAGCAGACATTAGAGATTTCAAGCATGAGCTTAGAATAATAAAAAGAGTGCCAGAGCATAGCAATGGAATACGCTAAATCTCCTCATGCATGGTGATTATTTTACTTATATGTAGTTATTATGGTTCTGAAATCTTCAAACTCTTTTTGGAAAAAAAAATATTGCCAAACGAGAAATCATTTTCACTTTGCTTTGAGACACAAGCCATTTACTTGATCAAACGTCTTTATCTTTTCTGCCCTCTTCTCCATTTAAGTTGATGGATTATCTTATAACACACAAGAGACAATGCCATTCTTTTAAAAGCAGATGGCCATTTTCTAAGTCTAATTGAGAATATGCCAGTCCAGTGAAGAGAGCTAGTGAGTATACTCTTCAAAAAGGCATTGAAATTTCAGGGGGTATAGCACAAGAAGTTCTTCAGTGAATTCAGTCACCTGCGCAGCTACCAAAATTTAAAGTATCAACATATAAGAGGTAACTATTTTTTTTCACATTTGTGAAAACCTTTGTCATAACAAATGACAGTTTAATTAGTTTAACATCCAGAATTCTGTATATTATCTTATATTTCTTCAGAATCTATCCATGAATATCCACTGTCATTAAGATATCAGGTAGAAAACTATATGTTTAATCATTAGCTTTGATTTTATGTACACATGGAGGCTGCAATCACACACACACATGGGAGCAAGAGAAATTAAAGCTATAAACATTGCTGAACTTGCTTTTGTCTTTCTAAGGCATGTAGGAACAGTATCAATGACAGAATTGTGCAAGGTCTGACATTTTAACCTAAGTGCAAGTAACTGCCAGACTGTCACTATTCATGGGTGTTGGCACAAATCACCACACTTTTGGGTCAGAGACAAAAGACTGGATTTATGAACAATGGCAGAGTATCGTTGCTGTTAACATTTTCCCTTGGGCCTTCTTAGGCAATGAGGTAAAGCACAGATTGGTTTCCACAAGTACCTGTCAAGTGACAGGCTGTCGATTCAGTACAATATGCTTGAGAGAGGCAAAGGAACATGGATTTACTCTATTCCTCATTGTAGCTCACAATAACTACATAGCTAGAAAATGCATTCCTTGTAAGCCAAGCCAGTATGCGTGGTAATAGTTAGACCTGGTTCTCTTTGCAGTCCTCTGGCCCATGAAAATTGGAATGTGTATATTTCAAGTGTACTCTATGACCCACATTGCCTTTTTTAACATAATAAAATTTACTTCTAATTAGATTGTGACAAGGTGAAGAAGAAAGCCACGGCTATTTATGACCTTATCACTTATGAGACCTGACACGTTTCTTCACATTTCTTCCTTGCTGTGTAGCAATCACCCTATATTTGGGGGCATAGAATATTTTTTTTTAACTCACATAGTTACTATGGCCAGAATATCAGAGGGATTCATAAGACTACTATGTTACTCCTTCTTTTGGGTGTCATACACCCGGTCCCAGTCCCAGTCCCATAACTATTACACCTTACAGGAGGAAGGAGAAAATGTGGACTGCCTAGGATTTAGAAATCAGGCCTCCTCTATGTGTTCCCTACTCATGATAATGAATGTGCTCTTGTCTAGATTCAGTACAGAAAAGATGAGTGTGCAGCAATAAAGAGAGTAATTTTTTTTTTCTCTATTGGCTAGCTTTACAAATAAATGGCTTGCGACTAAGCACAGCCTACTCACATGGACAACAAATGAAGAAGCAGGAGGCTCCATCAGGGTACGTTTCTCAAGTCTATGTTGTGAGGATGAAAAATGGAATAGTAATGGTTCAGTTTTTGAAATAGAACTATCATGTTGTTTTATGTACAGTAGTTGAAATTAAAAGTGAGTAAATGAGAAACAGAAAGAAACAAGAAGAAAAAAAGAAATATTGTAACAAAATAAATTTCAAGACATGCAATTAACAGCAGAATACATAATGATACAAACACGATTCTCTCATTGAGAATGTGTAGATCTAATTTTTGTTTCGATGTTATAAATACAATTGTTAGACATTATTGCTTGTAGTGAAATGAACAGAGGACAAAAATATTGAAATCATTTGAACATAATTTCCTAGCAAAATGATAAGATATGAATCATCCTTTTCCCTTCAGTACATTATCACTTCTTCATCTTTAACAATGATTGATGCCAAGTAGCAGTGTGAATGAAACAAAAGTTGCTGCTTTATCACGAGTAGAGATATAAATAACTAAATAAATAGGAACATACCACCATTAGTTTCAGTCTGTTAACAGGTTCAGTGTTTTATCTCACACTTGAGATGATTTTAACAATTCTATTTGCCTTTAGTTCTAAACCAAGCGGTTGTTGGATTTTCTAATATATATGTATTTTATTACTTGAAGAGCATCCAAGTGCTATAAAGCAGATAATGTGTCTCATGACAACAATGGGCGCTAAGATTTTTATATAATTTTTCTTTTGATCTTTTCATTATTTCTTGAAGTCTCCTTGGTTCTAGGATGATGGGAAATTTACTTACATGCAGTGTGTCTTTTCTTTTTGGCCTTGTAGTTAACTAGTTTGTTGAAATGTTACCACTAACGCCTAAAACCATTTGACTGATCTGCTGATGTCATGGCATATGGGAACGACATCCTTCACCCCATCCTTCCCATAAATTAGTCCTTCTGTTTCATTTCTTGGTGTGTTAAAAAAAATGAAGCTATTCCACCTATGCTAAAATTTTATAATTATCAATTTCAAATGTTCATGTTTTCGTGCAGTCACTAAATTCAATTAATCCTTTTACGGTCAGCATAATTTCTCAGACCAGTTTCCATCACAAGCAATTCTCTTACAAGAAATTTCACTTAATTATATAAAAATTCCACTTTTCTTCTTTTTAAATTATATCTCTTTTATTTTAAATTAAATTTTTATTTTTATATTAAGTACAGTTTGTATCTCAGCCTTAGCCCTCTCCCTCATTCCCTCCAGATTCCACTCTCCCTACCTCATCTCTTCCCATTCCCCTCTCCAAGTCCACTGATAGGGGAGGTCTTCCTCCTCTTCCATCTGACCCTAGCTTATCAGGTCTCATCAGGACTGGCTGCAATGTCCTCCTGTGTGGCCTGGCAAAGCTTCAACCCCCTCGGCGGGGTTGGGGGGGTGATTAAAGAGCCAGCCACTGAGTTCACGTCAGAGACAGTCTCTGTTCCCCTTACTAGGGTACCCACTTTTCTCCTCTTTCTTGAGAAAAAAAGGTTCCATATTTTTTATAGATGCAGTTGTGGTGATAACTAATAAAGCCATAGGTGAATCTTAGACCAGAGCTCTGCCAGTTGTGTCACACTATGACACATGACAGCAGTCATTCTCCAGTGTTTGTCTCTCTACTAACTGTTTTGATATCCATGACAGCAGTGGCTCTCCCAGTATTAGCCTTTATCCTCCCTGCCAAATAGAACTCTTTTCTTGGAAGTTGCCATGTTCTATTCTTCAACAGAATATTGAAAAAGGTTTTGCAATATTTTGAAAATCTTTTTTATTGTTATCATATGTTATTAGTCAAAGTGACCCCATTTTGTAAAACTCTCTCTTTTGGGTGAACTATAGCCGATCCTAAATCTAAGGCATTTTGTTTCCCAGAACTAAAGTGGCTTGTTTTTTGAGATCCTTCTATCCCCACCCTCATAACTGATTCAGAAAGAGCATGACTGTGAGCACATGCTGTGTACTGTGCTTCACTCAGCTGGTACAGAACCTTCTCCCTTCCTCTGAAACCTATAAGAAAAGATTATAACTATGAAGCATGAAGATGTCTACAGTGCTAATAATGTTTCAAGTGAGTCTCTTACCCAAAATGACAATCTGTCTCATTATAACCCACAAATACAAAATCAAAACCTTTTCTTGATAAATCTCCCCAAGATGTCATGAACCTTATTTCCTCTATAAAGGATGACATCACTTCAAATCAAGTTCATATCCTATGATCTATAGAATGTAGTCTATTCTCTCTTTTCCCTCTTTCTCATTTTCTTTCCTTTTCCTTTTCCCCTTTCTTCTGTCTTTGTCTATATATCTGTCTCTGTCTCTGACTCTGTCTACAAACACCCATCACTATTTTACATGGTAGCCAATAAGCTTAATAAGGATGGAGACCTAACTTCCCTCACCACCTCCTGATAACCAGAATCCTACACTTTGCCTAATTCATTGTAAATGTTTTATAAGCAATGAATGTACCTTTTACATCTTTACATGTTAAGTCCTTTCTAGTTTGTACCAGTCCTTTGAAAACACATTCTCTGAGAAAGAAGAGAAACAGTGGATGTGGGAGAACACAAGCGAAGCTGAAAAACTATGGAAATTTATAATATAGAAGCAGTAAAAAATGAGAAATATTAAAGGATGGTGAAGGGCGGGAAATTGGGCTCAGTAATTAAGAGTACTTGCTTCTCTTGCAGAGAAATAAAGTTCTGTTGCCAGCACCTACATGGAAACTCATAGCTATTAATTACCTTGTTTTCAGGGGATCAGACATTTATTTTGACACTCTTGGGATCCAGCATGCACATGAGGCAAAGTAGAAATACATACATAAGTATGTATGCATTTATGTATGTATGTCTACACAAAAACTCACACACATGCAGGATACACACACAAATAAAGTAAAGTAAATGTTTTTAAGGAGGGTTAAGGTCTCATGCAAGGTCCGACCCGTTCCCTATCAGATAGGAAAGACCTGTCATTGAAGTGATTAAAAGACATTTTCCCTTTCTAATTTCTATTATCTATGTTTTTATAATTTCATATTTATTATTTATGTACCTTATGTCCAGATCACAGTTTCTCCTCCTTTTTCCTCTCCTGCTCTACTCCCTTCCCTTCCCATCCATCTCTCTTCTCCTTCTATTCAGAAAATGGGCGCCCCCCTTCATTGATATCAAACAGCCTTTGTATGTCAAGTTACAGTGAGACGAGGCACATAGCCTTTTATTGAAGCTATGCAGGGCATCTCGGTTACTGAAAAGGTGTCCAAAATTAGTCAATACAGTCAGAGAAATCTCTCGCTTCTTCTTTAGGAGTCCCACATGAAGACCCAGCCGCAGAACTATTACATATGTGCAGAGAGCCTACATCTGTCCTATGCATGCTAGCTGGTTGGCAGTTCAGTCTCTGTGAAACACTGAAGCCCAGGGTAGTTTATTCTATAGGTTTCCGTATGGTGTCCTTGACCCTTATGGGTCATTCAATCCTTCTCTTCTCCAGGATTTTTCAAGCTCCAGTTAATGTTTGGCTGTGGGGCTCTGCATCAGTTTCTGTCAGTTGCTGGATGAAATCTCTATAATGAGAGATTTCATTGTCGGCAGGTATAACAGAATGTCATTAATAGTGTCAGGGATGGACTCCCTCTCATGTTGTGAGCCTCAAGCTGTGTCAGACATTGGTTAGCCCTTTCCTCAAATTATGATCCATTTTTACAATTGAATCCCTTGTAGCAGGACAAACAGTGGGTCTAAAGTTTTCCTGCTGGTTGGTGTCCCCAATCCTCCATGGGAAATTTTATGAGGTTACAGGTGAATGCTGATTCAGGCTCTCTGTTTCCAATGCTATGAATCCTTGCTAGGGTCACCCTAATAGATTCTTGGGTGTTTCCATTGTCCTATGTTTTAAGCTTGTCCCAGTGATGCCCGAACAATCTGCTTGTCTCTCCCAGTACTTTTTCTCTCTATTTCCCCCCCGACCTCATCTCTCCTGTTTGTAAGTCCCCTACTCCCAAGCCCCTCATCCAAACAAGTTCCTTCCTTTCATCCACTACTGTTGTCTAATATATTTTCCCTTCTCAAGAGATTTAAGCTTCCCTCCTTGGGCCCTCATTACTTAGCTTCTTCAGTAATGACCAATAAGCACTAAAGAAGTGTTCCACTCTCTTAGTCATCAGGAAAATGCAAATAAAAATTACTTATGATTCCATCTTATACTCATCAGGATGGCTAAGATCAATACAGAAGTCACACATACAAACATATACAACCTCTCCGGAAACCAATTTGGCAGTTTCTCAGAAAATTGGCACTAGTTCTACCTCAAGAACCAGAATGGATGTAGCCCATGGTAGCTCAGTCTCCAAGTGGTTTCCATAGTAATGGGAAGAGGAACTTTTTCCAACATGAACTCAGTGGCTGGCTCTTTGATTATCTCCCCCTAATGGGGGAGCAGCCTTAGCAGGTCACAGAGGAAAACAATGCAGCCAGTCCTGATGAGACTTGATAGGCTATGATCAGATAGAAGAAGAGGAAGACCTCCTCTGTCATTGGACTTGGGAAGGCAAATGGTAAGAGACAAGGGAGGGGAGGTGGGATTGGGAGAGGATGAGGAAGGTGGTTACAGCTGGGATACAAACTAAATAAACTGTAATTTATAAAAATATAAATAATTTTTTAAGTGAAAAAAGTTGAAGAGAAAAATAAAAAATAATAAAAATAAAAAGGAACTTAAGAAGTTAAAAAGCGACAAATCAAGTAATCCAATTAAAAATGGGGTACAGAACTAAACAGAGAATCCTCAATAGAAGAATATCAAATGGCAGAGAAACACATAAAGAAATGCTCAACATCCTTAGTCATCAGGGAAATGTAAATCAAAATGGTTAAGATCAAAAAACTCAAGTGACAACACATGCTGGAGAGGATGTGGAGAACAGGGAACCCTCCTCCATTGCTGGTTGGACTTTAACCTTGCACAAACACTTTGGAAATCAATCTGGCACTTTCTCAGACAATTGGAAATAGTGCTACTTCAAGATCCAGCTATAACACTCCTAGGCATATATCCAAAATATGCTCAAGTATACAACAAGGACATTTGCTAAACCATGTTTATAGCAGCTTTATTCATGATAGCCAGAATCTAGAAACAACCCAGATGTCCCTCAATGGAAGAATGGAAGCAGAAATTGTGGTAAATGTACACAGTGAAATACTTCTCAGCAACTAAAAACAAGGAAATCATGAAATTTGCAGTCATTTGGTGGGAACTAGAAATTTGCAGTCATTTGGTGGGAACTCACTTCGTGAGTGAAGTATCCCTGAAGCAGAAAGACACATATGGTATATACTTATTTATAATTAGTATAAGGATATTAAATATATAATATAGGATAAACATACTAAAATCTGTACACCTAAAGAAGCTAACAAGAAGGAGGACCCTGGGTAAGATTACTTACCTTCATTCAGAAAGGCAAATGGGATAGACATCCTAAGAGAAAAAAAAACAGAGAACAAGACAGAAGCCTCCCACAGAGAGACTCTGAAAGATTCTACTCAGCAGTGTATTAGAGCAGATGCTGAGACTATAGACAAACTTTGGTCAGAGTGCAGGAAATCTTATGAAAGAAGGGAGAGAGGAAAGACCTGGAGGGAACAGGAACTCCACAATATGAGTGATGGAACCAGAAAATCTGGGCACAGGGGTCTTTTCTGAGACTGATACTCCAATCAAGGACCATGCATGGAGATAACCTAGAACTCCTGCACAGCTGTAGCCCATCGCACCTCAGTCCCCAAGTGGGTTCCCTAGTAATAGGAACAGGAACTGTCTCTGACATGAACTCAATAGCCTGCTCTTTGATCACCTCCCCTCAGGGGTGTGCAGCCTTACCAATGCACAGAAGAATTCAGTGCAGCCACTCTTGATGAGACCTGACAGAATAGGATCAGATGGAAAGGGAGGAGGACCTCCCCTATCAGTGAACTGGGGGAGGAGCATGAGTGGAAAAGAGGAAGGGAGGGTGGGATTGGGAGGGGAAGAGGGAGGGAGATACAGGTGGGATACAAAGTGAATAAACTCTAATTAATAAAATAAAATAAAATATATCTTTAAAAAAAGAGAAATTTTTCAGATAGCATCAGTTCCTGTCCAATTTTTTACACTCCACACCCTGCAATGTACTTGCAGAATGTTCTTCTAAGATTGAAAATTTATCATAACACCTAGTGTTAAATCTTTCAGTGGCTTACTCTCATAAGCAGGGAAAGGTTGGGTATAATTTGTTGCCTGTCTTATTTATATTCCTTTTCCCATTATGTCTCCCTCTTCTCACTACACCTTTGATTATTTATAGATGCTAGAAAATGACCTTCTCCCTTACTCCTCTGGGCCTATATGCAGGCTTTTGGCTGTCTAGCATTACTTTCTCCCACAATTTGCACTTGGTTAAATACCACTTGTGTTCAAATATCCTGTTCAAGTGTTGTCAAATCCTGGGCCTTTTGAATTTCCTTATACAAATGGGCTCAGTCTCTTTTACTCTTCCAAAATGCATCTATTTTGTCTAATATTGTCACGTTTACATCTTTTTACAATGTTGCATTCCTATTTCAAAGACTCATTGAGAATTATTGACCTTTCTGTCCCTTACAAATTCTGAGGAATGACATCTGGACCAAGCATTTCATGTACACTGCAGGTAATAAGTTGGATACTCTGGTTACATAACAGTTTTCCTAGATTGACAGTGGTGAATACCCACTTGAATTACTCTTTATTTTGCAGACATAAAATGTTCTATTAAAATACAAATAAGAGTTATACAAATGTGTTTTTGTGATGCTATTCTCCACTTCCTCTGCTTCTTTTTTTTATTATCATCTGCTCTACATATTGTTGCTTACATCTTACTAGCCAAAACTGTATAACCGTGGAGAACCTTATTGCATATTATTTGATATTCTGTTCTACCATTATATTTATGTGTGTGTGTTTGTATTTGTGTGCCTATGCGTGCATATCTATGTGCACTTGTGTGTGTGTGTATGTTTCTGTGTGTGAGTGTTGGGGGCCAGAAGACAACCTTGGGTTTTGGCCCTTAGTTTTCATCAACACCTTTGTATTAGATCTTTGTAAATTTTATACAACATCTAATGATATTTAACCTCTTCCCAAACTCTTCCTATATCTGTCTCTCTTCCAAGTACACCTAAATTTGTGTTCTCAGCATTTTCACCCAATACAACCAGCTAGTGTAGTCTATGTGCTGGTGGATGTGTCACCTTCCACTGGACTCTGATAGACCCCCCAGTGGCATTATTGTTAGGAGAACCTGGTTCACTCTCCCAGCAGCTACCAACTGCAGACATAAAGCTTCTCCTCTCCATGCTGGAATCTCATGTGCTTTGAGGTTGCATTGAGTTTGCTGGTGCATGATTTTATAATTTCTATGAGTGCAATCTACATTCCCATTATTTCATTTTTCTTTTCTTTTTTTATTACTTGAAACACTTCTTAAATTTAAATAAATATTGATCATATTATTTTTTCTCTCCTCTGTCATTCCAGATTTTCCTCACTTCTAAATCATGCAACTATTTTTTCCTCAAAATACAAAGAACCAATATGACAATAAACCCCTTTAAAGAAAGAAGACAAAATTAAACCACACCCCAAGAACTTTTTAAGAAAGCAGAACAAAGGGTTTTATCAGCCTGTAACCAGCTAAAACCCCACAACAAAACCAAAAGAAACAAATAAACTGAAAGCAACAGCTGTGGAGTTTATTACATGTTGATCAACTACTTCTGAACATAAGGCTTTTCCTGGAGTAGTTGATATATTCAGTGTTACTCTACTGAAGAAAACTGATTTTTCCTCTCTCAGTAGATATAAATGACAATTAAGTTGTTACATTTTATTCTAGAGACTAGGTTTTCATTCATTCATTCATTCATAAAACATGAGACAATTGAAAAAATAAAATAAATCAAATGCTATCACATTGAAGTTAGACCCTGTTATTAATTTCTAAACTATTCAGTGTTCTGGTTACATTTTTCTTTACTACTTAAAACATTATTTGATATTAGTAATAAAACATCTCATTCAAATTGCTACTTTATTTTTTTGTGCCCATAATGTTGGTAGAGAGTGTTTATCATTTTTTGAAAGCCTCATGAAAGGCTCATGTTAAAGTCATCAGCACCAGAAAAATTATTAGACAGTTTTAAGGATAATGATGTATGTTGATGGGGATGTCATAAGAAAACTCTTTTTTTTTTTGTTGTTGTTGTTGTTGTTGTCGTTGTTTTGTTTTCCAAGACAGGGTTTTACTGTGTATCCTTGGCTGTCCTGGACTTACTTTGTAGACCAGACTGGTCTCAAGCTCACAGTGATCCATCTGCCTCTGCCTCCTACATACTGGGATTAAAGGCATGAGCCACCATGCTTGGCAAAAACCCACTAGTCTGTAAACCCAGCTAAAACAATAAAAGAAAGCAACAGTGTTTTAAAACTTTTTTCTTTATGATCGATGTAAATAAAATAAATAGGTTCTACGTGTATATGCTCTTCTACTAACCACCCAAGCCCCTCCCCATATATAGAGTAAAAAACACAATTGTTTTGAATGTTTTGTCCTCTGTAAAATTACTATTGAATTTTACATATTTTACACCATTCAAACATGACTGAGAGATGGTTAGGAGGACTCTGGCCTCTAGATACAATTCGATTCTGTACCTTTATAAAATGTCAGTCCATTTTTTTCTGGTTTTTCAGGACAGAAAACATCCCATGTATTTTTGTGACCAGGTATTCAAGTAATCATTTGAAAGCAGAGTCAGGAACACCATCAGAAATCTGAAGCTACCCAGATCATTATCATGCACAGTAAAATGCAGAGGGTAGAGGAAGGGAGGGATTGGGACAGGAGAAGGGAGGGAACCACGGGGTGGGTACAAAGTGAATAAAGTGTAATTAATAAAGAAAAAAAAAACAAAGCAAAAAAAAAAGCAAAATAATACATTTTATTTTTTTATATAAATAACTCAGTCTTAGGTATTTTGTAAAAGCCACAGAGAAACTGTGGAATGTCTGTGCATATCCACAGATAACACTATCCCTCACTCCATGCACATATACACACAAGTACCATTGTGGCCTATGGTTGTACTGAAATTTTCAACTTTAAAATGTGGTGAAGGCAATCCATGTAAGTATTCTCCTTTTTACATACAATATGGTAGTCAGTAGGTCACATGAGTCCTTCACACAATTTTATAAATTATTCATTTTGTATTGGATGATCTTTGGATATTTTTAGGCTAATGAAAAAGTGCTGAGCACACTTAATGCAGGTAAAAACAATAATTTAGTAGTTGCAACAATATTTTTAATTTTCATGTTGGATTATTTGATAGGCTTATTAAGCATAGAATTAGCCATCTGAACTTGAAATATGTTTGTATCTGTGTGTGAGCAAAAAGAGGGAGGGAGAAATAGAAAATGGAAACAAAAGATAGGTAGGGAGAGAATGGCAGGGAAGCAGAAAGGATGAGATGAGAGGAGAAAGGATAAAAAAGGGAGGGATGGAATAGGACCAAGCCTTGGTAAGGGCTGTTATTACTGTCTTCTAAAATTTGTACAAAAAACTAGAAACAGAATTCTGTCTCTCTTAGGTAACTTCAGTCTTTTCTTTTTGTTATTTTGGGTGAACCAATTAGATGATGCTGACTTTATTACACAAATACATCTTAATTTTTCATGGGGTTTTAGTTGAAAATATCACAGCAAGTAGAAAATGTTGTTCAGAAGTAAATTTTACATGCACAGTCAAATTAATTCCATACCTGGGCCTTGCCAGGCATTGCTCATGCTCTATGGCTTTCCTTAGCTATTTGCTGAGTGATTCTCAAAGTGATCTGCTCAGACCTGTGGTCATTGCTGCTCCAGCAAGATGAGAAAAAAATGTACTGTATTATCATCAGAAGGTTAGATACAAAGATTCAAAACTTGAAATGTGACTATTAGACAGCAAGTTTGGGGTTTTCTCCATAGTAATACAAAACCTTGTAAATCAACAGGGATTATGTGTCCAGGCCACCAACTGTAGTCAGAGGTAATCTTATCCTGTTGTGGTTTATGGTTAAAATCAAGGCCTGAGGAGATAAAATAAAGTTATTTGTTTGTTGGATTTTATATTCTTTATAAGGTAGTTAATTATATATTGACATTGATTGGTATCCCTTCTTTCTTTTACGTAATCAGGATGAATAGGTGTGAGTTATGTGGGAAATAATGGAATGACAGTTCTAATGTTTAATTTCTGTACAACTTTGTTTTGTTAAGAGCTTCTTTAAATTTAACTAGATGATTTGTCAATTTCAATAATTAATAAAAGAAAACACATTGAATCTATACTAAGAGAAAAGCCTACAATACATTTCATTTCTGTGGGCATAAAATAATTCTGTTCATCTCTTTTAATGCTGCAGAGAATAGAAACTAAGAAAAAGATTTCCTGATTTTGACATGGAGCAAGGCAGAAGTACTGAGTTGGGTTGGAATGAGAAAAGAGAGGGTAGAAAAAGATCTAATGTTATTTTATTAAAAATATATAGATTATTTAAAAGTGATACTGGTGAGTTATACCATGAAACTAATCTGTGAAGTTTATAATCTCAGTTCATGTCAATAAGGATTGCAGAAAAAGTTCTCTGTAACATTACTTTAATGGTTATCCTATGAATTTGAATTTGAGGATAGTTAAAGATAAAGTAAAGCTGTTAAGAACATATTTGAGTAAATGTCTTTATTGAATGATTGAGCATTTTTTGGGGTATATACCCAGAAATGGTATTTCCCTTCCAATCTCACCCTTTCTCCCCCATCCCCTCCTTGTCCCTCTCTAAGTCCACTGATAGGGGAGGTTCTCCTCCCCTTCCATCTGATCCTAGCTTATCAGGTCTCTTCAGAACTGGCTGCAATGTCCTCCTCTGTGGCCTGGAAAGGCTGCTCCTCCTTGTGGTGGTGGGGGGTGGAGGTCACAGAGCCAGCCATTGAGTTCTTGTCAGAGACAGTCCCTGTTCCCCTTACTAGGAAACCCACTCAGATACTGAGCTGCCATGGGCTACATCTGAACAGGAGTTTTAGGTTATATCCATGCATGGTCCTTGGTTGGAGAAACATTCTCCAAGGTCCTTGATTGGAGAAAAAGTCTCAGAAAAGACCCCTGTGCCAAGATATACTTGGTCCTTGTGGAGCTCCTCTCCTTTCCCGGTCATACTAACTCCCTCTTCTTTCATACAATTCCTTGCACTCTGCCCAAAGTGCGGTTATGAGTCTCAGTATCTGCTCTGATACACTGTTAGGTAGAGTGTTTCAGGAGCCCTCTGTGATAGGCTCCTGTCTTGTAATTTGTTTTCTCCTACTTCCAATGTCCATCCCATTTGTGTTTCTAAGTGAAGATTGATCATCTTACCCCAGGTCCTCTTTCTTGTTTACCTTCTTTAAGTGTACAGATTTTAGTATGTTTATCCTAGCTTATAGGCCTAGTATCCACTTTTAAGTGAGTATATACCATGTGTGTCTTTCTGTTCCTGATATACCTCACTCAAGATGGTCATTTCTCGATCCCACCATTTCCCTGCAAATTTCATGAATTCCTTGTTTTTAATTGCTGAGTAGTATTCCATTGTGTAAAAGTACCACAATTTCTGTATCCATTCTTCCACTGATGGACATCTGGGTTGTTAGCCTGGAGCTCCACAAGGATCAAATATATCAGGGCACAGGGGTTTTCTATGAGACTGTTTCTCCAACCAAGGACCATGTATGGATATAACCTAGAACCCCTGCTCGGATGTAGCCCATGGTAGCTCAGTATCCAAGTGGGTTCCCTAGTAAAGGGAACAAGGACTATTTCTGACATTACTCAATGGCTGGCTCTTTGGCCTTCCCCTCCCCCGAGGAAGAAGCAGCCTTGCTAGGCCACAGAAGAGGACATTGCAGCCAGTCCTGAGGATACCTGACAAGCTAGGATCAGATGGAAGGGGAGGAGGACCTCTCCTGTCAGTGGACTTGGAAAGGGACAGGGAGGAGATGAGGGAGGGAGGGTGGAATACAAAGTAAATAACCTGTGATTAATGTAAAAAAATAAAAATTAAAAAAAAAGAATGTTCAATGTCCTTAGACACCAGGGATATGCAAATCAAAAAGACATTGAGATTTCACCTTACCCCATTAGAATGGCTAAGATCAAAAACTCAAGTGACAACACATGTTGGAGAGGTTGTGGAGAAAGGGGAACCTTCCTCCATTGCTGGTGGGAATGTAAAGTTGTACAACCACTTTGGAAATAAACCTGGTGCTTTCTCAGACCATTAGGAATAGCACTTCCTCAAGATCCAGCTATACCACTCCTAGGCATATATCTAAAGATGCTCAAGAAGACAATAAGGACATATGCTCAACCATGTCCATAACAGCTTTATTCGTAATAGCCAGAACCTGGAAACAACCCAGATGTCTCTCAACTGAAAAATGGGTACAGAAACTGTGGTACCTTTACACAGTGGAAAAGCTGGATCTTGAGGTAGTGTTATTCCCAGTTTTTTTAAGAAAACAGATTGATTTCCAGGATGATTGTTTAAGTTTGTACTCCCACTAACAATGGAGGTGGTTATCCCTTTCTCCACATCTTCTCGAGCATGTGCTGCCACTTAAATTTTTTATTTAGCCATTTTAATCAGTGTAAATTAGAATCACAGAGTTGTTTTGATTTGTATTTCTCTGATGACTGAGGATGTTGAGCATTTCTTTAATGTTTTCTCTGGTATTTGTTATTCCTCTGTTGAGAATTCTCTTTAGCTCCGTGCCCTGTTTTTTAATTGGATTATTTGGTTTGTTGGTGTCAAATTTCTTGAGTTCTTTATATATTCTGGATATTTATCCTCTATTGAATGTAGAAAAATGGAAATGGACCGATACCTTACACCCTTCACAAAATTTAAGTCCAAGTGGATCAAAGATGTCAATAGAAAACCAGACACAATAAATCTCTTGGAAGACAAAGTGGAGAAAAGGCCTCAAACTCTTTGGCACAGGAGACAATTTCCTGAACAGAGCACCAACAGCTCAGGCTCTAAGAGCAACTATTAATAAATGTGACCTCACAAAACTGAAAAGCGTCTGTAAAGCAAAGGACACTGTCAATAGAACAAAACAACAGCCCACAGACCAGGATTGTGTCAACATTTATGAATATATTAAGATAAAGATATCAAGTGTGTGCCTTCAAGTTCTTACATAGTATATTACATTTTTAATGCCAAAATTGTTAAAACACCCAAAGCAGAAATTATCACTCATTTGAATATTAGATAAATAGGAATTTTAAGAGTCTTTTGGGTAATGTTGAGGGGTTGAACATGAATGAATTTTATGTTGATGTTGGTTGGTACTGCTTTCTGCAGGCTAAGAGCATTCTCACCTGTATAGGTGGTTAGAAGATGTCAAAAGAGTATTATGTGAATGCATGTATAGTTACATAGGTAATTTAAATAAATGTCTGTGTCTGTGAGTAAGGATTTCCTTGAACACAAGGACAGCTGCTAATTTTTTTTTCATGATTGCCTTTCTACAAATCGAGTTACATACTTACAGTAAGTACTGTGGAGCCTAAAAATATTTACTATATAAAACTTCACAGAAATATGTTTATAGCAGTATGTAAGATACAGCATATATTTTATATCTATAATTATAATCAAAGTATAATTTTATACTTATGTTGCTATTGATCTTATTTCTGTCGTTTTCTGAATTCAAAGTTAGAAGTGACTAGATGCAGAACAAAATGTTTAGCAAATGTAGGTTAGAAAGGAAAATGAAGAAATCAAAGCACATATAGATGACAATTTTCTCTATATTTAAATGCTGGATGACAAAAAGCCTTAATAGCACCTGAATAGTGATAATATAATAATATAATGATTTTCATTTAATTATTTGATAGCATAAAATAGTTAACTTTCAATTTAATATATTTTATTCATATGTCCTAGATTATAAAAAATTGATTTTTAAAAAGAGGTAACATAGGGCTAACAAAATTTCTCAGTGGCTAATGACACATCATCATACATCAAGAGATGAGGTAAATCACTAGAACCATGTAACAGAGCAGAACAGGCTTGTGAAAGTTCTCAGGGTCGTTTTGATTTGCATTTCCCTGATGGCTAATGAGGATGAGCATTACTTTAAGTGTTTCTCTGCCATTCGATATTCCTCTGTCGAGAATTCTCTTAGCTCTGTTCCCCATTTTTTAATTGGATTGCTTTGTTTGCTGCTTTTCAGCTTCTTTAGTTCTTTGTATATACTCGATATTAGTCCTCTGTCAGATAAAGTGTTAGTGAAGATTCTTTCCCAATCTGTAGGCAGGCGTTTTGTTTTGATGACAGTGTCCTTTGCTTTACAGAAGCTTTTCAGTTTCATGAGGTCCCATTTATTGATTGTTGCTCTTAGAGCCTGTGCTGTTGGTGTTCTATTCAGGAAGTTGTCTCCTGTGCCAATGAGTTCTAGGCTGTTCCCCACTTTTTCTTCTAACAGATTTAGAGTATCTGGTTTTATGTTGAGGTCTTTGATCCACTTGGACTTTAGTTTTGTGCAGGGTGATAAATTTAGATCTATTTTCATTTTTCTGCATGTGGACATCCAGTTGGACCAGCACCATTTGTTGAAGATGCTGTCTTTATTCCATTGAATGGTTTTGGCTGCTTTGTCAAAAATCGAATATTCATAGGTGTGTGGGTTTATTTCTGGGTCTTCTATGCGGTTCCATTGATCCTCCTTTCTGTTTTTATGCCAATACCATGCAGTTTTTATTAGTATTGCTCTGTAGTACAACTTGAGATCGGGGATGGAGATACCTCCAGATGATCTGTTGTTGTACAGGATTGTTTTGGAGATTCTTTGTTTTTTGTTTCTCCATATGAAGCTGAGAATCTTGTTTTTTCAATGTCTGTAAAGAATTGAGTTGGTATTTTGATGGGAATTGCATTGAATCTGTAGATTGCTTTTGGCAGGGTGGCCATTTTCACAATGTTAATCCTACCAATCCATGAGCACAGGAGATCTTTCCATCTTCTGAGATCTTCTTCAATTTCTTTCTTCAGAGACTTGAAGTTTTTCTCAAACAGGTCTTTCACTTGCTTGGTTAGTGTCACCCCAAGGTACTTTATGTGGTTAGTGGCTATTGTGAAGGGTGTTGTTTCCCTAATTTCTTTCTCGGCCATTTGTCTTTGGTATACAGGAGGGCTTCTGATTTTTTTTTTGAGTTGATTTTGTATCCTGCCACTTTGCTGAAGGTGTTTATCAACTGGAGGAGTTCTCTGGTTGAATTCTTGGGGTCGCTCATATATACTATCATATCATCTGCGAATAGTGACACTTTGACCTCTTCCTTTCCTATCTGTATCCCATCAGAATGGCCAAAATGAAAAACTCAAGGGACAACACATGCTGGAGAGGTTGTGGAGAAAGGGGAACCCTCCTCCACTGCTGGTGGGAATGTAAACTGGTTCAACCACTCTGGAAATCTATCTGGCGCTTTCTAAGACAATTAGGAATAGTGCTTCCTCAAGACCCAGCTATACCACTGCTAGGTATATACCCAAAGTTTGCTCAAGGACACAAAAGAGATATTTGCTCAACCATGTTTATAGCAGCTTTATTTGTAATAGCCAGAACCTGGAAACAACCCAGATGTCCATCAACGGAGGAATGGGTACAGAAATTGTGGTATTTTTACACAATGGAATACTACTCAGCAATCAAAAAGGAGGAAATCATGAAATTTGCAGGCAAATGGTGGGACCTAGAAAAGATCATCCTGAGTGAAATATCCCAGAAGGAGAAAGACAAACACGGTATATACTCACCTATATAGACCTATAAGATATGATAAACATAATGAAATCTATACACCTAAAAAAGATAATCAAGAGAGCGGACATGGGGTAAGATTATCAATCCTCGTTTTGAAAGACAGATGGGATGCACATTAAACATTGACAGGAGTCTACTGAGCGCATTTGAAAAACTCTAACTAGCAGTGTTTTCAAAGCAAAGACTCATGACCAAACCTTTGGCAGAGTACAGGGAATCATAGAATCATAAGAAAGAAGGGGAGTTAGTCTGATGAGGAAAGGATAGGAGCTCCACAAGGACCAAACACATCTGGGCACAGGGTCTTTTCTGAGACTGACATGCAACCAAGGACCATGTATGAATGTAACCTAGAACCTCTGCTCAGATGTAGCCTGTGGTAACTCAGTAACCAATTGGTTTCCCATAGTGAGGGGAACAAGGACTATTTCTAAAAGGAACTCAATGACTGGCTCTTTGGCCTCCCCACCCCCCAAGGGAGGAGCAGTCCTGTTAGGCCACAGAGGAGAGCTTTGCAGCCAGTCCTGAAGATACCTGATAAAACAGGATCGGATGAATGGGGAGGAGGTTCCCCCTATCAGTGGACTTGGCAAGGGGCACGGTGGAGATGAGGGAGGGAGGGACTGGGAGGGAATGAGGGATCGGGACACGGCTGGGATACAGAGTTAATAAAATGTAACTGATAAGAAAAAAATAAAATTAAAAAAAAAAAGTTCTCATTTGGTATTTATATTTCCACATTAGCACGCCTAGAATCACAAACACACAATAAAACAAATGTATAGATGTCACAAAATGCATGATATAAGTAGCATGCATTTTTGAGGTTTATTCATAATTTTAAAATGTGTTATAGGATATGCATACTTAACAATTATTTGATATTTAATATCAAGTGTACTTACAGGTTAAGTTCAAATAACCATTTCATTAATTGAAATCCAGTATTTTAAGTCTGAATTATGTGTAAAATTGTGAGCTTTTGAAAAAATGTTTGAACTGGTACTACATCACTCTGAAACAGTATCACCTTGGTTAACATGCTGATGTTTAGAAGAGTTATTTTCTCAATTTTGAAATTCAATGCAAGCTTTTAAAATAAAATAATGTGGAAAATGCTCAATAAATTTAGTGAGATTTTTTTTTCCTGCTTCAGATTGGTAATAATCACACACTACTGTACCATGGAAATGGTTTCTACCAGGTACTTTATTGGAACAAGTCCATTATTTTATATAACCCAGCTTGAGTTCAATTCAAATTTAATATTTTATTACCTATAAATGAAAAAAAAATGCACAAATAAATAAGCTACATATAACATTAAAGTTCTCATATAAATGAAGAAAATATTAACATATTAATCACAGTGCTTTGAAAGTATGCTAAAAGAAAATTATCTTTATACTTTATTTTATATAGATAGAGAATCAGTCACTCCAAAATGAATAACTAAAGCCATTCCTTCATATTTTTAAACTTTGTGTTTTTGTAGGAAAAAAACATTTTAAATTCATGGCATAAAAAAATGAATAATCAGCATGGGAATATTTACCTGCTCCATTTCCAACTTGGAGCTGTTCACCTCTCCTCAGACAGATGCTGAGAATCATAGTCAAATTTTGGGTGGAGTGAAGGGAATCTCTTGGAAGAAAGTGAAGATAGAAAGAACTGGAGAGGAAAGGAGCTCCACAAACAGACCAACAGAGCCAAAATATGTGAGCACAGCGGTCCTGCAAAGAGAGATAAATCAACCAAGTACCATGCATGGAGAGGACCTGGAACCCCTTATCAGATGTAGCATATCAGCAACTCAATCTCCATGGGGGTTTCCTAGTCAGGGGAGCAGGCTCAGTCATGAACTCTCTCTTGCCAGCTCTTTGATTACCTCCCTCTGGTAAGGTGGTCTTATAGGCTACAGAGAGAAGATCCAGACAGTCTTTTTTTTTTTAAAAATTATATATATATATTTCTTTTTTATATATTTTAGTTTATTAATTACACTTTATTCACTTTGTATCCCCCCATAAGCCCTTCCTCTTCCCCCCCCCCGATCCCACCCTCCCTCCCTCTTCTTCACGCATGCCACTCCTCAAGTCCACTGATAGGGGAGGTCCTCCTCTCCTTCCTTCTGATCTTAGTCTATCAGATCACATCAGGACTGGCTGCATTGTCATCTTCTGTGGCCTGGTAAGGCTGCTCCCCCCTCAGGGGAAGGTGATCGAAGAGGAGGCCAATCAGATTATGTCAGAGGCAGTCATTTAATTACAGGTTATTTACTTTGTATCCCAGCCTTTGCCCACTCCTCCATTCCCTCCCAATCCCACCCTCTCTCCCTTATCTCCTCCCTGCTCCTTTCCAAATCCACTTATAGGGGAGGACCTCCTCCCCTTCCATCTGACCCTAGCTTATCAAGTCTCTTCAGGACGGGCTGCAATATCCTCTTCTGTGGCCTAGCAAGGCTGCTTCTTCCTCGGGGGTGGGGAGGGTTGAAGAGGTCGCCCTTAGGTTCATGTCAGGAATAGTCCCTGCTCCCCTTATTAGAGAACCCATTTGGACACTGAGCTACCATGGACTATATCCAAGCAGGGGTTCTAGATTATATCCATACATGGTCCTTGGTTGGAGAAACAGTTTCATGAAAGGCCTCTGTGCCCTGATATATTTTGTCCTTGTGGCGCTCCTGTACTCTCCAGGTACAGGAGAGTAACTCCCCCTTCTTTCATAGGATTCCCTGTATTCTGCCAAAGGTTTCATTATGAGTCTTAATGTCTGCTTTGATGAGCCCTGATGGGCAGGATCAGATGGAAGGGGAGGAGGACCTCCCTACCAGTGGACTAGGGGAGGGGCACAGGGGGAGAAGACGGAGATAGAGTGGAACTGGAAGGAAAAAGGGAGAGGGCTACAACCAGGATGCAGAATGAATAAATTGTAATAAATAATAATAAAAAAGAAAGAAAGAAGCAGTGCTATGTCTTTTCTACTATTATTTATGTTTCATACATTTAAAGCACTTTGGCTTTTTATACTTCACATATTGTTTGATAGAAACAGGATGTAAACTTTCAGACAGGAAAGATCTGACTCCAGTTTTCTGATTCAGTAATTCCTTGCTGCTTCCATGTGGTATCATGTAGACACACGTGTGTTTTCCCCAAAGCCGTCATATGATGTAGACACACATGTGTTTTTCCCAAACCCTTTTCATCTCTTTTCTTCTCCCATGTTTGTTTGAGTGTGATATCCGAGCTGTTGCTCAGAGGTCAGGAGGTACATAACACTCTTCCAAGAGTGCCTGCACGTGGACAGTAGAGCTGTGGAGGCCAGTTATTGTCCTCTCTTACAGGCACTGTGTCGACTCTGACATTCCTAGGATGTACTGCAAAGCTTAAGTTCAAATAATAAATCCTTACCTTTACTTCATTTATAAAGTATTTTGAAGTATAAGTGGGATTTTATTAATTACTTAAATGAAAGAAATTAATTTTACAAATCTGCCTTTTTTTTCTCTCTTTGTAAACCAAGCCTCTCCTAAAATTACTCTGGCTATTTTCAGAATGAAAAGTAAAAATGTTCTTTTTTGATGCTAGTAACATAAAAGTTTAAGTAGTATTAAAAGTATTGGACTATAAAATATTTTAAGGGGAAATAAAAATGTTATAATTTATTTTATTTAATTTTTCCTTTTATTGAAAATAGATTTTTTTCTTACATAAAATATTGTGATTATAATTTCCTTCTATTCCTTCAGTTCTCTGCAATTCCCTTCCCATTTGGATTTGTCCCCTTTTCTGTCAGGCTTCTAAGGGATAATAATAAAATAGAATAAGATATAATCGAATAAAATATGATAAAATAAAGCCTAACAAATTATAATTGGACAAAACAAACCAATCGGAGGATAAGATCCCAAGAGAGGCATAAGAATCATAGAGCCAGTCATTCACATACTCAGGTATCCCATAAAGACACTGAACTGGAAAGCATAATAAATAAACAGAAGGCCTGGTGCAGACCTTCCCCCCTGCTTCAGTCAGTGGGAGTTTATCCGTCCTTTGTTCATGTTGATAGTGGTGTTTTCCTGTGGCCTTCTACCCCTTCTGGATCTTAGAATCTTTCTGCATCCTGTGCCACAGGGTTTCCTGAACCCTGAGGGGAGGAATTTGGTGGAAATAGCCATCTCTTTTATGGCTATTTCCAGTCCTTTCATTCTCTACATAAAACCTGGCTGTGTGTCTCTGTATTTGTTTTCATCCTCTGCAGGAGGATCTTCTCTGATGATGGCTGGCCAAGGCACTGATCTATGAGTAGAGCAGAATGTCATTAGAAGTCATTTTAGTGTCACTTCTCCTACCCATTTTCCAGGTCATTACTGTGTTTGGTTTTGCCCTATGTCCCTGGGCTATCTAGTCTCAGGTTCTTGGTCAACAATGCAGTGTTGGGTATGTGTTCTATTTCCTAGAGTGGGCCTTGAATCTAAAATGATTTTGGTTGGTCACTCCCAAAAGCTTTGTGTCACCATTGCACCAGAATATCTTGGAAACTGCACACCATTGTAAATCAAAGGGTTTGTGGCTGTTTTGGTGTTGATGGTTTTTCTGGTACGCTTTAGGGTATCTTTCTATACCAAAAGTGCTTGATGTAGGGGTGAAGGATCTTTACAGGTACAGGCTGGACCTACTCAGGTTCCATCACTTGTTAGATACTGTCTTCAGCAAAGGGGCCTTGTCCTCAGTTTGAGGAGCACAACCTATATATAGTCTTGGAAAGAGCTTAGGTTGTTTGGAAATCCTCATGGGACTCTTTTATCCAGCAACTCATTCAGGGGTCATCAACTCTATCTTTCACTAGTTTGAGGGCTTTAATATTAAATAAAAAAAAATCATATGATGGCAACATAAGAAAAAAAAGTTGACTTTAATTAAATGCTTAAACAAAGTTTGTTTGTTTGTTTTATTGTTTTTGAATACTGGAAAGAATTAGACAGGGAAATGTTCAAACAATTTCATCTAGTCAGTTTCCTGGTATAATTATCCCTTTAATTCTTTGTTTAATGGAAGAATTCTACCTTGAAGCCCTTCCTCATTCCTTAGGGCAATTTTGTTCCCCAGTATATGTTTGGTTAAAACAGTTATTGTTTCATGAAGGTAGCCATTTAAGACCTTTTTTTCTTTTTTTAAATAATTTCCATTTATTTATTTTTGTGCATTGTTGATTCACCAGCATGTATTTCTGTGTGAGGGTGTTAGATCCCCTGGAACTAGAGTCACATATGGGTAACACAGATTGTGAGCTGCATTTTGGGTTCTGAGAATGAAACTTGGGTTCTCTGGAAGAGAACACAGTGTTCTCAACCACTGAGAATGCCATTTTTTTCTTGCATTCTTTCTGTTTTCATTCACTGTTTTTAGTACAGGAATTAATAATCAAGTTCTTTCATTTTCATTATTAAAATTTGGTTTGATTTCAATGTATTATAACCATTCTTCATAAATATTCAATTATTATTAATTGGGAAATGGCAGTGTCTATTGTAGTGGCATAGTGGAATAAAAATCCTATCAAAAGGATCAGCTAGATGCTCATTTGCTAAGAGTTCATGGTGTTTTTCCAGAAGAACCAAGTCTTTTCCCATGACACATGTTAAATGACTCACAACTACCTGTCAATCCATCTCATGGGATCTGTCATCTTCTTTAGGACTCCAAGTACAACTGAACACACACACACATATGCACACAGAGAGACCTACATAAGTGAACAGTTCAATAAAGTTAAATTTTAAAAAATTATGTTAGAGTGCCCAACTATTTTAAGAGAATAAAATTTACAAAGTTTGGTCAATCTTGGCTTTCAATAGCCATTGGTACTTGTTAACCAGTCAGTTCTATCACAAGGAAAATCAGTTAGGTCAAGAACAACATACTTGGCTCTTTAATCACCTCCCTCTGAGGGGAGGGGGGGGCAGCTTTACCAATCCACAGAGGAAGAAAATGCAGACAGTCCTGATGAAATCTGATAGGCTAGGGTCAGTTTCAAGGGGAGGAGATCCTCTCCTATCAGTGGATTGGGGAAGGGGCAAGAGGAAGGAAGGGCAGAATTGGGAGGGGATGACAGCCGGGATACAAAGTGAATAAACTGTAATAAAAAGATTAAAATAAAAATATTTTAAAAAAGAAAGAAAGAATGGGATGTGGGACGCTTGGAAGAGAGATCAGTGGGTGGATAACTTACTGAGCAAGTCTTCCAAGGATCTGAGGTCAGATTCTCAGCCCTTACATGAAGGTGATTCCTGTGACCTATCTGCTGGAGGACACAGACAAACGGATCTCCTGGCCTTGAGAACCACAATTCTAACATAAAAGGGAAGCTTCGGGTTCACTGAAGAGACCTAACTCTAAGGTGGAGAGAGATGGAGGAAGATACCCACCATAAACTTTGGCCTCTGCAAACGCTTTCACAGGCAAGCACCCCTGCTTTCCATGTATGCACGCACAGGGCCACACAGAGTGAAGTAGCATGAGTCCACAGGAAATCTGGTTCACTGGATATAGAAATGTGTGTACAGACAAATATCCCACAGAGGATGCTCATCATGTGGGAGCTACACAGCCATCTTTTCACATATCTCCTCTTCATCACCCGTTCACCTCTGATCTCAGAATGTTGAGTTTTCAAGATCAGGTGCCAATTTCTACTCTCAGCCATCTCCTGTAATCCCTGTTGATGAGGGAATAAGAACATTGAATACTTTCCCAAATATTCACATGGTTTTAAATTAGCAATCTTATTTTTTTAGCTATAGGTGTTTCAAATTATTCTTTCTCTGTACTTCACCACTAATGAAGTTCAATTGTATTGTACCTATGAATAATTTACTTTATTTTTCTCAAGATATTCATGTGAGAACTTGAAAGCATTTAAATATTTCAATATAAATTTAATTTTTAATGCCCAGTGTTTTAAACAATTTTTTAAAAGTCAATATTGGACAATGGTTACCATGTGAAATATTTCACTTTGGTTTTCTTATTATTTTTCTTTTTACTTAATTAATACATATGTTTGTTTACATGAGTTTATTTACATTATGTGTATACAGGGCCCTGTGGATGTCAGAAGATGTAACTGGATTCTCTAGAACTGAAATTTCAGGTTTTTGTCACCATTTTGGGAATTGAATAAGTGTTCTCTGCAAGACTAGGGAGTGTTTCCAGCTTCTGGCTATTACAAATAAAGCTGCTACAAACATGGTTGAGCAAATGCCATTATTGTGTACTTGAGCCTCTTTTGGATATATGCCTAGAAGTGGTATGGCTGGATCTTGAGGAAGTGCTTTTCATAGTTATCTGAGAAAGCGCCAGATTGATTTCCAGAGTGGTCCTACAAGTTTACATTCCCACCAGCAGTGGAGGAGGGTTCCCCTTTCTCCGAAACCTCTCCAGCATGTGTTGTCATTTGAATTTTTCATCTTGGCCATTCTGATGGGTGTAAGGTGAAATCTCAGGGTTGTTTTGATTTGCATTTCCCTAATGGCTAATGAGGTTGAGCATTTCTTTAAGTGTTTCTCTGCCATTCGATATTCCTCTATAGAGAGTTCTCGGTTTAGCTCTGTTCCCCATTTTTTTTTTAAAGAACCTTTTATTTTTTAATATGTGCATTACAGGAAGCAAAACACAAGAATCCAAGAGCTAAGTCACCCGGTCACAAGCAGCTCAGCTCAGTGTGTAGTCCTAGATCCTACAAGCATACATACACTTAGGTAATTAAGATTATACAGGATGTACCATGCTCTCCCCCACATCGTGAATGTTAACCAACTAAAAACCCCATGCTACATGATCATTTTGATAACCAAGAATACACCATGCCATCTCAATCTGTCAAACAAAATTGTAATCCTGGCTTCCTTGGCTACAAAAAAGTCACAGGTGACAAAAATGGCAGCAGGCCTTTAGATAGATATACTGGCAAGGTTACAATTCAATTTTGCATTCCCTCAGTACTCAGCTTACAAGAAAACAAAGCAACAGACCACGCTAAGTACATGAAAATAGAGGCTAACATCACCTTTATGTAGTTTTGTTATTTCATAGGAATGGTCACACTGGGGAACTTGGTCTTTGAGCAGATGATGTTACAGGGGGAGGGGGGCAGGGGAGAGAACAGTGCTCAGAAAAAGGCGCAATTCCTGTTGGCCAGGTTGGCTAGCCATTGCTTAGGTTTGCATTTCAGCTAATGTTGCCAGGTATTAGAGAGTAGGTCCCAGGGCCCAAAGGATGTCAGAAGTAGCAAAACACTCTAAATACCCTGCTGGCCTTTTGGGCAGGCTGTCTTCTGGGCGTGGCCTTTGTTAATCCTCTTACCACATCCAGAGGACTGGTTTGAAGCTGAACCTAGGGGTCCATATGTGCATTTCTGGTAAAATACTTGTGTTTATTGTAAGTATCCTAAAGGAGAGCACATGGTTAAATATATGGTAGAATTGACAGAAAAGGTTCCTCTTGAATACAGAATTGTTAAGCCATGTCTGGAGAGTGTGAGTTAACTCATGTTGCTAGGCTGACTGGAGGGCAGGCTCACGGGTGAGAGCTGCAGTGCTGTGTTGAGACTGGCATCCTGAGAGCCCCCGCCATAGGTCTTCAGCTGCTCCATAGGAATACATGTAGTGATGGGGGGATGCCACTTCCTCATATGTTAATGTGTAGATCTGATGATGTTCCCCATTTTTTAATTGGATTACTTGGTTTGCTGGTTTTCAGCTTCTTTAGTTCTTTACATATACTGGATATTAGTCCTCTGTCAGATAAAGAGTTGGTGAAGATTCTTTTCCAATCTGTAAGCAGTCATTTTGTTTTGATGACAGTGTCCTTTGCTTTACAGAATCTTTTCAGTTTCATGAGGTCCCATTTATTGATTGTTGCTCTTAGAGCCTTATTTGTAATAACCAGAAGCTGGAAACAGCCCAGATACCCCTCAACTGAAGAATGGATGCAGAAATTGTGGTACATCTACACAATGGAGTATTACTCTGCAATGAAAAATAAGGAAATCATGAAATTTGCAGGTAAATGGTGGGACCTGGAAAGGATCATCCTGAGTGAGCTGTCCCAGAAGCAGAAAGACACACACGGTATATACTCACTCATATAGACATGTAACATAGGATAAACCTACTAAAACCTGTACATCTAAAGAAACTAATCAAGAGAGAAGACCCTGACTAAAATGCTCAATCCCCATCCCGAAAGGCAAAGAGGTTGGACATCAGAAGAAGAAGAAAACAGGAAACAATCTAGGAACCTGCCACAGAGGGCCTCTGAAAGACTCTGCCCTGCAGACTATCAAAGCAGACGCTGAGACTTATGGCCAACGGTTGGCAGAGTGCATGGAATCTTATGTAAGAAGTTTGAAATAGTAAGATCTGGAGAGGACAGGAACCCCACAAGGAGAGCAACAGAACCAGAAAATTTGAACACATGGGTCTTCCCAGAGACTCATACTACAACCAACTACCATGCATGGAAATAACCTAGAACCCCTGCACAGATGTACCCCCTGGCAGTTTAGTGTCCAAGAGGGTTACATAGTAATGGGAAGAGGGACTGCCTCTGAAATAATCTGATTGGCCTGCTCTTTGATCACCTCTCCATGAGGGGGGAGCAGCCTTCCAGGCCACAGAAGATGACAATGCAGCCAATCCTGATGTGATCTGATAGAGTAAGATCAGAAGGAAGGAGAGGAGGACCTCCCTTATCAGTGGACTTGGGGAGGGGCATTCAAGAAGAATGGGGAGGGGAGGGTGGGATTGGGAGGGGAGGAGGGAGGGGCTTATGGGGTGATACAAAGTGAATAAAGTGTAATTAATAAAATTAAATTAAATTAAAAAAAGAGTAGGAAGTGCTCTTAACCTCTTAGCCATTTCTTCAATTGTTGTCCAGTTATAAGTTAATGAATTGCAAATATGGAAATCATTTAATTGAAAATTGTAGTATTACTATACTATTACTTAAAATACTATTTTAAGATCCTCTGTCACTTTTGCATGATGTTGCCATTTATGCTTCATGAGTAGAAACATCAGTTTTATGTTTAAGTCCATGTGGTACTTTCATCACAGCAATTTATTTAAAATTGAAGTGTGTGTGTCATTCCAAGTTGGCAATGTCCTGTTAATAAGTAATGGGAAATGTTCCAGAGTTTGATGATATTTGCATATGGCTTTTTACTAACAACCTCATTTTTCACTTCTGCAGGTGATGTCTAGAATAATCCCATCCCTGTGATTCATTGAGAGATACTAACTTAATAACATCTTTGTGGTAATCATTTTTGTTATACTTTCTGCCTTCATGGTTTTCAGAGGTCACCATCCATCATTCTATGTTTTTTGAGTAGTGGTTCTCTCTCAATTAAAAAAAAAGAAATGGAATTTATTTCCCAACTTTATGAAGCCCTAGGGCATTGGTGACCTTCCATTGGCTATTTCTGTCTACTATCTCTATTTACTCATCATTATTTCCTCCTGATCAGGGGCAGTTTTGCTGTAGATATGTTGCATAGTAGATATTTTATGGTTTGCTATAGACACTGTTGAGTTAGAAAGCAGAAAAGGAATGTGGCTGAGATTTAAAGTTTGGAAATGTTCGTATGAGGAAAACTGTTCAAATACCTAGACAATTTGCATATCAGCAGAACAATTTAAAGATATTTGAGAAACATGAATTTAAAATATGACTCATGTCTTTGCTGTGGTTACAGGTGGGATGAAACCCTGACAGTGAATTAGATGTTAACCAGTACTGACAGAAGAAGAGCCTCAAATGGATGGTCACTGAGAGAAATGGTGCTTGCTCTCTCAGGTTAGAATTACCCAATGTCAAGGTGTAAACATCTGACCTGGGAGTCTCATGTAAGGGATGTTCCTCATTCAGCAGACTTCATGCTCTGCCTGAGATTATGAACCACCAAAAACATCCTGAGATTATTCCTGAATCTTTGGCAGAGGGAGGGATATATTTGAAGCCCTCATCCTTGCTTCTTTGTTGCAGTCAGGAAAGGAAAAAGAGAAGTTTTGGCAGACCATTATGGAAGAACTTACTGATGCTGTCCAGGGGGAAAGGTTGAAGCAGGTGAGTGACTGGGAAATGTGATGTGGCTTGAGGGCTTGGTGAATTGTAGTTGCTGAGGCTGGAGCAGTGACCAGAATAGATTTTACTTTGAAGCCTGGCCGAAACTTTGTTTACTCTATTGTATTGCTGACATAAAGCAATCAGACACAGAAAAGAAATAAAAAGGTAACCTGCTTAGATACCCTATGCAAAACATATCACCACACAGGGTGATCAGTCATTGTCTAATTCAAACCATATATTTTGAGATCGTCAGAGGGAAACTGCACACTATGATCACCAAATGTCAGGACTGAAATTTCATAGTGCCCAATGAAAGTCTTCCTTTAGTGATACGTACATTGCTTTGCAGTTACTAAGTTAATTATTTTTACCACTTGCCTTGTAATTGAAATGGGTCTCTTAATCTAGCTTTGAAAATAGCAGGATTTTGATAGGATAAAATTTTTTAAAAGATTAAGAACAGAAAATTAAGAAAATTAAGTTAAATTGTAGTCCTTCAAGCTTATTAAATGTATTCAAACGCAAATCAAATAGAAAATATAATAAATGGCTTCATGTTTTGTTTGATTTGCAGAAATATTTTTAGCATTTATTTAATATTCATGTGTGTGTGATTGTGTGTTTATGTGTGTGTGTGTGTGTGATTGTAAGTGTCCATACAGTAAGCTTTTGAATGTCGGTGACAATTTGCAGGATGAACTTTTCTTCATTCATTTTATGAGTCCTAAAGATCCGGTACAGGTCACGGGCTTGTTGGTAGCACCATTACCCGCTGAGCCATTCTGAAAATATTGGAGTGCAACCACTGACATAGAACACAAAAAGGGGTCTTCCTGCTCCATACAAAAATGTATTTCAAGCTTCTTTAGTATTTTAAACTCTGATGGTTTTTCAAATGTATAAGTATGAATCTTTTGGTGTTTTTCTTTTTATTATTTTATAAACCCCAGGTGATTATTCATGTGTATTGTCAACTTAGTTTTATATTGAAATATCTCTAGGTCATATATATGACACTCTTATTTGGAATCTCTCCAGAGGTCCCATAAACCCTGACATATGCCAGATATTGTAATTAATGATCCAAATAAAAACCACCCATTAAAAAACATCCTAAGTGCCATCACCTCACCTAAGCCACTACAGCAACATTCACATTTCACCATGTTTGTAGACCTCTCTAGAACCCTGGCTATTCATTATTCTCTGGGTAGATAGCCTGTCACACTATTCCAGGTATGAAATCATTTGAAAAATGAACTACTGCCATAAGTTTGAATTACCTCAATATTCCTGAAAATATTTTGTCTTCGGATCTGTCTGTCTATTTATCTATTATGTGGTCAACTGCATCCTGACCTCCTACATGTGTTGATATCTTGATCCTTATTAATTCAAAATGAGACTCCTTCTGGAAATGTGATCTTTAAAGAGATAGTTGATGTAAAGTGAAGTCATAAGGGAGGTTCATAATCCCCTCACCTAAGTATGATTGATATTCTTATCAGAAGAGTAAATTAGAATAGAGATAACACACAGACCCAGGGTCAAACACAAAAGGATCTAGACAGAAGGGCAGAAGCACAATACTTAGAGGAAATTAAACTTTAAAAGACACTGATCTTAGATTTCTACTTGCAAGAATTGTGAGAACTAAATGCTTGTTTTTATAAATCACCCAGTCTGATAATAACCCAGCCCCATAATTTTATCTATTAATAAAAGTGATAATTTTGAAAAAAAACAAAAAAAACAAAAAACAACAGGACTCTTGCTCTGATTTTTTAGTTCTGTTTGTTTGTTTGCTTGGTGTGTGTGTGACCGGGATTCACATATTACAGACTGGTATCCCCTGTGTAGTCAAGGATGACCTTGGACTTCTGAGCCTCTGCCAGATCTCACATCCATAGTGTTGAGACTGAAGCAGAAGCCAAGGGCTGGGAATCAAACACAGAGATTTGTGCAAATACTCTACCAAGTAAACTAAAACCACAGCCCACAGAAAAACTCGATTTTCATGACTCTCTGGCTTTCCCTGCTAATCTAAGATAATGATACTTTAGATGATGAACATACATGAGGATCGGAAGTGACATGAAAATGACCCATACATCATGATCTATAGTTAACCTTGAAATGTAATTTCAAGCACCTGGCTTCTTGCCCAAATTAGAACAATGTCAGCAGTGAAGAACAATGTCTAAGCATTATACATCTTTCAAACAATTAGCAAAAAGAAGCAATGTAGAAGTAAAACCATAATGGATTAATATATTTATAAAAATAATGTGTGTGTGTTCTATGGCTAGTGTAACTATTGCATAGAAATATAAAGTCAGTATATCTATAGCTATAACAATAAATCCAAATTGTACATTTACTCATTGATGTGTATATACATATGTGTAGCATGTGTCATTGTGTGCATAGGTGTGTGCAAGCATATGAGTGAATCTTGAATTCTGCATTTGACAGTTCTGTAAATGTGTGTGTCTATATGTATATTCCTCTGCGTTTGTGTGCAAATGTTATCAGTGTGTATGTTTTTGTGTGTGTGTGTGTTCATGTGTGTGTGTGTATGTCTGTGTGTGCTCACTTGCATGTAGTTTTAACTTTTATAGGAGAGGTGAAAGGAACTTACATCTCCTCAGCTATGTAATCAACTACAGAGCAAAAACTGTTTCCTCTCAAGTCTACATTAATCAAACAATGAGTGCGATTCAAATTTCTTCTAGGAACATGGATGAGGGCTTACTCACAGGAAAATAGGGAAATTATGGGTGAATATAGCAGTAGAAGAGAAAACATTTCCCCTTCATCTTCCATTAATTACTAACTACCTGTAAGTATTCTGGAGTGGAGGAAACTTTCTTCCCTAATTTACAGATCTTTGGGAAGAGATAGGGCTAGATGAACTCTTTCTACTGACAGGAACTCAATGAGCCTAATCTCATGCATAATCTTTTCCTGGTGATTATAGTTGCTGACAGCTTCAGAGTGAAGCAGACTTGTCATGTCTGTCTGGTCACTTTCCACAATACATTCCTCTCCTTCAATTATGACATGCATCCTGACCTGCCTTTCATGGTACTTCCTTAGCTTTTGAAGGGGTGATAAAGATATTTCATTTGGAGCTGAATATTCAATAATCTATTGTTCTCAGCATTCTATCCTCTATGACTCTCTGTAACAACTGCTACCGCTAAACAAATAAACCTCTCTGATCAAATATAACAGGAGCTCTAATCTATTCAAATATGGTAGTTTGAAAGTCTAATATACCCATTAACAAAACTACAATAGCTTACCTATTGTAGCCTGTGAAATCTCAAGTCACTCACTTCTGACCAGGGTTACCTTTGCCAGATAGGAATTATTTATTTGGAATGTGCTTTAAATCTATTCAGAGCATAACTGGCTACCTTTACAACTATGCCACTAATGCACTAAATGGTACAAATTTGCTTGTCATGTTAGAAGTGTAATGTTCAATGTCCAGTACCAAATACAGTAAATCTGACGCTGATCGTTCTACCTCAAGCTACATAACAACTTTTGTTTCTATGAAAACAAGTTGTCCATGAAGAACATTAAATCTCAGTCTCCTCTAGATTTTTTTTCATACCCTAAAACAAAATGTGTGGTGTTTTCAGAAGTAAGGTCTCAGTGTAGCCAACAGCAGTTTGGGCCTGTATTATTAAGAGTTCTCTAGAGGGAAAAAGAAAACTGATATAAATATGTGTATGTGTGAGAGTGAGAGATTTGTGGCTTACAATGTATGGTCTGACTTTCCCACAATGGCTATTGCCCAGTGTAAAATATGATAATTTAAAGGTTTTGCAATCCAAGGGTCTGGATTTCTCAGCTGCTTTTTGTTATACACTGGAATCCCAAGGAAATAGGCTCTAATACTGGTGAAGGAATGATATTGCCATTGAGAACAAGAGCAAAAAGCAAGCGATATTTTTCTTCCATGATCTTTATACAGGCTGCCACCAGAAGAAGTGGTCCACATATCAGGCTGATGCTCTCTACACAAAAGATCAAATTTCAAGTGTGTCTTCCCACTTCAAAAGACTCCATCAAAAGAAACACTCACAGGTGTGCCCAGCCCTTGTTTTTCAGTTAATTTCAGATGTAGTCAAATTGGCACCTAACAACAACAGTAACAGGATCCCAGCTGTATCCCTAACTAACAAAGTGTACTGAGGTAGAGCAACCTCAGAAATGTGATTTTCATCTAAAAACCTTACAGCTTCTGGGAACATTTTTTTTCCAGTGGACAGAGGTTACCTTCATTAAAACACTTTTACTTCTTTAAAAAACATGATTCAAGACGCATAGTATTGGGGAATTCTTCCTGTATACCTTGTTATATATTATTCATTCCTTACCTAGCCAGAATGTTTGCAAGACTTTCAAAGGCGTGTCTGACCACTGCACTTTGTGGACTGACTTTCCATTTTTGCTTCCTTAAGTTTCCCTCTCTTTAGAAGATTTAATGAATCCCTGAAACACTGAGAAGATCAGCAGAACACCATTTATGAAATGAATCATTTAAGAAAGTTGTGAGCATGATCACCGGAGGACATGGTTTAATCAAGACACAGTTGAGCTCAATAGAAAACAGCTAAGAAACTATCAAAGAAAAATTCACAACCACAAGCAATCCATGCAGCATGAAGAGTTTACAATGCTTGAACCAGTTATTTCCGCTAAAGATCAATGTTCAGTGCAGTAACATTGAAGACAAAATATTTTACTTCACCCCCTACATTCTAGTCTTTCTGAAGAGTGTGTCCTCCCTCCTTATTCCTGTGGAATAAGAGACAGGGCTTATATTCCTCTCCACAATGTCAAAAGGCCACATGGATCTGGATCTAGCTCTCATTGCTCTGACCAAGCAAAGACCAAGAGGGAAGTGCTTGTGTGTATGTGTGTGTGTGTGTGTGTGTGTGTGTGTGTGTGTAGCCTCTTGTGTCGAGGTATGTATATACCAAGTTGGGTGGTTGTAAGAGTACTGGAAGTATAGACTTTCTCTACCTACCTGGGCTTTACATGGATTTACATGCATTCAAATCTGGGTCCTCATGCTTGGACAGAAATCAGTTTATACAAGGGGACATCAACCCATCTATATAAATGTGCTTAGTTGTTACAGCTGATAGAATCTAGCCTAAGCTGTGGCTTGCTATTTTCTACCAACCAGGAAATGATGATAGGGCACTGAGTTGAATGAGAAATTTCCATTGTACCTTTTATATACAAAAGTGTGTGTGTGTGTGTGTGTGCGCGTGCATGTCTTCAAGTATACTCAGGTCTGTATGAGTAAATTCTAAATGTCAATGCTTGATGCCTTCCTTTATCTCACTCTAACTTACTTCATGACACATGTGCTTCAAGCTGGCTATTTGAGCTGGTAAATTCTTACTCCCTCCTGTTTCAATTCACTAGATGTTAGTTTATAAGTGCATGTAATTTTTGTGTGTAGGCTGGAGACTGAACTTAGAAAACACTACCCATTGAAAACTCACTTTACCCTGTGTTTTTAATTTTAAGAGAAATCATCATTTAATTTACATTTCAAATCATGAAATTATTTGAAATGCTGTAACAAGTAAGTAAAGCACTTACAACCTAAAGACAAAAAGAAAATGTCTCACTGATTTACTAAAGTTGCCGTATGATTGCCAGGGGCAACCAAACTATCCATCCTTATTTAAAGTCGAACATTTCAAAGAGTTTGAACTCCAGAATCACTCCATGGACATCAATGAGACTGCACTCCTCAGTTTACTCATCTACATTGAAGAGTTAATAACCTAAAAGCCTTAGGAGTCCTGAAAAACTCACTGCAGGAAGAGTTTCAACAATTTGCCTGTTAGGAACAAGGAGGTTCCCAACAGAAGTTGACATGTCAGGAGAAATCTTGGTGAGGATACCAAAACAATAAAGACCTCCTTCGGCCATAATAGGCCTGAAAATAAGAACTTCCCATCAAAGAGTTCCATTTTCTGCTCTTAAAAACCCCATGTACTCTGAGCAGAGTCTCCACTCTGATGAGAAACTGCTGTCCTCACTTTTCTAATAAAAAAAAAAAGACAATCTGTTTCTAAAGAGGTGGTTCTCCAATTACATTTCTTTCCATGTGATTTAGAACACATATTCTCTTTACTTGTTCTATATTTCATGGCATCATTCATGATGTTTAAATAATTCCACATATGATTATTTTGTTTACTCCACGTTTATGAAAAAAAATAAATCAATGACATAAAATTTTCCTTCATTTATTACCTCAGTTAAGGTAGTATTTTTGTGACACTGTTTTAACATCTAAGAGATCATTTTGCTACATCACACTTAGGTGAAATCAAATGCATTTTCAAGAATATGAATGAGTAGCCTATTGTCAGACTCTTGAATGAACTAGAAAGTATTCTATTTAGATATTTAGGTAATGATGGTGTGCACCAATTTACATTCAGAAAAGTTCATAGCTTAGACATACCTGCAGTAGAAAGGGAAAGCCTTGCTTAGAAAATACATGTATAAATAAAAATTCTTTTACGTCATATATTATATGTCCTCCCTCTATTACATTTAATAATAATAAGCATGGCTTCTGATATTTGAAATATTTTGTAGTCAGTTGACAATAAAAGCAATTATTTAGAAGTTGGAGAGATGGCTCAACATTTAAAAGTTGTGCATGGACATTATCTGAGTTCAATTACAAACACCCACATGGTGGCTCACAAATGTGTATAACTCTGGCTCAAGGGAATTCAATGAGTCAGGTACATTTGTGATATGTACACATTCTTGTAGGCAAAACACTCATAGATGTGAGATAAAGATTTAGAAATAAGCTCTGAAGGACTGAAGAGAAGTATTGTTACAATGCTTTGTTTTCTTTGAATATTGGCTGAAGTATTCTTGACATTCTTTTCCTATACGGTATTTAAAATTTTGTCCTAGAAACAAAAAACCCAGAATCTCCAAAACAATCCTGTACAACAACAGATCATCTGGAGGTATCTCCATCCCCGATCTCAAGTTGTACTACAGAGCAATAGTAATAAAAACTGCATGGTATTGGCATAAAAACAGAAAGGAGGATCAGTGGAACCGCATAGAAGACCCAGAAATAAACCGACACACCTATGAATACTCGATTTTTGACAAAGAAACCATTCAATGGAAAAAAGACAGCATCTTCAACAAATGGTGCTGGTCCAACTGGATGTGTACATGCAGAAAAATGAAAATAGATCTATATTTATCACCCTGCAAAAAACTAAAGTGCAAGTGGATCAAAGACCTCAACATAAAACCAGATACTCTAAATCTGTTAGAAGAAAAAGTGGGGAACAGCCTAGAACTCATTGGCACAGGAGACAACTTCCTGAACACAACACCAACAGCACAGGCTCTAAGAGCAACAATCAATAAATGGGACCTCATGAAACTGAAAAGCTTCTGTAAAGCAAAGGACACTGTCATCAGAACAAAAGGACAGCCTGCAGACTGGAAAAGGATCTTCACCAACCCTATATCTGACAGAGGGCTGATATCCAGCATATATGAAGAACTAAAGAAGTTAAAAAGCAATAAATCAAGTAGTCCAATTAAAAAGTTGGGTACGGAGCTAAACAGATAATTCTCTGTAGAGGAATATAGAATGGCAGAGAAACACTTAAAGAGATCTCAACATCCTTAGCCATCATGGAGATGCAAATCAAAACGACCCTGAGATTTCTTTCACCTTACACCCATCAGAATGACTAAGATGAACAACTCAAGTGACAACACATGCTGGAGAGGTTGTGGAGAAAGGGGAAACCTCCTCTATTGCTAGTGGGAATGTAAACTGGTACAACCACTTTGTAAGTCAATCTGGTGCTTTTTCAGACAATTAGGAATAGTGCTTCCTCAAGATCCAGCTATACCACTCCTAGGCATATACCCGAAATTTGCTCAAGGACACAAAAAAGACATTTGCTCAACCATGTTTGTAGCAGTTTTATTTGTAATAGCCAGAACCTGGAAACAACCCAGATGACCCTCAACGAAGGAATGGATACAGAAAATGTGGTATTATTACACAATGGAATACTACTCAACAATCAAAAATGAGAAAATCATGAAATTTGCAGGCAAATGATGGGATCTAGAAAAGATCATTCTGAGTGAGGTATCCCAGAAGGAGAAAGACACACATAGTATATACTCACTCATAGAGTCCTATAAGATATGATAAACATAATGAAATCTATACACCTAAAGAAGATAAACAAGAAAGAGGACCCAGGGTAAGATGATCAATTCTCACTTAGAAAGACAAATGGGAGGTGCATTGGACTTAGGAGAAAACAAGTAACAAGACAGGTACCTACCGCAGAGGACCCCTGAATAACTCTACCTAGCAGTGTATCAAAGCAGATACTAAGACTCATAACCAAACCTTCGGCAGAGTGTAGGGAACCATGTGAGAAAAGGTGGAGTTTGTATGACATAAAAGGATAGGAATTCCACAAGGACCAAATATATCTGGGCACAGGGGTCTTTTATGAGACTGACACTCCACCAAGGACCATGTATAGATATAAACTAGAACCTCTGCTCGGATGAAGCCCATGTAGCTCAGGAACCAATTGGTTTCCCATAGTAAGGGGAACAGGGACTATTTCTGACAGGAACTCAATGGCAGGCTCTTTGACCTCCCTGCCCCCCAAGAGAGGAGCAGTTCTGCTAGGCCACAGAGGAGGACTTTACAGCCAGTCCTGAAGACCCCCAATATAACAGGGTCAGATGAAAGGGGAGGAGATCCTCCCCAGTCAGTGTACTTGGAAAGAGGCAGGGAGGAGATGAGGGAGGAAAGAAGGGTTTGGGAGGGAATGGTGGAGCGGGATACAGCTGGGATATAGAGTTAATAAAATGTAACTAATAAAAAATAAAAATAAAAAATAAAATAAAATAAAAAATAAATAAATTCTGTATGATATACGAAAACTGAAATAAAATTCCATATACATTTCTTTAAAAAATAATGTCTTTGTCTTATTCAAGGAAATGACCTGTGAAAACTTCATTACTAGGAAACAATAGTTTTGTACAAATTAAGCTAGTTTGTAAAAAAAAAAAAAAAAAAAAAAAAAAATCATTGGCAAGTTTATCAATTACATGTGCAGGAAACAAATTCTGGCCAAAACTTCATCAAATAAATATTGACAGTATTAGTTAAATAATACAAAACCCTGAAGTAGGATCAAACGTAAGGACACACTGTTTTACTAACTTGTCTATTGCTGTGTCAAAATACCATAACAAAGTCAACGTTAATGTTCTTGGTTATAAGCCTAGTCTTTAACAGCTGAGCTAGCACTCTGGCCAAACCAAGGAACCTTTTCAAAGAAGGCATTTAATTGAACTCATAATTTCAGAGGGCAAAAGAGTGCCATGGTGGGTCTAAGACTCGGTGATGAGAACTCTCACTCTGATATGTAAGTAGAAGGCTTTCCCCCATTGACAAATCTCCTCTAATGAGGACAAACCTCCTGATCCTTCCCCCAAAGTTCCCACAACTGTGGAGCAAGCAATCAAACATATCTAGGGTGCCATGCTCATTCAAGTCACTGTACTCATCAACTGGGCAGCTTACTATAGTGCCATATTTCAAAATGCAGTTTCTAAACGCCAGGCCTATACTTGCATATCCAGATCCTTGTTTCTTTAATCCATAAGAAAATATACGGAAATATTTAAACACAGCTACTAAATTTTGTTACTTAGATAGCGTACATAGCCAAACCTATTTACACAACTCTTTAAAATTTATAAAAACACAAATATGTGAAACCCAGCAACTTAACTCCTATTATTTTTTTCCAACAATTCCTCAACAGATTTTACTTTGACAAGAAAAATACATTTGTTGTTATTTGTTTGTTTGTTTGGTTTGGTTTTTATTGGACAAAAGACAGATTCAAAGAAGTGTATCACTGAAAGTCATATTTTCCTCCTTATTATGGATAGGATGTCTCACTGATTTGTTAATGTTCCTTTAATTGACTGTCCCTTTAATATGGGTAAGTCCATAGCGTCTTCTTTCAAACATTTGATAAAAGATTGTTCAGAAAACACTGTGTCCTCTAAGTTTCTGATGAGACATTATCAATGCTGTCATATTTGGGTTTGTTTTCTAGTGAAGATTAACCTTCAGCCTTTCCTCCAAGCCAGGGGCTTTTGCATAGAGACAATGGCTATGGCACTGAGAGAACTTGATTCATGTTTGAGGGTGCATTTAGGAAGAGCAAAAAATAAAGGCACCACCCTTGTTTTAGCCCTGTTACGGAAAGAGAGCAAGTGCATATGCATCTAGGTTACATTTCCATATTCACACATTCAGTACGCATAGTAGAGCAGCTTTCAAATCTGATACTTCTCAGTGTGCGTATTAAAGGATGGAAAGCAAGGGCTTTGTTAGTACAGGATGGCCCAGCAGAATACAGGGGTTTTGTTTAATGCAACTCATATTCATATAAAGAAGATCATTTGATAGATATCTACTTTCTAAAGTGCAGTGTTAACTGTACATGTTTGACTGTTTTACTTTGTGTGCTGGTGCTCAGGAATCTAGCTTTCATTATTGGATTTTCAAAAACAACAACGGAGATTACTGAAGGACTACAGAAAAAAGAAAAGAAAGAAAAAAAAAAGAGCAGTCATGCCATGGCAGCTGCTCTGAATGCAGAAGACATTTTCTTTCCTTTCATTCACTGCAGCCTGTCACCTTTTTGTTTCTCTTTCCAGGTAGACATAGGGCATAACACTGGAAGAAGTAATACCAAAGTGGACGGTTCCTGCCTATTAAAATGTTTATCATTCCCAAAGTGATTCTGCCAATGCTACGAAATTGTGGCTGAAGGGGAGTGAGCATGGCTGTTGGTTTCTGCTGGTGAGAGTGGCAGCAGCACAGAACTGGCTTCTCTGGTTTTTGTGCAGAGGAGCAATCCGTTATATCTTTTCTCCTCCTTAGGATCAAATACTATTTTAGTGAGGATTACATCCTGTGCTAAGCAGCCCGGGAGGCAGTGGCGTGAGCATTGAATGTCAAGCTTATTTCCAAATGAAACCCCTTTACAAGCTCAGAGTTGACTTAGAAATTGAAATCCAGGTTATGTAATTGATTTTTTTAAAGTTTTGAATAGGAAACTCTTCTAACAAAATAATCAGCATCCAAAAGACTCAGCGGAAATTTAAAAAAAAAAAGCAGAAGCAAAGGAATGCATGCTTTTGGATCATTTGGAATTCTTGATAGATTGTACAGATGCCAAACAATTGATATTTTCGTACTAGTTTTATTCAAGCAATTTTGTCAGTAGTTTATTATAAATGGGAATATGAAACATAGAAAGTTTGAGCACATTTTTTCCAAGTTCCATATACTTATTTAAAGCTTATGGTCAGAAAACTTAGTGGTTTTTGAGGACATCAGTGTATTTGAGTTTGAAAACAGAAAACAAAATAAAACATTTGTTTTTGTTTGTTTGTTTGTTTGTTTGGCTTGGATTTTTTGAGGAAAAACAGCTCTTTTCTATAATAAGAGAAAAAATGAGTTTCATAAGAAAATCTTCTTAGGAGGTTGAATATTGTTCATAGGTGCATTCCCCCTGTCATTTTAAGATATTATAGGATATTATATCTAGAAACAATTCTTATGAATTTCCCTGTGTAGAAGGAAGTATAATATTACAGAACATTAATGACCTTCTTTGTATCAATCTCCCTTCAGAACAATATTTTTAAAGGCCCTTCAATATTTTGGTCACTTGCACTTTTCTTTCCTTTCCTATTGTTTTTTAATCTACTGCAATCTAAATTTTCATTCTAAGCATTTATAATCTGTTTGCAGTGCTATCAAAACATTCAGCAGTATTTTATGGGTAACTCATTCAGTGTGTGTGTGTGTGTGTGTGTGTGTGTGTGTGTGTGTGTGTGTGTGTCTACAGACTAGTTCTCACCATGTAGTGAAGTCTTCCTTGCACTTCCCAAGTTATTATATCTGCTTATCTGCTTCACCAGCTCCTGGATCCTATGCATGCGACAACAAACAGAGTTTTATTGTTACTTTTTTTTATTTTTCATTTTTTGAACAAATTATTTATGTGGCTGCAGAGACTTGGCTTGCTTCTGGAGCTCCTGCTATACCACCATTTTCTTTCCTCTGTTCCTCTGTTGTTTGTCCCTCACCGCACTGTATTGTGTCCAGCTGCCCCACCAATGTGGTTTTCGCCATTGCTGCTCATATGACAGCCATCTACTAACACAGGGGGTAGATTCAGCAATGACCTCTTTTGTACAGAAAAGGCTGTGCTATTGAACTTTATCAGAATCTAGTAAAAAAAATCAAAGTTTTGATGGAAAAACTCACTCTGTGGTCAAAGGCATATTAAAAAGAAATCAAATTTGAGGGCTGAAGTTATCACAGGTGGAGTTAAATCCCTGCCTTCACGACTCTTTATACATTGTGTTCCTTAATATATGAAGTCTATGTTATGTAACTGATCTAAAACATATGTATGTATGTTTTCAATATTCATATATTACATATATGAAAGATCATAAAGCAAAACATACACACTAATGGCCTGGGGCTTGTTATATTGTCCAGGCTGGATGCATGCTACAATAATTAATCATCCTGCTTCTGTAAATGCATACAAATTAATTACAGTACCTGAACCATGTCTGAAACAGCCATTTCCTTGTAAGTAGCATAGCAGAAGCATGACTGTTGCTGCAGATATTAAGAGCAACAGAATTTAATGAATAAGATTTTTTGTAGTATTAAAGAAGAGTCATAGAACCCATCCCCGAGTGATATGTCTTTATAAAAATACTTCCCCCAAGGCTTAGAGATCTATGAAGAAGAGGAAATGGAGAGATTATAAGAGCCAGAGATGGTGGATGAGAATAACGCCTTCAGGATACAACAAGGCTGATACTCATAATAACTCACAGATACTGTGACAGCATTCACATGGACATAGGGTCAAACCAGACTAAATCTCAACACTGAGAAGGGGAAGTGGAATCAAAATTCCTCCTTTAACCAAGGAAGAAATTTGCAATTGATACCTATTTGAAAAAAAAAAATAGTTTTCTTGAGTGGAGTTTCACTGGGTATAGAAACCAACTCCAGAGCAGGCACCATGCCCAAAAGTAGCTGGCGAACACATAAGCAATGCCATATTTTGTTGGTGTGTGCTTTTGATTTTGATATTATTTGACTTATTGACTTTTCTGTGTTCTTGTTTTAAAATGTGTTTTATCTTACAATTTTTTTTTAAAGAAAGAGAGAGAAAAAACAAAGTTGAGTGGGTAGAAAGGTGAGAGGGATCTGGGAATTGCTGGGAAGGGTGAACAATATGAACAAAATACACTGTATGTGAAAAAGTGTTTTGAAGGAAAACAGATGATTGGTGAGGACTGAAAGAGTAAATCCACATGATTTTACCAGATAGGATCAAAGACATAGAATGAAGCAACTTCATCAAACAGAAATTAGATATTTTATGTGTAAGTCAAGCAAAGAAGAAAAAATATCAAAATATTGAATGGTAAGTAGTCTACAAAACAGGCTATCCACAAATCCTGTAGAACACAAACTCCCAGAAGATAGAGTTACTCTGTGTTTTGTCTGTGACTGTACCAGCAGACCTCCTGAAAGGCATGCCAGGTATTTATCAGGGTTGACATATTTCTCAAATGAATGAAAGGTTGCAGAGGTGCATAACAATCCCAAACATGCATTTGTATATTCCTGTGAGATTCATTTAGAGCAGTTGAGCAGAAGGCAAATCCAAATATAAATGCATTATATGAAAGGAAAAGCATTTTAGAAAGCACAATGTTTCTTTCTCCCTTTCTGCTTCCCTGTCCTGCTCTCTCAGAAGGTATTTAGTCTGTAAATGGTAGACTGTGACAAAAGCTATTTTCATTTAAAGTTTGAAACTTTTTTCAAAGGCGAAGCAGCTTGAGATTAAAAACTCAGATGTTTCGTTTCTCAGGACTGAGGTTTAGTTTTTTGGTAGATTCAGCATGGGCTATTCTTCAGTTCACTTCTCCCAAGCACTCCTTGAATCTTAAAAAGTGTGTCAGAAATCGCTAAGATTGTAATTTAAAGCTGTTTTTAACATTATACACAAATTGAATTTAGGCACATTTTGACTAATAGATTTACCACAGTGTATTTTTTTTTTTTTTTTTTTTTTTTGCTACTTAGGAAGGCTTGGTCAGGTTATCAAAATCTGGCAAGCATTCTATCTTAAACTAAAAATAATAAAACAATCAAAACACACACAACTTGCCTCCAGATTGTTCTCATTGAACAGGATGAGGTGATTTTCTTTTTGCCATCTGATGTTTAAAACATGCATGGATAATTGCTGCATAGTCTTATATTTAAATGATCTTTAGAAGATAACACATTCTAAATCTTCTCCCTAGAATGTTATGCAAGTAGCATTTTTATATAATCTTCTTAGGAATATAGAGAGCCTCAGTTAAAGTTGCTGTATACCAAATGTGATTTAAAATGTGTTATTAAAAATGTAAGCTCAATTTGACAAAAATATATTTCATATCTTTTCTACTGACTTGGCATGTATTTTTTATAGATTTATGAAACCTATTTTCTTTAAGGCTTGGTGGAGTCCTTACTTGAGGATATAATGAAATATGTGAAAACAGTAGACATATTTTTAGTCTCTTAATACTCTGATATTGCCGGATGCCAGGGAACAGGTGTAATAATTGGATTCAGTTTGCCATTTGAAACTGAAAGAAGACATGAGAGTATAGGCTTCTGGACCTGTGACAAGTGACTTGGCTACTATATTGACTATTATAGCTATTTATTCCTGCTGGGTTTAAAACTCAAAATTCCAACATTTTTGGTTACTAATAACACACGTTAGAAATGATATCCATTAGTTATTAGATAAGTGGCCAGAGAAAAAGTAAACAAGACACAGATGATGAATACTTAGTAGGACTATATAAACATGGTATCCTCCAAAAATCCATCTGTTTGGAGGGACAAATTTTTGAGTACATACTGAGAAGAGCTTGAGTATGTTTGCAACCTCTATGTTGCAAACATAACACATTGCCATGAAAAATGACGATTAACTAAAAATGTGATATAACAAAATAAATCAATTAATAAGTGATTAACATTAAAGAAGTAATAAATTAAAAACAACAACTCCTCCAAGATGTGACTCCGATAGGCTTAGAAGTTGGTGATGTGAAGCCAGATGCGGTGATACATGCCTGTGCCTGTAATCCCAGCACTTGGGGAGGTAGATCTCAGAAGTCCATGGATCTCTGTGAGTTTGAGGCTAGCCTGGTCTACAAAGAAAGTCCAGGATAGCTAAGGCTACACAGAGAAACCTTGTCTTGAAAAACAAAAACAAAAAAATAAAAATAAAAATAAATCCAAGATGTTGGTACCAACCATGCAGGGTATTTGGACAGCAGTGAAAATAGGGTGAACAGCAGGCCATAATGTGGACCGCAGCCATAGGCTGGCCTCCCAAGCCCAGCTTCTGTAGATACCTTCAAAAGACATGCTGTGAGCAGTTCTAACTCCACAGCCTTAGGCCACCTGCCCAAGCCAATCATCTGGATATTGTCCTGGGACCTGTGGTTGGTGGCTCCAACCCATAGCACACGCCCAAACCCACCTACACTACAGTCCCGTGGTCCAGTATCTCAAAAAATCCAGTGATACATTGGAACAGCTCAAGGCATAGTGGTTCTTTCTGCCTGTGCCTCAACTGCCTGGTTCACCTAGTCTAGAAACATCAAGAGCCCAGTGCAGAAGAGAACCCAACATAGCTGAGCTAGACAATGGACACAAGTCCCATTGTTATCCTCCACAAAGAGGCTGTGAAGCATTGGAATAGCTCTAGACTCTGAGCTCTTACTGCCTACTCCCCAGCAGTCTGGGTCAACTGGGTCAGAAACAAGGCGCCCAGCACAGCCAGTAAACCCAGAAGAATTGATGCAGACAAGGGACTCAAATCCCATTTTCTGCCATCTTAAGAAGTCTGTGGGGCACTAAAGAAGCTCTAGGCTCTATCCAATACAGCTGGAAATAATCAAATTCATGGTTCAAATCAATAAAATAGAAACAAAAGTAAAGAATCAATGAAACCAAGAGCTGGTTCTTTAAGAATGTCAACAAGATAGACAAACCCTTATCCAATCTAACTAAAAGGCAGAAGGACACTATCCAAACAACAAAATAAGAAATGAAAAGGGGGAACATAATGACAGACATTGAGTAAATCCAAAGAATCTTTAGGTCGTAATTCAAAAGCCTATATGAAACAAAATTTGAAAGTCTAAATGAAATGGACAATTTTCTTGATAGATTCCATTTACCAAAGCTGAATCAAAATTAGGTAAATAAGCTAAATAGTGCTATAACCTCTAAGGAAATAAAAGCTCTCATCAAAAGTGTCTCTTCCTTCCATAAAAAAAAAGTCCAGGGCCAGATGGTTTCAGCACAGAATTCTACCAGAAATTCAAAGAAGAGCTAATACCAATACTTTTAAATTATTCCACAAAATAGAAATAGAAGGAACATTACCAATCTCATTATATGAGGCTACAGTCATCTTGATACCTAAATCTCACCAAGACCATATAAAGAAAGAGAACATCAGACCAATCTCACTTACGGATATTGATGAAAAATACTCAATAAAATACTTGCAAACCAAATCCAAAAACACATTAAAGATATCATCCACCATGAGCAAGAAGGTTTCATCCCAGGCATGGAGGACTGGTCCAACATTCAGAAATCCATCAATGCAATTCACCATATAAACAAACAGAAAGAAGAAAAACCACATGACCATCTCTTTAGATAGGAAAAAAGGCATCTGACAAAATCTAGCACCCATTCATGTTTAAAGTCTTGGGGAGATCAGGGATACAAGACACATACCTAACACAGTAAATGCAGTATACAGCAAGCCTATAACAAACATCAAACTAAGTGGAGAAAAACTTAAATTAATCCCATTGAATCATGGACAAGGCAAGGCTGCCCACTCTCTCACTTTGTTTTCAACCTAGTACTTAAATTCTTAGCTACAGTAATAAGACAACTAAAGGAGACCAAGGGGATACAGATTGGACAGGAAGATGTCAATGTATCACTATTCACAGATAATATGAAGGCATACATGTGTGATCACAAAAATTCTACCAGAGAACATCTTTGTCTGATAAATGCCTTCAACAAAGTGACTGGATACAAAATTAACTCCAAAATATCAGAAGCTCTTCTGAATACAAAAGACAAATGGACTGAGAAAAAAATAGTGAAACAAAACCCTTCACAATTGCCACAAATAACATAATGTACCTTGGTGTGACTTTAATCAAGTAAGTGAAAGACTAATATGAAACAAACTTCAAGTCTCTGAAGAAAGAAATTCAAGAAGAAATGGAAAGAACTCCCATGCTCATGGATTGGTAGGATTAATATAGTGAAAATGGCTATCCTGCCAAAATCAATCTACAGATTCAATGCAGTTCCCATCAATATACCAATACAAATGAGGGGAAAAATAACTAACTTGGAGCCAAATCCCCTGGGGTCCATGCTTCCCCCGGGCAAACCCATTTGTTTGCAGTTCAAAAATGTGGGCTGCCTCCAAGATGCTGACTTGCTTGCCACATGTCCTTTGCATGGCTGCTGTCATTGCCTGAAAATTCAGGACTACTAAAATTTCATAATAAAATAATACAGTGAGAGGAGATGATTCCTTCAGCTCCCTGAATTTTCTGTTGGCAAGGAAAGTATGACCAGCTGCCTTCTGTTCCCTCTGTTGTGCCTTCACCACAGTGGACTAGATAGCCTCAAAATGTGAAGCCAAATAAATCCTTCCTTCTTTAAAATACATTTAAGAACTTCTTTAACATGAAAGATGAGTTGACAACACTGTGTTACTCTGGATGTTTTTCTCAGAAGTTCTTCACCTCTATCTGGTATTTGTGTCTTACCTTAAATTATGGCCTGTAACCTTGTCAGATAATAATTATTGTTTATGGTATTTATGTGTGCCTGTGAGTGTGCATGTGTTTGGATGTGTGTGTGTATGCCACGTGCTGTGTGCATGCCTACAGAGGACAGCATAGGGTGCCCCTCCATTAGTATAATGATGTCACTAACAGATTGTACTGTGCCCTCCCTTTTACAGAGTAATGGTTGTAAGTTCTCTCGGATCTGAGGCCTGTGTCACTAGCACATCAGTCTGGACATTATCGAAGCTCTCAGAGCTCACAGATAATATTGGTAATATTTTTATTCTATAATTTCTACAATAGATATAAATTGTTTTGCTTTGAAATCTGACTCATACACTTGATGATTTCTTTATTGTTGATTTTAGAATTTAGTTTATGTGTCTATTTGCCCCCTTTCTATAAAGTTTCTAGACATGGCTCATTGAACTTGGTGTCTAATTTCCTATGGCTTAAAGAAACAGTGGTATGTATTGCATTCAACCCCAGTATATGAGGACTTTGCAGCCAGTCCTGAAGATACCTGATAAAACACAGTCAAATGAAAGGGGAGGAGGTCCTCCTCTATCAATGGACTTGGAAAGGGGCAGGGAAGAGATGAGGGAGGGAGAGTGGGATTGGGAGGGAATGAGGGAGCGGGATACATCTGGGATACAGAGTTAATAAAATGTAACTAATAATAAAAATAAATAAATAAAATTTTCAAAAAGATTTATAGCTGAACAGAGAAATAGTATTTAAGATAAAAAGTAGTATTTCAGAATTTTGTAATTATTAATGTTTTGTAACTATCTATAATTTGTAGACTGCTGTCAGCACAAAGACTTCTTTGAGAAGACAGGTGCATAACTACGTAGTACGAGTAGTTAATTACCCTTCACTGTTCATCTCTAAATAATGACGTTAGAACACTACCTAGTTTAGCTCAGAGAAGTAACTCCAGGCACTTAGAAAAGAGATGATTGTGGTAATGAAGAATATAAGAATTCCATGGTGGAATATCTGACACAGCTCAGATCCTGCATGAGGAAGAGGAGTAAAAATCAATGGCTGATGAAGTGCCAGATGTAAATACCCACAGAAGGCAAAGCATTTAAGTGGGTAAGGTGACAGCTGAGCAGTGACAGACTCATTGAGGACGCCCATGATTCTCATTTGAAGTCCAACGCTGGAAAAAGCACTTGACGTAAGAAGGAAAAATCACATTTGGGTTTCTAATGCACAGTGAAATTCAAATCAGGAAAAAAGTTTTAAATGGAAGATTATGTGCTCAATTCACCCACACACTAGATTGAGACATACATACTTTTATTCACATTTGAAATTATTATTTCTTATAAATTCAGTAGTAAAAAGTAAATATTATATTAATATATAAATTAAAATATATCTGTGTGCAAACAAAACATAAAATCAAAAGAAAAATAATATTTTTACATTTATGTATTATGCTAATCTGAATATTTTATTTGTGTTGGGAAGAATAAATATAAATGTAATTTAATCTGTTACTAGGAGAACTATTTTAAATAAAAACATTGCAATTGAGGGTGGTGGCATATACTGTAATAGTGTTTGGGTGTGGATATACAAAAATTAAGAATGTAAGGCTAACCTTGAATATATACATGTTCAACACCTATCTGGCTACTGGGATCTAAACTGCTGAAAAGAAATGATAAATTCCATTGGATAGTACGTGTTAATTATCATGGCCTTTATGGATCTTTGCTTTTATTGCACTGAGAATTACAGTAGAAATCTCTCTTTCACACATACACATAACATACAAACATACACACACACCTTTATCAATAAGTTTAAATGTTCTAAGTTAAATAGACAGGAAGACAAGTCAGGATATGTGCTGAAAATTAGAAAATGATGTAGTACATTATAGAAAGGTATAGAGTTGCCTTAATAAAACCATTTCTTGTGTAAAGTTAATATACATTAATTAGCTATACAAATACAGAAATGTAATAGTACAATGTGTATCACTAGGTAGAAATTTTCAATTAATCCTGGGACTACAATAAATGATTATCTATTGCTAACCCTTCATTTTTTCAGAGGATGAGGATGCATTACAATCACGTTTTTTTTTTTTTGGTTTATTTTATTTTTGATTTATATTTTTATTTTTCCTGAGAGAATGCCACATTGTTGCATTTTATCAGCGTTCATCTATTCTCTGTTTCTAATGTCAAGCAACAGTAATAGCTTGTGTTTTAGCTACTGGAGTTGCATTTTGTATTTGGATAAACACTTTCCTTTTAGGTTTCCTTAAATACTTCTGTAGGTGACACATAAACAGGTGATTTTAACCAGAAATGAAAGCAACCTACATTTGTTATTTTTAAACACACATTTTTGGTGCTCATTAGTCCTTTTACAGTGAACTTTGGGGAATATGTTATGCCTGTATTAGGAAAGGAAGATTCATAAAGAAGCTTGAGGCTCATACTAATTCAACAACCTCTTGAGTTTGTGTTGTTTTTAGACATTTTTGTAAGCTTTCGTTTACAGATAGGTTACACAAGAAGGTGATTCTAAGTTTGCTGCTATCACCATGAAGTCACTATATTCCTAATTACTTAGATAAAAGTGTATGGATCACAGTTCATCATATTTTAGTTCTTTATTAATCTTGAAGGCATAAGCTAAATTATTTCTTTACACATGGCAGTATACATACACAGTGACAGTACTGTGGTTTCCTCCTGGGTAAAGATGTAATTGCTTATCAAGACATGATCAGATTTCCTCATACCTAAAAGCAACTTTGTAAGGGAAAGTCATCTGTAAGAAAAAATGAAGTAAGGGTGTTCCCCTTTCTCCACATCCTCACCAGCATACACTGTCATTTGTTTTATTGATATTACCCTTTTTGACAGGTGTAAGATGAAATCTCAAAGTAGTTTTGATTTCTATTTTCCTCCTGGGTAAATGGAGTGAAATTTTAAGTCTTTCTCGGCAAGTTTCCTGGCCTGAGCCATTTCCCAGGACCCACCCTGATCTGCAGCCCACACAAACGAGCAGGGATCACTGAGAAACAGGTAAGAGCCTCTCACCCAGTCTACTAGCCTGTCACAGCCTGCCAGCAATAGTGGCCAGGTCTGCCCAAGGCTCTATGTACTCCACTTCCCCTGCTCACCCCACACCCCAGTTCCCCAGCCTGTGCCATTTCTGGGCACCCACCCAGATCTGAGGGCTTGGAAACCAACATGGATCAAGGAGCAGCAGGAAAACCAGAGGACTATGGCCTTCTGTGAGCAACAGATCTATCTACAACCCCAGAGACCTTTTACCATCAAACACCACCAGACCTGTTACGTCAATCAAATGGTTAGAGGTCAGGGCAGGAACACCAGCAACAAAACCCAAAGCCATATTATACCAGCAAAACCCAGTTTTCCAACCATAGCAAGCACAGAGGATAGTATCACACCTTAAGCACAAGAAAATTACCTTAAATTTGAGGTTCTGAAAATGATGGAGGCCTTAAAAGAAGAAAATAAATTACTTAACTAACTGCAGGAGAATGCAACCAAATAGGTGACGGAAATGAGTAAATCTCTTAAAGAAATACAATAATATATAACCAAATGGGAAAAAGAAATGAATGAAATTGTCCAGGACCTAAAAATGGAAAAAAGAAGCAATAAAGAAAATGCAATCCAAGGCAATCCTGGAGATTGAAAACTTAAGGAGGAGAACAGGAATGATAGACACAATCATCAAGAACAAAATACAGAGATGGAAGAGAGAATCTCAGGTATAGAAGACAGGATTGAAGAAATCAATACATCAGTCAAAAACAATGTTAAATTTAGAAGTTCCTGATCAATAAACAAATAGAAAGAAAGAAAGAAACAAAGGAAGAAGGGTAGGTAAATAGGTAGATAGATAGATACATACATAGATACATACATACATTCAATAAATCTGGGAGCAAATTAAAAGAACAAACCTAAAATTAATAGGAATAGATTAAGACTACAAATTCCAAGGCCCAGAAAATATCTTAAAAAAAAATCCATAGAAAAAATATTTGCCCAACCTAAGGAAAAGGATACCTGTACACTTACATGAAGCTCACAGAAAACCAAAGAGATTGGACCAGAAAAAAAAAATCCTCCTGTCACCTAATGATCAAAACACTATATATACAGAACAAAGAAAGAATATTAAAAGCAGCATTACAGGAAAAGGCACATGTGAAGACAAATCTACCAGAATTATATCTGACTTCTCAACAGCAACTGTAAAAGTGAGAAGGGCCTGGAAAGATGTCATGCAGACAATAAGAGAGCACAACTTTCAATCAATAACCATAAATGGAGACAATAATATATTCTATGACAAAAACAAGTTTAAACAATATGTAGGCACATTCCCAGCCCTACAGAAGATACTAGAAGGAAAACTCCAACCCAAGAAGACTAACTACACCTGGGGAAAAAATGGGAAATAAATACACAAACACCCATAGCCACAAAACCAAAAGAAAGGAAGCATGCACACATACTCTATCACCAACATCAAAAGAACAGGAAGTAACACCTGTCAACAACAAAATAACAATCACCAGTCATTAATATCTCTCAACATCAACAGCCTCAGCTCTGCAATAAGAAGACACAGGCTAACAGAATGGATGCAAAAACAGGGCAAAAATCCAACACCACTCCATCTTTAGAGTCTTGGAGAGATCAGGGAATCAAGGCATACACCTAACCAGAATAAAGGTAATGTACAGCAACCCGATAGCCAACATCAAGTTAGATAGAGAGAAACTTAAAGCATTCCAGCTAAAATCAGGTACAAGACGAGGCTGCCCACTCTAGCCACATCTCTTCAATATAGGACTTGAAGTTACAGCTAGAGCAATAAGACACCTTAAGGGGAACAAGGGAATACAAATTGGAAAAGAAGAAGTCAAAGTATTGCTACTCGTAGATTATATGATAGTATACACAAGCCACCCTCAAGATTCTACCCGAGAACTCGTTATGGCTGCTAGACAACTTCAGCGGAGTGCCTTGATACAAAATTAACTAAAAAAGGTCAACGGCCCTCCTTTACACAAGTGACAAAAGGGGTGAGAAAGAAACTATGGAACTAACACCAATCACAATAGTCATAAATAATATAAAATATCTTGGTGTACCTCTAACCAAGCAAGTGAAAGACCTGTATGATAAGAACTTCAAGTATTTGAAGAAAGAAATTGAAGAAGATTTTAGAGAAATGAAAAGATCTTCTATACTCCTGGATCAGTGGTATTAACATAGTAAAAATGGTCATCTTGCCAAAAGCCATCAAAATTTCAACACAGTTCTGGTGGATATGGATGTGACTCTAGCGGAAACTGCTGACAGGGTGGACATACAAATTGAAGTGACCGCCTCCTAGCCAGACAGGACTAGTATAAGGAGGGGAACAACCACCCACAGACAAAACCTTTGATCCAAAAATGACCCTGCCTACAAGAAATGCAGGGCTAAGGAGAAAACAAAGATTGAGAGAATGTCCAACAAATAATTAGCCCAACCTGAGACCCACCCTATGGAAGAGAGCTAGCCCCTGACACTATTAATGATGCTCCCTCATGCTTGCAGACAGGACTCTAACTTGAATGTCTTCTGGGAGGCACCAGCCAGCAGGAGAAGGAGACAGATGCTGGGACATGCAGCCAAGAATAATGCAGAGCCAGGGATCCTGTGGAAGTGTTGGGGTAAAGATGGAAGGACATGGAGGGAAGAGGAATATCATAAGAAGACCAACAGAGACAACTAACTCAGTCCCATGGGGGCTTTCAGAGACTGAGAAATTAAAGAGCATGCATATTTGGACCCACACCCCCTGTACATATGTGGTTGATGGGTGTCTTGGCCTTCATATGGAACACCTGGTAAGTGGTGGAGGGAGGCTGTCCCTAACATGGACTCTATTGCCTGCTTTTGGATCACTTTCCCTTGGCAGGGCTAACTTGTCTGGCTTCAGGGGATGAGGATATGCTCAGTCCTGCTATGATGTGATGTGTTGGCAAAGGTTGATATGGGAAGGGGGAGAGCTCCCCTTTTCTGGGGTGAAATGGAGAGGGGAAGGAGGAAGGGGAAAGGAAGGCTTGGAAAAAAGAAGGGAGGGGGCACCCTTGGGATGTAAAATAAATAAACTGAAATTTTAAAAGAGGCTTTCTCAGCCATTTGTGTTGCCTTTTCTGAGAATTCTGTTTTTATCTTTGCCACATTTAAAAAATTGTTTCCTGAATATCTAGTGTTTTTAGCTCTGTATATGTTTTAAATATCAGTCCTTTGTAAGATGTGGATTTGGCAAAAAATATTTTTCTATTCAGTAGGCTGACCCTTTGTCCAAATGACAGCATCCTTTACTATGAAGCTTTTCAGTTTCATTTTGTACCATTTATTAATTTTTAATCTTAGTGATTGTGCTGTAAGGTTTTTGTTCAGAAATTCTTTTCCTGTGAAAACGAATTCCACGCTTTTCTACACTGACTCTTTTATTAGTTTCAGTGTATCTTGTTTCCTGCTGCAGTCTTTCCTCCATTTGTAGTTGAAGGTTTTTGTTGTATGGTATGTCTGAATCTATTTGCGTTCATCTACATGCATCCGAACAGTTTGACCAACATCAACTGTTGAAAATGCCATCTCTTTATAGTGTGTATTTATCATGTATTAAACAGTAATGAGATGGGAATTCACATATGTTTTCATGCCTTGAGCTTCAGGTTGATTTCTTTGATCTACATGTCTGTTTTTCTGCCAGTACCATACTGTTCTTATTTCTAGAGCTCTGTGGTACCATTTGAGGCCAACAATATTGATACTTATAATACTTCTTTTGTTATTCAGGATTTTCTAGTTATCCCAAGTTCTTTGTTTTTTCCATATGAAGCTAAACACTGTCTTTTCAAGATCTGTGTATAAGTGTGTTGGAATTTTGATGAGAATTGTATTGAACATGTAGTTTGTTTCTGGAAGGATGACAATACTTACAAGATTAATCTAATGATACATAGGCATGGAAGTTCTTTCCAACTTCTGTTATTATCTTTACTTTCTTTATTCAATGACTTAACATTTTTTTATCATGCTAGTCTTTCAATTGCTTGGTTAGAGTTACCCACAAGATTTTGTATTAGTACAAACAATTGTAAAGGTGTTTCCCTTATTTTTTTTCTCAGTCCATGTGTCATTTGTATATAGGTGGGCTACTGATTTTTGAGTTAATTTTGTATTCAACTATGTGTGTTTTCCAGTGACAGGATCTCCACAAGGATAGCAGGAGAACAAAAATATCTGGGAACAGGGGTCTTTTCTGAGACTGATACTCCAACCAAGGACCATTCATGGATATAACCTAGAACCCCTGCTCAGATGTAGCCCATGGCAGCTCAGTATCCAAGCAGGTACCCTAGTAAGGGGAAAAGGGACTGTCTCTGACATGAACTCAGTGGCTGGCTCTTTGACTGCCTCCTCCGGATGGGGGAGGAGCCTTGCTAGGCCACAGAGGAGGACAATGAAGCTAGAGTCAGAAGAAAGGGGAAGAGAACCTCCAATATCATACATGGACTTGGAGAGGGGCATAGGAGGAGATAAAGGAGGGAGGGGATGGGATTGGGAGGGGTGGAGGGAGGCGGCTACAGCTGGGATATAAAGTGAATAAACTGTAATTAATATAAAAATAAAATTAAAAAAACAACAAAAAAGAATATACAACTAATAAATAAAGAAAATATATTAAGAGTTCTTTTCAGGTTAGAAAAGAACTCATGGATATCATACACATTTGTAATTTAAATATATAAAAATTAGCCTTTGATTTAGACGTATCCATAGGAACTTTCTTCAATCCTAAGGTACATCAATGAAAGTATCACTAGTTTTTCTATTGGAAGATGGTACCTCCCCTGGATTGCTTTCTTCTAATAGCACTAATGTATGACCAACATAAATCTCAGCTGATTTTCTCTCCTCCAGGCTTATGGTGTTCCTGTGCTCAGTCATGCTGATCCAAGCTCATTTCACCTATCCAAAAATCTTCTCTGCCCAAGGAATATGAGCATAAGGACAGAACCATAACATTAGTTTTAGTTTCTCATGCCATTATGCCATTTTACTTTTAGTAAAAATCCAAAGTGCTTTATCCTCTTAGTCTAAACTATTTTTCAAATTCGTCTCAACTGTACAATTCCTCAGAGACATTTTTGAAAAATGTGAGTTCACCGATTTTTTTCGGATTCTCACGACTATAATTTCCACTATTTAAATGCTTTACACTTTATAATTCCACATTCTCCCTCCTTTGAGCATTTTTTTTACTTAAAATTCAGTTATAATTTTATATTCAGATAAATATTTTCAAAATATGCTATAATACATATGTCACGCATCCCCATGAGTCTCTCCCTCTTTCCATCTATCTCTCTATTCACCACATTCTTCTCTCTTGTTTCTGCTACAAGTGCTAATCTGGCAATGTTTGTTTTATACTTTTTGTAGTCAGTAAATATTTGCAAAGTAAGAGATACATATTTTCAGGATCACAAGAATGAGAAAAAATTCTGTAAAATAAATAAAATGCTAAACACTCAAATTGAATGAAGACTATATGATGGACTTTCAACAATTAGACAATGAATATGAAAATATGTTAATTAAAATTTAATTGAAACAAAATTCTGAAAGACATTGTTTTGTTTATAGTGGGAAGGTATATTATGAAAATAAGGTGCATTATGAAAATAAATGCCATCCAGGTGAATTTGCTGGAAAAGGTTAAGAATACAGAGCATATTTAATTTGAGACTAATATAATTTTCAAATAATTAGTGATAGTCATTCATCAACAAGCAAAGAAGATTGAGTCAGCAGATATAATTCTAGTTGAGAAATGTTGAATGTGCCATGAATTATTTCATTCATTCACTCAATGAAGATAGCAGCTAAGACATTTTTCATCTTAAGAATCATGAATCAAGATTTGGAAGACCCACTCACATATTTCTCAGCATCTTAAAAGATTTATACTCATTAAGTTTCTGTTTCCTATAGCTGCCATCAACTGTCATCATTATACCATATAGGGTTTTATCATGTTAACACTGATATCCAACACTGAATATCACACACTTTGAAGTCCCCATAACTGCTTAGAAGCCCTCTGACTTCTTGGAATCACCCTTTGATTTGCCCTTTCATGCTGTAACTGTTAAGCACTTTTTCTCTATCTCTGTTATAAGAGAAACTCTCTTACTGGGAGTTCTGTTTCAGTTGCCGGACATAGAAAGTTGTTGTCATTGTTCTTCTTCTTCTTTCTCTTCCTCTTCCTTTTCCTCCTATTCAAAATAGTTTGAATGACTATGATTATGGTTAATGCTTTAAATTTTATTAGTCAAGACCTAAGGGTTCCTTTCACTGAGAAAGGTTGAAGATGTTTACACCACTGGGTGTGAACTCTTGATATACTAAACTGTGTTCCCTGCTTTTTAAATAGAAAGAAAAATACAAAGAAGACAAAACCTAGTGTCCAAGACACTCTGAGTAAATGTGACATGTGATCACTTTGAGCCACTAACAGCACCCAACAAGTTAAAAAATACATGAATCCAGGCCTGGTTTTGGATCAAAGTACATAGTGTGCACAAGGGTACCTGAAATGCTCCACGAGAGGCTAGTTTTTAGCTGAATCAGCAGGGTCTTGATAATATTCAAAACCTAGGAAAACGTTATCTGCACAGAGAGTGCTGGAAGCAATTGGCTCCAAATCCCTCATTTGTTCAGGAAATGCATTTGACTGGAGCTAAAGAAGCAGCAATACATAGGTGTGTCGTGAGATTCATTGCCTGGTGGCTCCTTAGTCATTGACTGCATAGTTAACTAAATAGTCCTTATGGTACTTAATCAGATGTGATCTTGAGTTTATGGGCTGAGAAAGGAGATTCATATCTTCCAGGCCAGGCTCAGCTATATACTGAGACCTCTTTCAAAGAAATTTTATTTGTATTTGTGTTTGTAAGTCTATACTAACAGAGATTTGAGAACAGAGTTATACTGTGATAGGTGGTGGGAGAGCTGCTCTTATCTGAGGAATAAGGGATGGGGGAGGGTGAAGAGGCAGGAAGCATGGAACTGGGAGGAGAGTAGGGAGGGGTCTATGATTGGAATGAAAAGTGAATAAATAAGTAAAAAATTTTAGAAAGTTATACTGTTCTATATTTATACACATTTCAAAAAAATACCTATTTTTTGTTACTAGGTGAAATTCTTTTACAGATAGTCCACTTCTCTTCACAGTACAGAGAACTTCCTACTACTTACAGTGTACACACTAATGTGTGCTTTCCTAAAGATGGTCAAACATCATCATTCAGCCAAGCAATTATAAATTTGTCCCCATTATAGTTAACAGGGCTCATTAAACTGCTCAGAAATACAAGATTTCTCTCCATTGATTCACTCTGTTTTCTTGTAGCATTTAAATAATATTCATTGGTTTCAAATATCTGACAAAGGCAATTTTTAATTCAAAATTATTTTTGAATTAGTCCATTTAAGGCCATTTATTCCCTCCACGTCATGCATATATATATATATATATATATATATATATATATATATATATATATATATATATATATATATATGCCTATATGTATAATACATTTAAGAGATTTGAATAAAATGCCTCCTGCTCTCATTTATGAAGCTACATGTGTCCCCAAGCTCTGTTTTAAAATATCCAACATCGGAGCTTAGAATTAAAGAGATAGAAACCAAGGTAAATATTGGCCTCTTTCAGTTGATGAAGCAAGAAAGATTCACAGAAGCATGTGCAATCTTGTACAGGGTATTTTGCTCAGGAAACGGGAGATTTTGTATGTAGCATTGACATGCTATACTCTAGGGTATCTGTGTGACACATAGTAAGTTGCCAAGCTGTCATGAGTTCTGACTATAAAATGGGAATGATAGCAGCTACTTTACACATCTGTGCTGGGAACAGCCTAAATTCATATATAGTGTTTCATTCATTTGTCAGTGTGCCTCTCCAGCTCAGTAGGTAGCACACTGGACTCATGTGATAGAAACAAGCACAGTCATTATAATAGAATCCCCGTGAAAGCACTAGGTGTTGTGAGGCGAAAGGACAGATCACAGAAATCAAGTAGGTGGAGTAGTACAAACACCAAGAAAACATGAGAATTCATCTGAAAAAGTGGGTCGTTGAATAAAGCTGTCATACTGCCCCAAAGCAATTAATAGAACTTGTTGACGTAAGCATTTCTGCATGAAAATGAGTGATAGCCCTTCTAGCATAGTAAGAGAGGCTGACATGCTCATGAAGACTGTGTGTCGCATCAAAGCATAGGATTCTCCTCATCCAAATTACAAGTTTATTATCAATTAATATCAACCAAGTAGCGCTCATTCTAATTTATTGCTAGCCCATTTAATACAATATGCGATTATATTCAATTTCAGTTTTGAATCTAGGACTTTAATAAAGTGTCCTATAAGTCTTCATCAACACAAAAATTCGGATTTCAGAAATCCTTCTTTGAAATATTTTAGAACTAATTTTGATCTTGTTTTACCCATCTGCTCACCCCACTCACCCAAGTGTGACTGGAAGCTGTGCTGATATCCAATTAGAATCATTAATACTCATTTGATATGGATAATATTTCTCTCAAAATATGTATAAAGTACACTTTGTATATAGGTAAAATATCTATCAACTAATTTTCTTCTCTTTTTGTAGTATCTTCATTTGTTCCCTAATGGATAAGGACTTTATACTTATGGTATAAATAAAACAATTAAGATTAAATATTAAGTGTTTGAAAGCCAGATAAAATTCTCTTTAAAATGCTTGAAGTATGTTGTATTAAGAACTGAAAACTTGGCATGTGTAAAATTATTTTTTGTGACCCACTATCTGGCATATGCTTTACATCATATAATTTTAGTTGTTTTTACTGTTATATTTCATGAATGTGTATTCAATTGTATTTAATAATGTACTTGTCTTGTCCATTGACCACAATATAAGGTTTCTTGTTTCTGAATTTTACAACACTGTCTTAAGAAATATAAAAGATACATCATATCATCAATAGACTTGATTGAAGACAGAGTTATTAAAAACTACCTTTCCTTCTTCAGATCCCATAATTTAATTTTATTTTCTCAAATGGGCTTACTTACTAAAATCTCAGTATGGCTTCATGTGTAATTCTACCCTCTGAAAATAACATGTATATTTATTTCTTTTTATTTATATTTTATTACAATTTATTCACTTTGTATCCCAGTGATAGCACCTCTCGTTCCCTCCCAATTCTGCCCCTCCTCCTTCTCCTCCTTCATGCCCTTCCCCCAGTCCACTGATAGAGGAGGTCCTCCTCCCCTTCCATCTGACCCTGTGCAGACTAACAGAAAGAACTAGACTCCTTAAACCTAGAGTTATGGGAGGTTGGGTTCATGGATGCTGGAACTGAATTTGGGTTTTGCAACATCAGCGCACACAACTCTTTAGCCTCTTCACCTTCAACATATCCTCCTGTGTAAACACACACAACCAGCTGAGTATCATTTTTGAAAGAATAAACTAGAGTTTGCTCTGAATATATTCCCACGTTATGTTCTTATTGATAAAAGTTTTCAGAACTCTTTTTCAAATGTAAGTTAGGAAGTGCAGTCAGAATCCTATTACAGTAATGCTGCTAAATTATTCTCATAATAGAGTTTTGTAATCAAAAGGGCATAATAAAATGCCATAAAAATAAATTTCATGATCTACCATCTGTCAATTCCATTAAGTTTTAATCAATTTGGTTAAAATATAAAAATTGGAACCCACTTGAATTAGAATGTTATTTGGTACACTGCCTTTTACTTTCACAGGAAACATCAATGTTTACTAATTGCCATTATGTTTGTTGTCTCAAAACATTTTTCAAACTAGCTTAGGACTTCATGTGTACAATTTCAGATGAATGTGGGGCTGGTTTTTCTTTTCTAATACTGATAAAGGGGTTAGGCTCGGACAGATGGGAGAGTCCAAATACTACTGCAAACTTTTAGTCATGTTCATTTTAGAGAGCAAATATAATGGACTCTGCAGCAGAGTAGTTGAAGATGTTCCTCCAAAGAACATAGCTTGTTTTTTTAATTTTATTTTTTGTTAATTACAGTTTATTAATTTTGAATCCCATCTGTAGGTCCCTCTCTATTTCCCTCCTAGTCCTACCCTCCTTCCCTCTTCTCCACCCAAGCCATTCCCCCAGTCCACTGATAGAGAAGGTCCTTCTCCCCTTCCATCTGATCCTAGCATATCAGGTCTCATCAGGAGACTGCATTGTCTTCTGTGGCCTCTTAAGGCTTCACCTCTCTGAGAGGGAGGTGATAAAAGAGCAGGCCACTGAGTTATGTCAGAGAAAGTCCCTGTTCCCCTTACTAGGACACCCACTTGGACACTGAGCTACATCTGTGCAGGGGTTCTAGGTTATCTCCATGAATGGTCCTTGGTTGGACCTGTGTCCAGATTTTTGGGTTCTTTTGCTCTCCTTGTGGAACTCCTGTCTCCTCCAGGTCTTTCAATCTCCCCCTTCTTTCATAAGATTCACTGCACTATGCCCAAAGTTTGGCTATGAGTCTCAGAATCTGCTTTGATACCCTTTGATATCCTGCAGGGTGGAGTCTTTTAGAGTCCCTCTGTGGTACTCTTTTCCTGTTCCCTGTTTTCTCCCTCTTCTGAAGTCAACTTATACACTCTGCAGGGGTAACTTGAATTTGAAGAATGCTGACATATCCCCAAAATCCTGGAACATCTCACCTCTAGCTCAGATTCCTTGGCTTTCACCTCAAAGTATGAAAACTAGTGCTGACTTGTCCAAATAGATTTTGAAGAAATATATTTGAAAATATAGGAACATACATGTAAATATAGGAACACGTGGGTATATGTAATACTTCACATCACTTTAGGAAAGGCCAAATACAGTTATTAACAGGATAGTTTAGTTAAAATAACAGTTACTTGGACATTATGACAACAAATTTAATTTTGCTAATTTTGTCGTGTGTGAATCATAAGAAAGAACGAGAACATATTGAGTCCCTTCTTGCCTTGCCAGTCTCTTGTTTCCAAGAGATCATAGCAATGTCCTGCTGTCCTTCACCAAGAGCTCTGGGATTATAGGCAGAAGGCCAGGGCCATTTTCTTAGAATACTGAGAACTCATACTCAGGGTCCCCGTGCTTGTGTATCAAGGGCTCTTTCCCTGTGAGACAGTTATATTATGTTATCCACATTTGTTCGCTCACATGAGAGCAATGTCTTTCTCATACTAAGCTTTCTTATTTTCTGTAAGGCAGCTCAAACTGATCTGTCCCTTCTCTTTGTCCTTGTAAAGTGCTGCCTATAGCAGCACTTTTTTATTTTATCCCATCCCAAATAATTCCTCTTTCTTCATTCACTATTCAAATTATATATTTGGATATCTTGGTCTAAATGTCATTTTTTTAATTTTGGAATTTTGTATGTATGGACAGAAAATAAACTTATTTTCATAGGAGTTTTGTCATTAAGACACAACCAAATAAGAATAAATGTTGTAAAATTTGAGGATTTCTTAAAATGTTAAATACTGCATGACAGGTGAAAATGATCTCAGCTCATATTTGTTACCCTGAATGGTCACATGACACACTGAGAATTCATAAGGTCTGAGTTAAAACTAAAATCACAATTTGAATCTATACTCCTGTCTTTTCTAGTTCAAATTGCCTGAAAATTTCATGAGGTCAATAGCTGAGCAATATTCGATTGTGTACATGTACCATATTTTCTTTATTCTTTCTTTTCCTGGGAGGCATTTAGGCTTTTTCCATCTTGATGAGGTAATCGAGACCAAGAAAGACAAACATGGTATGTACTAACAAACCTGGGCTTGTAGGGACTCACAGAGTCTGAACCACCAACCAGAGAGCATGCTGGGATGGACCAAGCTCCCCTAAACATATGTGAGAGATGCGTAGCTTGGTCTTCATATAGGACTCCTAACAACAGGAGCAGGGACTGTGGCTGACTCTGTTGCCTGCATTTTGATCCCTCGACCCCAACTGGCTGGTCTTGTCTGTATTCAATAAAAGAAGATGCACCTGGTTCTACTACAAGAAAAGTTTATATCCATGGGAAACCTCTCCTTCTCTGAGAAGGAAAGAAGGAAAATGAGGGGAGAGGAGGTAAGCAGGAGGCACTGGTAGGAGAGAAGGGAGGAGAAGCTCTTGAGATAAAAAGTTAATTAATTAATTAGCTAATTAATTAGTTAAAAAAATACTACTGTCTTTAGGAAAAAGAATAATAGACTCTAAAGAAGATGTGTTTTAGTTACATTTGAGGACAAATTTTGAAAACTAGGAGGTTTTGTATCTTTTTATCCATCTCATATTTTCTCTCAATGTTTTCTGCATTAAAATGAGTTTCCTGGGAAATTAAATTTGTTCTCTTTAGGAGACTTAAAATGGATCTTAGTTTTTAAAGATTTTTCCTTATCTTCATGGGGGTATGAGTGCATTACACTCGGATCAGGAGGGGAGGAGGGAGGGCTGATGGGGGGTTACAAAGTGAATAAAGTGTAATTACTAAAAATGAAAAAAGAAAAAGTGCATAAACCATAGTCAGTAGAGCCTAAAGATAAGAGAGAGCTTGATACCAGTTGACAGTGTGCTAACCCACATGGAGCAGAACCTGGCAACTGAAACAATTCCAGCAATAGCTTGTAGTTCTGCATGTAGAATTAATTTAAAGAACATTATTTTATTCTGAATGTAATTAGAGATCAATGCTGATTAAGTTGTATTGCTTCTCAGGGGCTCCAAGAAAAACAGATGTGTTGAAACTGAACTAAAAGAAAACTCCGTTGTTCTTATCTGCTGTGGTCAAGCTCTGATTTGCAACTAAGATGCCATGGAACCCAAACACTAATTTATAGGTCCATATAGTTGCCCCAATCTGTGCCTGAAAATAGTTTACAAAACAGACTTGAGTGACAAGTAAATGTCCACAGGCAATCTCTCCACGAAAACAAGAGGTTTCAAAATGTCCAATTGAATGCATTTGCTTAGAATTTATCCTTGACTATAAAAAAAATACCTGTAAGAAAATATAAATAACAAAATTAAATATACCAGCTTATATGCATATACTGTTGTCTTTTTCTCTATGAAGCCCGAGTTATCCTCATATAAGGATTATACAATGTAAATCTCCTTAAATTTTGTGATGGCTCCATCTTTCTCTTTATGTAACCATTTTAAATACGTACTTTTCTCTTCGTACTCAAACTTTGAGATGACAGTATGTAGATTTTTAAAAACATTCACTTATTATTTAGTTAGTTACTGTGTCAGGTGTCTCTCTATCCATCTATATATTTTTTGTGCCAAATATTAAATGCAGGACCTTAGCATAGGATTAACAGTCAACCACTGAACTGTATGGCTATCCTATAACTTTTGGGTTATACCCTATTTCTTTCAGTGTCAGTAGTCTTCTGTAGTCATTTAACTCCACAGTTGTCTTCACTCCATCTTGCATCAGCTAAGAAAACATTTGCTCACTAAAGCCTTTGAAAAAAAATCATGCACAGAGTAACAATCTCCCATTTTAGATGAAAGCCCAATATTTTAGCATAGAAGAATTAATAATCTAGGATTTAACTTATTCAGAAATTGTTTAGTACACTGTGCAGTCAACAAGCCTGTCACCTGTTGATCACTGGGTTTACTTGAGCTCATGCAGCTGACATGGTAGGAGTGCATTTCCTCCCTCACGTTCATGTATCTTCCTTCTGAGGCTGAGTGCTTGGAAGAATTTGAAGATCATCCCAGAGTCTTCCAAAAACGACCACCCATCAGTCAAAGCAACATGAGCTGCTCCACTCTGCTAAGATCTTCCAACAATACCTCACATACTGATATTGAATAACAGCATGACATATCCCAAGACAAAAAGATGTACAGAGCCATTATCTCTAGTTGTTACCACTGGTATTGTCTGTAATTAGTTCCAGCCACCTACTCTCAAAGTAAGTTGCTGTACACAGTCCAGGAAAGAATAGTAATAACTTGATTTTTCTCATTTATCTTTAATAAATTATTCCTGTTTTGCTCAAAAGTAATTTATATGATATGAAATTTACAGATGGTACTGTTTAATCTAACCATGTTGCCCTATTTTTTTAAAATAAAAATTATTTAAATTTTCTTTATACACACATACACACACAATTTCTTCATTTTATATCCCGATTGTAGTACCCTACCTCATCTACTCCCAGTCCCAGCCTCCTTCCCTCTTCCCCCCTATTTTATTCCCCTAGTCCACTGAAAGAGGATCCTGTCATCTGATCCTAGCTAATCAAATCTCATCACTATTTCCTGGATCCTCTTCTTCTGGCAAGGTGGCATCTCCAGGGGGACATGATCAAAGAGCAGGCAACCAAGTTCATGTCAGAGACAGCTCCTGAGCCCATTACTAAGGTACCCTCATGGAGACAGAGCTGCCTATGGGATACATCTGAGCAGTGTTTCTAGGTCCTCTCCATGCATGGTCCTTGGTCTCAACAGGCCCTCCTGCACCCAGATTTTTGTCTTTATTGGTCTCCTTGTGGAACTCCTGTCCCCTCCGTGTCTCTCTATCCCTGCCTTCTTCAGTTAGACTCTCTTGAGTTCTGCCCAAAGTTTCTCTATGAGTCTCAGCCATCAGTTTCAATGCTCTGGTGGGTGGAGACTTTTAGAGTACCTCTGGGGTAGGCTCCCACCCTGTTCCCTCTCTTCCACAGCTTCTGGTGTCTATCCTGTTTGGCAATCTGAATGAGAATTAAACAACCTCTCTAGGATCCTTTTTGGTATTTAGCTTCTTTAGGTGTGTAGATTTTACTATGTTTGTCCTACATTATATAGCCAATATCCCTTATAAGTGAATATATACCATGTGGCTGTCTTTCTGTTTCTGGGATACCTTGCTCTGCTGCCAGACTTTACTCAGCATATGGAAACATGTAACATCTGAAGACATACAAACATTAAGCATTTTCTTGGGTCCAAGAAAAGTGAGATGAACAGTTTATGTCCACTAAGAAAATGAAATCACGAATTCACATTAGAAATGAGATATTCTTTGCTCCTGCAAAGCTGCAAGATTTTACTGTATGGTAAAGATCAGTGTGAACTTCAGACATGGGCCAGTAGTGCTTCCATTCTTTTGAGGTCATGTCATTAGTTGATTATTCCCCAAGGCTTATTTATCATCTACAGATTATTTGAATGCTTGAAAAAACATTTTCAAATAAATTTTTTTTACCCTAAAGTAAACGTAATCAGTGTATCTACATTTTTTTATTATATCCATGTCTCTTTTTTAAAAAATGTCAGTGAATTAACTTTATATCCCAAGGGTTTCCCATCTCTTCTCTCTTCCTAGTCTCCGCTTTCCTTTCCTTCCCTTTCCCCTCAGAAAAAGGGGAGCCTATCTCCCCCCATTATTAACCCTCCCCAGCATATCAAGTCCCATCAGGACTGAGCATATCCTCATCCCCTGAGGCCAAACAAGGCAGCACTGCCAGGGGAAAATGATCCAAAAGCTGGCAGTAGAGTCCTCCCCACCCTCTGCCTCCACTTGCCAGGTATTATCAAATAAGGAGCACGCCTGTCTGTACCTAGGCCCCCTGCAAATACATCATGTCTTTAAACCAGAATGGCAAAGGGTCAGTGAAATTATTCACAATGCAGACTGATTTTACTTCAAATCTATCTCTGTATAAATGTGCGTGTGTATATATATGTGTGTATACATATATGTGTATATATATATATACATATATATATACACACACACACATTTATACAGAGATAGAAATTTATATATATATATGTGTACATATATATGTATGCATATATCTATATGTGTATGTGCATATCCAACATTTATTTATTCACCCATTTATTCATCCACCAGTTAATTCACTAATTCATTATTTTAACATCTTGGGGCATAATATTACATAGCTCAGGCTAGCCTGGAGCTATGTATATCAGAGGATGACCTTGTACTTCTGCTCCTCCTTCCCCTATCTCATCATTGCTGGAATTACAGGCATGTGTCACTGTCCGTTTTATGTAATGCTGGGGTGCAAATCAGAAATTCTTGCCCACTAGGCAAAGGGTCTATTTACCAGAGGAGCTACACCTTCATGTCCATCCTCATATACAGCCTACCTCTCATATACAGATGGTACACTGGAGCTTTATAAAGCCTCTTGAAAATTTAGGAAACCTTGTATAACAATATTTTTTCTAAGGCTTTTTCATGGAATAATGATTTCCTACCTTTCCTTCCCTTCTACTCACATTCTAGACATGAATTGCCCTTAAAATTTAGGAAACCTTCTTGTTCTTTCTCCTCCTTAGTAAGTTAACAATCATCTGTGGGACACAGAAATTTAATGGATTACTTAGTGTGTCCTGACAGCATTTCCTTGTTATCTGGAAGAAACTAGTCATAATTTTAAGTTAAAACTTGTCATTATGGCATCGTTCCTTAACTGTGTGAAGAAATATCATAGAATATGTGTGGGATCACTTTAACAAGTGACCTTTCAGGCCATTGACATAGTTTCCTGTATAAAAAAAACAAAAACAAAAACAAAAGACCATGATGTTGAAAAGACGCAAAACAACATTGTTTAATTTTTTACCTTTTTCGCAGTCTCTCCCTTGCTTATTAAATGATTTTTATTCTCTATCTCATCTAGTCTTCAGAGTGAACACCAGCTAATCACAACATATCAAAAAATTTAATTAAATTTATCTATAAGACACATGAGTATATGCTCCCACAGGTGAACAGAGATCAAGTTGCTGACATCTTCTGACTGCGCTAATTTTTAGCAGTCTGGGGTGCCCTCTCAGCACTTGTGGGATGAAATCATTGCTTTCTAAAATCTCGTTAAATTGTGAGAGGTGAGAAGAACCACATTACATGTATTTATTACCTTAGCAATTTAAGAACTGAACATCAGATAATACTCATTGCTGTATGTAGCATGTTCAATAAAGAAAACACTGATTAGCTTACCAAAAAATCATTCAGTATAAAAGCAAATTACTCTAAAACTTACCATACCTTATGTAACAGTAGGAACTTTTCTTTGTATTGACAAGTCCTTAAGGTTAGCATTTTCAACAGTTAAATGCTGGCATGCATGCTAGCCTAGCAGCTGTAAAAAAATGTATAGTTTTCTGGGTTATTCCTGCTGTAATTTATTATGATATTAATGAAATTTGTTGTAGTAAAAAGGACAATTCAGCACAAATAATAAAATAGGACATACCCAATTATTATGTTGCCCTGTAGTCACAGTGTTTTCTTATCCATAAGCTTTACAATAAAAATAAAGTGTGTTTGCTTTCTTGCTGACATGGTAACATCTACTTAAATGACCTGGACAAACAAGGAAAGAATTCTCCATCTCCAAAACTGTTGACAGTGTTGTTCACTAACTATAGGATGATAATATTGTTGTGAATAAGAAGCACTCTGTAGAGGCTCTCATTCAAATTTCTTCAAAGGAATAATTTGGATTTACTACAGAATTGAAGATAATTTGTTGCTTTTTACTTAAGATGTTTAGTTGTTCAATGTTCAATTTTTCATTTCATGCTATTTTAGTGTGTGTGTGTGTGTGTGTGTGTGTGTGTGTGTGTGTGTGCATACATGCACCTTCATGATGCAACACTATGGGAGGTCAGAGACCAGCTTCTAATGGTCAGCTCTCCACTTCTGCCATGTTGAAACATAGCCCCACTTATGTCGGCTGCATGTTCACTGCAGTTCATTTGACCCTACTCTCTGGTGATGCCCTACCTTTTCTTCTCACCTCTCAGTTGGTGTATTGAGGCTAGCTAACACAGTTGCCTTTATGTGAATTTGAAGGATCAAGTTCAGGATCAAGTTAATGTGGAAAATGATTTTTACCTGTTGAGACAAATCATTGGTTCTCATTATTCAACTCTTAAAACATTAGTTCACTAGGGGAGTGGGGACTCTCTCTGACATGGACTCTGTTGCCTGGTTTCTGATCATTCCCCCTGGTGGAGCTGCCTCTCCAGGCCACAGGGGAAAAGGCTGCACTCAGTCCTGATTGGATTTAATAAGCTGAAGTGGGTGGGCAGGATGCTGGGTGGGGCTTCGCTTACTTGAAGAATAGGGAAAGGGGATGGTGGAAGAAGGAGAGAGGGTGGGACCCAGAGGGGAGGAGGGCAACAGCTATGAAAAGTAAATATAAATAAACAAGTGAAAAATAAATGAACGAATGAATGAATGAATGAACAAATATATTAGTTCACGATTTAGCCAAATGATTAAGCTGAAAGTTTGTTATATATTGGTTACTATATATTGGTTACTATTTTATCATTATACATGATTTAACTATTTGAATGTTTCATATTACAAGTAAAATATTGGGGATAGGACAAAAACAATATCCCAAGTGTCATATCATTTACTTTAAAACATGTCTTTTTTTTTTTTTTTTTTTTTTTTTTTTTTTTTTTTTTAGCAAAATTGCTACCAGAGAGAAGCAACATACAACCAGAAAATATGTTAGGTAAGTAAATGAGAAATAAGAATGCATTAATTTATTAAAAATGCAGGTTTTCCTCTTCTCCACAGGTAGGTCCTTTCTTGGATCCCAGCATTAGATAATTCAGTTGGAATTTCATATCATTAAAACATGATGGTATCATTGGGGCATATTGGCCACTTTTAATGAGTCATATTGAAAATTATTAAGAAAACAAGGAAAGATGATGAGACTTGATAAGCTAGGGTCAGATAGTAGGTGAGGATAACCTTCCCTATCAGTGGACTAGGGGAGAGGCATAAGTGGAGAAGAGGGAAGGAGAGTAGGACCAGGAGGTGATGAGGAAGAGGGCTACAACTGGGATACAAAGTGAATAAATTGTAATAAATAATAATTATTGAAAAAAAACAAGGAAACAAAATACAGGATAATGCAATTTGAAAAATAGATCCACTACAATCGTTATATCCACCAAGGAAAGAAAAAGAAAATAGAGCAGAGAAAGAGGCGAGCCACAAGTAATAACTGTATTTTCAAGAATGGTATAATTGGCACGCCAAGCCACTAGGAGCCTGAGATATACTGCAATGTTCCTTCTATTGTTATCTCTAAGGAATGTCCACAAAGGCAAATTTCTGTAACTGCTTTAAACACCAATGATTCTTCAGCTGGAGTTGCTTAAAATGAAATACATAAATTCACCCCTCATGATGCAGCATCTCATTTAAGCATCTTCAAAGATACAAATACATTGCTGTATCACTTGTTCAAAAAAATTAAACAGATATGTGTTTTTATAGTTATTGTGATGCTACTAAGGAAAAGAAATGCCTGGAGTCCTCTTAAACCAAGCCTTAGTAAACAATTCTTCCCTGTGTATATTGCTTTATTTTTCAGTTAAACAAATTGATTTAAATCGTGCTCTATATTGAATATATAAAAATATTTCAAAGAATATTTCAAAATTCATGTAGCAATTTTGCAGCACGATGCATTTTTTTCTTTGCATGTTCAACTATAATATAAAAAGTTGTTTTCGATGGATGTAGGAGTGTATGTGTTTGTGTGTTTATATGTGTAAGCATTAGTATGGGGGCCCAGGCTTGATGCTGGATGTCTTTATGAACCACTCACCATCTTAATTTCTGAAGTATGCTTTCCCACTGAATCTGAAGCATACTGATTAGGCTAAGCTAACTGGTCACAAAACCACTGAAGGGACCGTGGGACTGGCTCCCACCTGCCACAGTTCTCTGAGTACAAGTATGTTCCCCTGCACGCAGATTTTAGTGTATTTTAAGAATCTAAACTCAGTTCCTAATGTTTGCACAGCAAACACTTTTCCCACTGTCCAACTCCCGAGCCTTTAAAGGAGATATGAGGAACATGTCACAAATACACAGGGACATTAATTATTTTCTCTTGTAGAATTTTGTATCTAGCTTAAGGTCATGACCTTCCTCACTTCCCTCACAGGCCTCAGAGAGTCCAGATAAATTTTCTCACCCACTAAAATCTTTACATCTAAACAAACTAAGCAAAAGAGAGGACCCTAACTAAAATGTTCAATCCCCATCCTGAAAGGCAAAGAGGATGGACATCAGAAGAAAAAGAAAATAGGAAACAACCTCGGAACCTGCTACAGAGGGCCTCTGAAAGCCAGAAGAAAACAGGAAACAACCTTGAAACCTGCCACAGAGGGCCTCTGAAAGCTTCTGCAGTATAGACTGTCAAAGCAGATGCTGAACCTGATGGCCAACTGATGAGCAGAGTGAATGGAATTTTATGTAAGAAGTGAGAAATAGTAAGAGCTGGAGGGGACGGGAACTCCACAAGGAGAGCAACAAAACAAGATAATTTGAACACAGGGAACTTCCCAGAAAATCGTACTCCAACCAAGGACTATTTGTGGAGATGACCTAGAACCCCTGCACAGGTGTAGCCCATGGCAGTTCAGTGTCCAAGTGGGTTACATAGTAATGGGAAGAGGGACTGCCTCTGACATAATCTGATTGGCCTGCTCGTTGATCACTTCCCCCTGAGGGGGGAGCAGCCTTACCAGGCCACTGTAGAGGACAATGCAGCCACTTTTGATGAGAACTGATAGACTAAGATCAGAAAGAAGAGGAGAACCTCCCCTATCAGTGGACTTGGGGAGTGGCATGCATGCAGAAAGGGGAGGGAGGGTGGGATTGGGAGGGGAGGAGGGAGGGGCTTATGGGGGGATACAAAATGAATAAAGTGTAATTAATAAAAAATTTAAAAAAAATTCTCATCTCTTGGCACCTTTCTTCTGAACCTGAAACCATGATTGAGAGATTTACATATTCTTAAGGCAAAGCTACTGTTTTTGTTTGTTTGTTTTTATTTGCAGAGCCCCAGCATCCTCCCCATTTTCTGTTTGACAAAGTGCACTAAGATAGGGTATTGATAATTTAATACCTTAGAGTGGCTGGAGAGCTGGCAAAAGTGGCTTTCCCAACAGCATGGAGACTTGTCTCTGGATCCACTGATCCCACATTAAAGGGTGGGCATGAAGGTTCTCATCTCTAACCTCAGTGCTGGGCAGGAGAGATAGGAGCATTGCTGATGCTTGCTGTCTAACTATTCTAGAGAATCAATTAAGTCCAGGATCAGAGAAAGACTTTTTATTCTTTTTTCAAAATTAACATTGAAATAACTAGTAACCAGGAAAATCACACAAACTGAACATGTAATGATTTTGGTATAATTGGTACAATCATAGCATTTTAACAGAAAATCTTTTCTGTAACTATAGGAAATTTATTCCATATGTCAACAGGACTGGCTCTCATGGTCCTGGGCAACACTGAATTTTGTCATCTTTGCCTTTTCTTCAAATTATTCTTTTTGTTGTTGTTGTTCAGGGCTAGATATGTAGATTTACAGGTTTGGGGGAGATAGGAAACTTTCAGAGTTCTATCGGTCCAGTGGGAAAGATCCTTGCCCTGAAATAAGTGCCAAAGTTTTGCCTATTTTTACCTGTGTTACCACTGAAATGTGAGAGAAACTCGAATGTGAGTTAAGCCTCCACCCTCTTTTGTCATGTATTTCTTTTATTTTGTTTTATTTTAGCTTGGTGAATCAGTGGGTTTAACCAGTGACACCAGAATGGGCATGGTATAGGTGGAGTCCATTGGATCATAAGCCAATCACCAATGACAAAAATCATTGCAGACAATGAGTGTCTTTCTTCCAATAAACTTTGACTGTCATTAATTCCCCAGGCAGGCTGCAGTAAAGTATTCCCTCATATGAGTGAATTTTTGCTTTCTCAGTCTAGGACATATCCTAAGCAGTCAACTGGAGCTATGAATTCACATATGTCATGGTCATGTCATGACATATAACAATTTTCTACATCCTTATTCTTCATAATTTAACTTTTATATTCCTTCCATCCTCCTCTACAATATCCCCAAATACTTAAATGGGGATGGATGCCTTGTTTAATGATAATCACTTAACCATCACTTGCTCTTGGCATCTTGACCAGCCATGAGTCTCTTTATTAACTGCTATTTGCTAGCCATAGACGCATCCTTGATGAATGCTGAAGATATTACTAGATATTAATAGCTTACAAAGACTCAAGAGGCTGTTTGAAAAAACAAAACAAAACAAAACAAAACAAAGCAAAACGTGTTTTTAGCAAGATCATAGTAGTAAGTTCACACCTAGTGGCAGTAACCTCCTCAGACTTGGGACAATGAACAGATCCACAATACTGAATATAAACTCCCTGGTATGAAGTAAGTCTTAGATCAAATCAGAAATCTACTGGTGTCACTGTTGAATCAGTAAGAACTTTTTTTCCCCCTATTGTATCAGTGTTGTACCATACAGGGTGATTTAATGGGGAATACCATTGCTGACATTTTCCCTCAGTTGTCTGAATAACAGCATCTAGTTCTGTGAAGACAGCCCAGCGTGGAGGAAGGCCCTGGCCCTGTTTATTTCCAGCATTATTTTTCTGTATTCTGCAACCAAGTAGTAAAAAAAAAGGGGGGGGCGGGCTATGCTGTGCAATCAAGAGCAGTGGTTTTAACTTGCATAGCTCTGTGGTCGTCCTAGCCAACAATTCCCAGTAAAGTATCCTAGACCTCACACTGGGATTTTTGTTTAATAACTCAAAACTACTGGGATCAGCATTATCTACCCATACATGCTAACTCACTTTTAAAAAGTCTTGTTTTTTTAAAATTATGCTTTTAATTAGGAAATAAAGTAGTTGTTTTTCTTGTGGCTTCATAAAGTGTAATTAATAAAAAATTAAAAAAAAATCTTGTCTTTTCTTTCATTCCCTCAAACTCATCCTTGTATAAATAATGCCAAACAGTATTTCCTCCCTGTATTTTTATAGCACATTCTAATGGCTTAAAGCTCCCCTTCCTTCAAAGGGAACTTCAACTTTGTTTAGGCCAAAGTAATTTTTTCTTTTAAATTTTTAAAGTAAACTTACAGTTGTTGAGGTCCAGCTTTATTCCATGGTGATCAGACAGGATACAAGGGATTATTTCAATTTTCTTATATTTGTTGAGGCTCGCTTTGTGACCCACTATATGGTCTATTTTGGAGAAGGTACCATGAGTTGCTGAGAAAAAGTTAAATTCTTTTGTGTTTGGGTGTAAGGTTTTGTAAATGTCTGTTAGGTCCATTTGATTCATTACCTCTGTTAGAGACATTGTTTCTTTGTTTAATTTCTGTCTTGTTGACCTGTCCTTTGTTGAGAGTAGGGTGTTGAAGTCTCCCACTATTAATGTGTGGGGATCTATGTGTGGTTTAAGTTTTATCAATGTTTACACTTTTGCTCTTCCCCCTCAGCAAAAGTAATCTCATACAGAAAAAAAGTCAAAAGCGTCAAATGGAAGACGAAGAGGACCACCTCTATCAGTGAACCATGGGAAGGACATGGGAGAAGAAGAGGGAGGAAGGGTAGGATCAGGAAGGAAGGAAGGAGGGGGCACATCTGGGATGAAAAGTGAATAAACTGTAATAAATAAAAAAAGAATAAAAAAATCAAATTCCAGGATATCAGAAATAAAGAAAAAATGGTAAGGACAAATTTGAATGTAACAATGATGTCTTTGTTCCATATTTTTTTTACAATGACCTTTTAATTTTTTTTTCAGAAAGAGAAATAACAAATACACAACAGGAGGACTGCAAGCTGGATAGTAACCAGAATATCAACCATAGAAAGAAATAATAATATGAAATTATATGACAATGTTTTCTCTAGGCAAAGTTTATCTTTATAAGAGGGATGCATGCTCTATTGAATAGGGGATAGAAAGGAAAATTAATTTGAGCTATTTGGGCTAAGTTTAGATTCAAATGGATAGACACGAAGAGTAGTTAGGAGAACAAAGAATAAATCACAAAGCCATAGGCTCTTATGGCCTAGTATTTCATTCCTAGAAACTGTCCTTAAGAATCAAAGTAACCCACTAAAATCTGTACATCTAAACAAACTAAGCAAAAGAGAGGACCCTAACTAAAATGTTCAATCCCCATCCTGAAAGGCAAAGAGGATGGACATCAGAAGAAGAAAACAGGAAAACAACCTAGGAACCTGCTACAGAGGGCCTCTGAAAGCCAGAAGAAGAAAACAGGAAACAACCTAGGAACCTGCCACAGAGGACCTCTGAAAGCCTCTGCCCTGCAGACTATCAAAGCAGATGCTGAGCCTGATGGCCAACTGATAGACAGAGTGAATGGAATTTTATGTAAGAAGTGGGAAATAGCAAGAGCTGGAGAGGACAGGAATTCCACAAGGAGAGCAACAGAACAAGAAATTTTGAACACAGGGAACTTCCCAGAGACTCATACTTCAACCAAGGACTATTCATGGAGATAACCTAGAACCCCTGCACAGATGTAGCCCATGGCAGTTCAGTGTCCAAGTGGGTTACATAGTAATGGGAAGAGGGACTGCCTCTGACATAATCTGATTGGCCTGCTCTTTGATCACCTCCCCCTGAAGGGGGAGCAGCCTTACCAGGCCACAGAAGATGACAATGCAGCTACTTCTGCTGAGAACTGATAGTCTAAGATCAGAAAGAAGGAGAGGAAGACCTCCCCTATCAGTGGACTTGGGGAGGGGCATGCATGCAGAAAGGGGAGGAAGGGTGGGATCGGGAGGGGAGGAGGGAGGGGCTTATGGGGGGGTACAAAATGAATAAAGTGTAATTAATAATAAAAAATAATAAAAAAATTAAAAAAGAAAAAATAAAATAAAAATTAAAAAAAAGAATCAAAGTAATCATCAGAAGTTGGAGAAAACAGGGAAGAGGACAGGAGCCTACCACAGAGGGCCTCTGAAAGGCTATACCCTGAAGGGTATCAGAACAGATGCTGAGACTTATAGCCAAACTTTGGGCAGAATGCAGGGAATCTTATAAAAGAAGGGGGAGATAGAAAGACCTGGAGGGAACAGGAACACCATAAGGAGAGCAATAGAACCAAAAAATCTGGGACAGGAGTCTTTTCTGAGACTAATACTCCAACCAAGGATCATTCATGGAGATAAACTAGAACCCCTGCACCAATGTGATGTAGCCCATGGCAGTTCTGTGTCCAAGTGGGATTCCCTAGTAATGGGAACAGGGGCTATCTCTGACATGAACTGATTGGCCTGCTCTCTAATCACCTCCCCCTGATGGGGGGAGCAGCCTTACCAGGCCACAGAGGAAGACAATGCAGCCTCATAGACTAGGATCAGAAGGAAGGAGAGGAAGACCTCCCCTATCAGTGGACTTGGGCATTGGCATGGATGGAGAAAGGGGTGGGAGGGTGGGATTGGGAGGGAAAAGGGAGGGAGCTACAGGGAGAGGGATGCAAAGTGATAAATTGTAATTAATAAGGACTAAAAAAATAGACACAAAAATCAAAGTAACTGTACCTCTTACTTTGCTAGAATATCCACAGAACCCATAGCCAAGGGAGAGGTGACTTGTTTCAAAGCAACCAGCCCCCCAAACTCTAGACATCTTCCCCTGGCTTTCAAATAGTATCATTGGGCACTGCCAACTCTAAAATTTCATACTGCGGAGTCTAAAAGAAAACATTGAGACACCAGTTTCCCGAAAATGAAGATGTCTAGAACGCTTCCTTTGATCTTTAGACTGTAGCCAGGGACCAAGAGAAGTTCTTCACTGAACAGTGAGGAGCCAGGAACAGTAGACAGTATGCTGAATGCTTAGTCCAAAACTATCAGAATTATTTTCCACAAAGAGGTAAATTTACACATCATTCTTTTTTTTTTTTCATATTGTTTGTTCTTTTGTAAGTTTTGAATTTCTACATTGTGATAACATCAGATTAAAAAAAAAATTTTGGTAGCAGTGTGAAGTGTGAGACTATACACACACCCCACACAAATATATGTAATGTATGTGTGTTTAACTTGTGCTGAAGCATAAACTCACCATGTCAAGGTACATTGAAAATATCTGCCAAGGTTCAGTGCTCATGTTAATAAGCATCATGGATCAGACACCTGTAATATGAGTGCCCAGAATCCAGATATATTTCCTAACTAACAAATGACTTCTCTGTTTTCACGAATATAATGAGGCATGCCTAATGTTACTGGTGGTGAAACTCATTCCACCACTTGGAAGAAGACAGCATTCTCAGTAAGCACCTCACAAAAATGTAGACATGAACACAATGTATGTAGACTAAAATTTAATTTAAATTAAACTGCCACTGTCAGTACTGAGAGTTGTGTTTGATTTCTTCTATTCTTATTTTGAAACTAAAGTGAAATATACGGTTCTTATATTTTCACCAAGAGCGATGTTTCATTAAAAGTTTATGGTAATATTGATACAATTGCAAATGTATCAATTTCATTGAAAAGTATTGACCAGTTTCAGAGAAAAAAAATATTTCTACATGTCATACATTAGATAGCTCACCGTATATTGGTACTCAGTTCTCATTTATGTTCCAGTCAACAAAATAAATGTGTAACATTTTCCAAAGCCAAGCTGTTGAATTAGAAATTTTTAAATGCTCAAACTGGAAGAAATAATTTTCCTATGTATTTATGAAGCAATAGCATACTTTATACTATGCATTTATTCTGTATAGTAGAGACATAGCAATGACAGAAGTACCAACCTACATAAAGTTGACATGTTATAGAAATAAAATAGAAGCCAATTACAAAAACTGTAAATAAATGAATAACATCCCTTCTTATTGTGATTCCCAGTGGGGAGGGAAAACAATACAACCTCAGAACACTCAACTGAGCATGCTCAATGGAGTGGCATGGAGACCGACCGGAAGAAGAGGCATAAGAAATACATTATCTTCTGAGATCACAGCTAAAAAGAGCCAACTTTACCCTCAGCATGAACATGAACATTTCCAAAATATTAGTATCAAGAAATTTGAACATATAGTAGAAAGTATAGTATCTCAAGCTTTCTTAATACCCCTGAAAAACTTAGGAAACAATGTTACTTTGTTCTAGGGAGTAATAGCTGTACCAATAATCAATATATGTATATGTAATATATATATATATATATATATAGAAAGAGACAGAGAGATATGTGTAATTTTTTATACATATATGTGTATATATACTGTTACCAATTTGAAAAGCAGTGAGTATAGCTATGATAATACTTCAAATATTTCACACAAAAAATGTTTATAAATATATAAGAGGTAGCAAGTGTTTTTCAGTGAAATTAAGACTGAAGTTTAGCTATACTTGATTATAGTATCAAGGATTACATTCCATAAATCAATACTAATGTAATCAATGAAGAAAGATCTATATGGACATAACATATTCCTATATTATAATTTAACTAATGTCCTTTGGAATTTATTGAATTGACTGTACTTCCCACTTTGCTAAGTATAATATTATGAAAATTTTGGAAATATACAAAGTTGTATCCTCTTTCTGAGAAAATTAGCGACATCAACAGTCTTCAATTATTTTTCTAATTAAAATCCTTAATTATCAGAAAAACATTGAATTTTGTCAAAGGAATTTTCCATATATCTGCTGAGATGATCAATTGTTTTCATCATTAACTCTACTTGTACGCATTATTACTTTTAGTGACTGACAGACGTTGAACCATTCCTACATTTCTCAGGTAAAGCCAACCTAATGTTGCCTGAATCTTCAGTATACATGCTTATATTAGATTTTCTGGTATTTTATAAAAAACCAATAAAAATTAAAAAAAAAAGCAAACACTTAGTATCTGACTTACATTCTTTTCTCTTTTTTTAATTTTATTTTTTTCTTATCAGTTACATTTTATTAACTCTGTATCCCAGCTGTATCCTGCCCCCTCATTCCCTCTCAATCCCACCCTCCCTCCCTCATCTCCACCATGCACCTTTCCAAGTCCACTGAAAGGGGGGGTCCTCCTCCCCATTCATCCGATCCTGTTTTATCAGGTATCTTTAGGACTGGCTGCAAAGCCCTCCTCTGTGGCCTAACAGGACTGCTCCTCCCTTGGGGGGTGGGAGGTCAAAGAGCCAGTCATTGAGTTCCTGTTAGAAATAGTCCTTGTTCCCCTCACTATGGGAAACCAATTGGTTACTGAGCTACCACAGGCTACATCTGAGCAGAGGTTCTAGGTTACATTCATACATGGTCCTTGGTTGCATGTCAGTCTCAGAAAAGACGCTGTGCCCAGATATCTTTGGTCTTTGTGGAGCTCCTATCCTTTCCTCATCAGACTAACTCCCCTTCTTTCTTATGATTCCCTGTACTCTGCCAAAGGTTTGGTCATGAGTCTTTGCTTTGAAAACACTGCTAGTTAGAGTCTTTCAAATGCGCTCAGTAGACTCCTGTCAATGTTCAATGCGCATCCCATCTGTCTTTCAAAACGAGGATTGATAATCTTACCCCATGTCCGCTCTCTTGATTATCTTTTATAGGTGTATAGATTTCATTATGTTTATCATATCTTATAGGTCTATATAAGTGAGTATATACCGTGTTTGTCTTTCTCCTTCTGGGATATTTCATTCAGGATGATCTTTTCTAGGTCCCACCATTTGCCTGCAAATTTCATGATTTTCTCCTTTTTGATTGCTGAGTAGTATTCCATTGTGTAAAAATACCACAATTTCCTCCGATGATGGACATCTGGGTTGTTTCCAGGTTCTGGCTATTACAAATAAAGCTGCTATAAACATGAATGAGCAAATATCCTTTTTGTGTACTTGAGCAAACTTTGGGTATATACTTAGCAGTGGTATAGCTGGGTCTTGAGGAAGCACTATTTCTAATTGTCTTAGAAAGCGCCAGATAGATTTCCAGAGTGGTTGTACCAGTTTACATTCCCACCAGCAGTGGAGGAGGGTTCCCCTTTCTCCACCTCTCCAGCATGTATTGTCACTTGAGTTTTTCATCTTGGCCATTCTGATGGGTGTAAGGTGAAATCTCAGGGTCGTTTTGATTTGCATTTCCCTGTTGGCTAATGAGGATGAGCATTTCTTTAAGTGTTTCTCTGCCATTCGATATTCCTCTGTCGAGAATTCTATGTTTAGCTCTGTTCCCCATTTTTTAATTGGATTACTTGGTTTGCTGCTTTTCAGCTTCTTTAGTTCTTTGTATATAATGGATATGAGTCCTCTGTCAGATAAAGAGTTAGTGAAGATTCTTTCCCAATCTCTAGGCAGTCGTTTTGTTTTGATGATGGTGTCCTTTGCTTTACAGAAGCTTTTCAGTTACATGAGATCCCATTTATTGATTGTTGCTCTTAGAGCCTGTGCTGTTGGTGTTCTGTTCAGGAAGTTGTCTCCTGTGCCAATGAGTTCTAGGCTGTTCCCCACTTTTTCTTCTAACAGATTTAGAGTATCTGGTTTTATATTGAGGTCTTTGAACCACTTGGACTTTAGTTTTGTTCAGGGTGATAAATTATGGATCTATTTTCATTTTTCTGCATGTAGACATCCAGTTGGACCAGCACCATTTGTTGAAGATGCTGTCTTTTTTCCATTGAATGGATTTGGCTTCTTTGTCAAAAATCGAGTATTCATAGGTGTGTGGGTTTATTTCTGCGTCTTCTATGCGGTTCCATTGATCCTCCTTTCTGTATTTTTGCCAATACCATGCAGTTTTTATTACTATTGCCCTGTAGTACAACTTGAGATCGGGGATGGAGATACCTCCAGATGATCTGTTGTTGTACAGGATCATTTTGGAGATTCTGGGTTTTTTGTTTCTCCATATGAAGCTGAGAATCTTTTTTTCAAGGTCTGTGAAGAATTGAGTTGATATTTTGATGGGAATTGCATTGAATCTGTAGATTGCTTTTGTCAGGATGGCCATTTTCACAATGTTGATCCTACCAATCCATGAGCATGGGAGATCTTTCCATCTTCTGATATCTTCTTCAAATTCTTTCTTCAGAGACTTGAATTTTTTTCTCAAACAGGTCTTTCACTTGCTTGGTTAGTGTCATCCCAAGGTATACCAAAGACAAAAGGGCTGAGAAAGAAATTAGGGAAACAACACCCTTCACAATAGCCACTAATAACATAAAGTACCTTGGGGTGAAAGCAGTTTTATAACAGATATTCAGGAATAGTTCTGTGTTCATACGCCAACAAATATCACCTATCTTATCAATAATCTCAAATTTAGATATGGCAAAATCTTCTCATTAAATGCAAATTAGTTTTTTTTCACAATTTCTGTATTCATTCCTCCATTGAGAGACATCTGGGTTGTTTCCAGGTTTTGGCTATTATTAGTAAAGCTGCTATATACATGTTTGAACAAATGTCCTTGTTGTGTACTTGTGTATTTTGAATATATGCCTATGGATGGTATAGCTGGAATTTTACATTTTTATTAATTACAGCTTATTCACTTTGTATCCCCCCTGTAGCTCCCTCAATCCTCCCCTCCCAATCCCACTCTTCATTCCTCTTCTCCATCCATGCTCCTTTCCCAATCCACTGGTAGGGGAGGACTTACTCTCATTTCTTCTGATTCTATAGTATCAGGTCTTATCAGGAGTGGCTGCATTGTCTTCCTCTGTGGCCTGGTAAGGCTCTTCCCCAACTCAGGGGTTGGTGATTAGAGAACAGGCCAATCAGTTCATGTCAGAGACAGTCCCTGTTCCCATTACTAGGGAATCCCTCTTGGACACTGAACTGCTATGGGCTACATCGATTTAGGGGTTCTAGTTTATCTCCATGAATGGTTGGAGTATTAGTCTCAGAAAAGACCCCTGTCTCAGATTTTTTTGGTTCTATTGCTCTCCTTGTGGAACTTCTGCCCTCTCCAGGTCTATCTGTCTCCCCCTTCTCTCATAAGATTCTATGCACTCTGCCCAAAGTTTTACTCTAAGTCTCAGAATCTGCTTTGATTCCCTGCAGGGTGAGAAAGCACTATTCATAATTGTCTGAGAAAGCCTCAGATTGATTTCCAAAGTTGTTGTACAAGTTTACGTTCCCACCTGCAATGGAGGAGGGTTCCCTTTTCTCCACATCCTCTCCAGCATGGGTTGTCACTTGAGTTTTTGATCTTAGCCGTTCTGATGGGTGTAAGGTGAAAGCTCAGAGTTATTGTTATTTGCATTTCCCTGATGACTAAGGACTTTGAACATTTCTTTAAGTGTTTCTCTGACATTCTATATTCGACAGTGAATTCTCTATGTAGCTCTGTGCCCCATTTTTTAATTGGATTACTTGAGTTCTTGTTTTTTAACTTCTTGAATGGATAGAAATTGTGGTAATTTTACACAATAGAATACTACTCAGCAATTGAAAACAAGAAAATAATGAAATTTGTAGGTAACTGGTGGGATATAAAAAAGATCATTTTGAGTGAGTTATCCCAGAAACAGAAAGACACACATGGTATATACTCACATGTAATTAGACATATAATATAGGGTATACGTACTAAAATCTGTATACCTAAAGAAGCTAAGCAAGAAGGAGGACCCTGGGTAAGATGATCAATTCTCACTCAGAAAGACAAATGGGATGGACATTGGAAGAAAGAGAAAACAGGAAATAGATAGGATCCTAACATAGAGGGCCTCTAAATGACTCTACCCAGCAGTGTATCAAAGCAGATGCTGAGACTCACAACCAAACTTTGGGCAGAGTGCAGGGAATCTTATGGAAAAAGGGGGAGATGAAAGACTTGGAGGGGACAGAAGTTCCGCAAGGAGAGCAACAGAACCAAAAACTCTGGGCACAGGGGTCTTTTCTGAGACTGATACTCCAACCAAGGTTTATGCATGGAGATAACCTAGAAGCCCTGCTCAGATGTAGCCTATGACAGCTCAGTATCCAAGTGGGTACCCTAGTAAGGGGAACAGAAACTTTCTCTGACATGAACTCAGTGGCTGGCTCTTTGATCACCTCCCCCTGGTTTGGGAGTAGCCTTACCAGGCCACAGAGAAGACAATACAGTCAGTCCTACTGAGACCTGATAAGCTAGGGTCAGAGGGAAGGGAAGGAGGACCTCTCCTATCAGTGGACTTGAGAGGGGCATGGGAGGAGATGAGGGAGGAAGGGTAGAATTGGGAGGGAATAAGGGAGGGTCCTACAGCTGGGATTCAAACAAGTAAACTGTATATATATATATATATATATATATATATATATATATATATATATATATATAATTTTCTAATATAAAATTATATATAATAGAATATAAAATATTATATATATTATTGTCATTCCTAATTAAATTAGAAGCCATGCAATTTTTTTAAAATTTCACAATAAAATCCTTTATTTTATTTACTTTATTTTTAAATTTATGTATCCACTTTACATCCTGATCATAGCAACCTCCCTCTTCTCCCTTTTTGCCCCTTCCTCCCACTCTCTCCCCCTTTCTCCACCTCTCCTCCTCAGAAAATAAGAGCCTCTCTGCCCCCACCGACCCACCCAACCCACTCCAGCACAAATCACAACAGGACTCATGTCATCCTCATCCACTGAGGCAAGACCGTCCCATTAAGGGGAAGTGACCAAAGACAGCAAAAGTGTTCATGTCATAAACAACACCCACTCAGCTTACTAGGGGACACACATATAAATCAAACTGCCTATCAGTTACATATTTGCAGGGCATCTAGGTCCAGTACAGATGTGAGGAGGGTTGGGAAAGGAGATGAGAGGGCTTGGAGAGAGAAAAGGGAAATTGAAGGCATGGGCAATGTTGGAGACCTGCAATGGGGTAGGCTACAGGGAGGGTATAGAGTAGACTCTAGCTGAACGTCCTAGCAGCTGGGGTCATGGAGACTGAGGAGGCTGCCCTCTAGCCAGGCAGGATTTATAGTGGAGGAGGGGAAGTCCAGTCCATCTACAAAACCTTTTCCCCAAAATTTACCCTTCCTACCAGATGTGCGGAGAGAAAAATAGTATATAAATGGAGAAAATGTGCAGCCAAAGCCTGGCCCAACCTGAGACCCACCCCATAGTAGACAGCTAGCCCCTGACACTATTAATGATACTATGTTTACAGAGAGAAACCTAGCATAATGGTCATCAGAGAGGCTCCAGCAGCAGCTGATGAATCAGATGCTGAGACTCACAGCTAAGGAACAGCTAGGAGCAACTTGCGTTGTCCTGTGGAAAGTGGAGAAGAAGGACAGCAAGACCCAGAGGGAAGAAGAATGTCACAAGAAGACCAACAGAATCAACTAACCTAGAACTATGGGGGCTTACAGAGATGGAAGCACCAAGCAAGAAGCCATGTAATTTTAAAATGTATGTGATGTTTACTTTAAGTTATTTCTCCTATGAAATATACATCAGAAACTCCTTTTGTTGCTAAATGCTAGTGAAATATTTATTTAGAAATATTATAGATTCATGTATTCTTGTGGCATAATACTTATGGGAAAATGATACTTCCTTTCTCCCAAAGAATAATCATATTAAAAAAAAAACCTCTATACTCACGGTAAAACATGATAAAAATCAATGCATTATTCAATGAATTCAAAAAATTTTTAACTTAAATGTCTTCAAGAATACCTCATGTTTAACTTTATTTTACTAAATAATCAATGATAACATTCAAATACTAAATAATTTTTCAGATCAACATGCTATTTAAAATAAATGAGGACATTTAATCATCATAGACTTTAATTAAGGAAATATATAGAATAACATTAATGATTAGATCTTCAAAATAGCTTATACTAGGATTAACAGTGAAGGAAAGCCCATATTTACTACAGGCTTTGAGCATATGAACTACTTTAAAATTAAGTGCAGATCCTGTAACTATGGTATACTAAAATAAGAGAAGAAATGCCCCCACCTATAGACTTAGGGCAAGGGATGAGTCAAGATAATTTAAGAAATATTGAAACATTTACCTCTATTGACAATTCTTTTTCTCTTCTTGTTTTCTTTTTTTTTAATATATATTTTTCATTCATTCCTTTCTCATGCATTCCATCCCAACTACTGTTTTCTATCCGTCTACTGCTCCTAGTCCACATCTCCTCTCCCCTCACAACCACTCCTCACTGTTTCCCTTCAGAAAAGAACAGGCCTCCCATGGATATCAACTGAACACTGTATAACAATTTACAATAAAAATAGGCTCAAACCCTCATATTAAGGCGAGACAAGGTAACTCAGTAGTAAGAAAAGCTTCCTAAGTGCAGATAAAGGAGTCAGAGTCAAACCTTGCTTACACTATTAGGCGGTGCCACAAGAACACCAAGCTACAAAATCGTTACATAACTGGCCCCCTGCAGAGCTTCCTTCATCAGCTTTGATTCCTGAAAGTCTCAGAGAAAAAAGAAATTCCCTACAGATCTGAAAGTCTGTGACAGACATTCTAATTGAGAGGTTCTTATATGATTTTGTATAGTACTAAGATTCTGGGGGATATTCAGTAAACTTACATGATAATCTTGTGCATTTGTTTCTTGCTGTTAAACTCTATTTAATTTGCAATTGTTAATATGTTTTTAAAATACATGTCAAAACATGGAAATAATCATTTAAATAATTTTTTCTTAAATTATAGACATCATTTGTCACTTCTGCTCTATTCCTTTTCTCTTCCCCTACCCCAAATGTGCTACAAATAAGTTGCCAATTCAGTTCTGTAAACAAACATTTCCTTGCATTTTATTTGTTGGCAGTTGTTTCGCTGCTTTGTTCAGACATTGGAATCAGGAAGTTAGAGAGACATTTTACGTTTTCCACAATACTAGAACACAGGAGACAAAAAAGAAAGCATTTTGGAAAATGAAGCTTATTCATATTTTTGTGTTTATTAATTTTGTCAGTTTGTTGATGTTATTTACCTAGATACAAATGGATTCAAATTGTGTTTTGATTATTTAGTAACTAAATCCAATGCATGCTAATGTTTGCTATTGAAATAATAGCTACCTTGACAAACACACTCCTCTCATTCTTTATTCAATTTCATTCATGAGATCATAATTATTCCCAAGCTCACATTTTTGTAATTTTTATTTAAATGTGATCTCACTGGAAGGATACTTGCATTTAAATAATTTACATGAAGTATTCAAGTCAAATAATTTTCAGCACCAATGATCATGTTTCTTTATAGCCTAGCAAATAAACCACACTGGGAAGAGAAATCACAACACACACACACACACACACACACACACACATCACAAAGGGAAAAAAATATTCAGAGATATTTAAATACTTCATAAAAAAAAACTTTGAAAGAACAAGAATAAATGTGATCAATTTAATTCCAAGTATTGAGGAAGACTTTCAATTAAAATTTCTTTACAAAATAAGCTTAAATAGAATATAACACTATTTTCCTCACATTAGTCACTATTTTATCAGAAGAAAAAATCAGTAGTTGAGTAAATCTAGTTTAAGTTGACATAAAGAAAATATTTTATTTTTCTGAAAGAAGAGGATCCTGGGTAAGATGATCAACCCCCACTTAAAAAGACAAATGGGATAGACATTGAATGTAGAAGAAAATAAGTAACAGGACAGGAGCCTACCACTGAGGGCCTCTAAAGTCTCTACCTAGAAGAATATCAAAGCAAATACTGAAACTCATAACCAAACCTTTGACAGAGTACAAGGAGTCATATGAAAGAAGGGAGACTTAGTATGACCTAGAGAGGACAGGAACTCCACAAGGACCAAATATATCTGGGTATAGGGTTCTTTTGTGAGACTGTATCTCCAAGCAAGGACCATGTACGGACATAACCTAGAATTCCTGCTCGGATGTAGCCCATGGTAGCTCAGTACCAAGTGGGTACCCTAGTAAGGGGAACAGAGACTATTTCGAACATGAACTCAATGGCTGGTTCTCTGACCTCCGCCACCACCACCCCCAAACCAATTGAAGAACAGCCTTGATAGGCCACAGAGGAGGACTTTGCAGCCAGGCCTGAAGAAACCTGATAAACCAGGGTCAGATGAAAGGGGAGGAGATCCTCCCCTAGCAGTGGATTTGGAAAGGGGTAGGGAGGAGATGCAGGAGGGAGGGTGGGATTAGGAGGGAATAAGGAAGGGGGCTACAACTGAGACACAAGGTTAAACTGTAACTAATATGAAAAAAATGAAAATTTAATAAAAAAATAAAAAATAAATGTCAAGTATTTCTAATAAAATGCTAACCAAGATATTCTATATTTGTTGAGAGACTCAATAGAAGAGAATGGCAATAATACATAAATGTTTCAAGATATGTATATGATAATAAAATATATATAATTATTTGAAAGAAGGCCAGTAAAGAGTATAAACAAAAATCATGAGTATGCACAAAAATCGAAATAAATATAACCATAGCAAGAATATTTTTTCTTTTTTATTATTATCATTTATTACAGTTTATTCATTTTTGTATTCTGTGTATGGCCCTCTCCCTAGTCTTCTAATCCCACTTTGCCTTCCTCTTCTCCCCCTATGTCATTCTCCTAGTCCACTAATAGAGCAGGTCCTCTTTCCCTTCTATTTGACCCTAGATAATCAATTCTCATCAGGACTGGTTGCATTTTCTTCATCTATGGTCTGTGAAGGCTGCACCTCCCCCCACCCCAACCCAGGAGGAGATGATCAGGGAGCCTGTCACCAAGTTGTTGCCAGAGAAAGCCCCTGCTTACCTTACTAGGGCACCAACTTGAATAAGAAGTCTATGGACTACGTCTGAGCATGGGTTTTAGGTCCTCTGCATGCATTGTCCTTGGTTGTGGTATCAGTCTCTATAAGGCCCCAAGGGCTCAGTCATTTTTTGGCTCTGTTGGTCTCTTTCTGGAGGTTCTGTCCCCTTCAAGGCAGTCTTGCCTTGTCCCTGATTTCAGTGGGATTGATTTAAGTTTCTCACCATTTAGTTTGATGTTAGCTATAGGGTTGCTGTAAGTTGTCCTTACTATATTTAGATATGTGTCTTGTATCCCTCATATTTCCAAGAATTTAAACGTAATGGGTGTTGGATTTTGTCAAACACCAGTTTGGCATCTAAGTAAATGATCATTTGATTTTTCTCCTTCAGTTTGTTTATATGGTAGATTACATTGATGGATTTCTGTATGTATAACCACCCCTGCATGCCTGGAATGAAGCCTATTTGGTCATGGTGAACGATATCCTTTACATGTTCTTGGCTTCAGTTTGCAAGTATTTTATTTTGTATATTTGCATCAATGTTCATAAGAGAGATAGGTCTGAAGTCCTCTTTTTTTGTTAGGTCTTTCTTTGTGTGGTTTAGGTATCAAGATGACTGTGGGTTCATAGAATGAGTTTGGTAATGATACTCCTGTTTCTATTTCATGGAATAGTTTAAATAGAATTGGAGTTAGCTCGTTGAAGATCTGGTAGAAATCTGTGCTGAAACCATCAGGCCCTGAGCTTTTTTTGGAAGAGAGACTTTTGATGACTGCTTCAATTTCCTTGGGGGATATAGGACTATTTAATATACCTACCTAATCTTAATTTAATTTTGATAAATGGAATCTACCAAGAAAATTTTCCTTTTTAGTTACATTTTCAAATTTTGTGGCATATAGGCTTTTGTAGTAAAACCAAATGATTGTTTGGATTTCCTCAGTGTCTCTTGTTATGTTTCCCTTTTTTTCTGATTTTGCTGATTTAGATAGTTTCTCTCTGGCTTTCAGTTAGTTTGCCAAGGGTTTGTCTATCTTGTTGATTTTCTCAAAGAACCAGTTCTTGGTATCATTGATTCTTTGAATTGTATTCTTTGTTTCTAATTCATTGATTTCAGCTCTGAGTTTGATTATTTTTAATCTTCTTTTCCTCTCAAGTGTGTCTGCTTCTTTTTGTTCAAGTGCTTTTAAGTGTGCTGTTAAGTGACTTTTATGTGGTGTCCCAGTCTTCTTTCTGGAGGCACTTAGTGCTATGAACTTTCCTCATAGCACTGATTTCATTATGGCCCATAATTTTCCGTAAATTGTGATTTCATTTTCATTAGATTTTAAGAAGTCTCTAATTTCTCTTTTCATTTCTTCCCTGACCAAGCTGTCATTGAGTACAGAGTTGTTTAGTTTCCATGTGCATGTAAGGCTTTTGCAATTTCTGTTGTTGTTGAGGTCTAATTTTAGTCCATGAGGGTCTGTTAGGATACAAGGGATTATTTCAATCTTCTTGTATATGTTGAGGCTTGCTTTGTGCCCAACTATACGGTCAATTTTTGAGAAGTTTCCATGAGGTGCTGAAAAGAAAGTATACTCTTTTGAGTTTGGGTGAAAAGTTCTGTAGACATCTATTAATTCTATTTGATTTAGGACCTCTGTAAGTGCCATTATTTCCCTATTTAGCATCTGTCTAGATGATCTGTTTCTTGATGAGAGTGGAGTGTTGAAGTCTACCACTATTAAACTGTTGGGATCGATGTGTGATTTAAGCTTTAATAATGTTTCATCTACAAGTGCTCTTGTATTTGGGACATAGATATTCAGGACTGAGATGTACTCCTGGTGGATCTTTCCTTTGATGAAAATAAAGTGCCCTTCCTCATCTTTTTTGATTAATTTTGGTTGAAAGTCTATTTAATTAGATATTAGGAAAGCTACTCTAGCTAGTTTTCTGGGTCCATTTGCATGAAAAACATCTTTTCAGTCAGTTAATCTGACGTAGTGTTTATCATTGTTGTGGAGGTGTGCTTCTTGGATGCAGCAGAATGTTGGATTCTGTTTCCACAACCATTCTGTTAGTCTGTGTCTTTATTGGAGAGTTGAGTCCATTGATATTGATAGATAATAATGACCAATGAATGTTATTTCCTTTTATTGTGGAGTTGGTGGTGTACCTATGTTTCATTGATTATTATCTTTTACCTTTTGGTTGTGAAGTTCTCTGTATCCTGTGTTTTCTTGGGTGTACTTGATTTCTTTAGATTGGAGTTTTCCTTCTAGTATCTTCTGCAGGTTTGTATTGCTGTATAGATATTAAGTTTAGTTTTGTTCTGGAATATTTTAGTCTGAGTTGGCATCTGTGACCTCTTACAGTCTGCATGACATCTGCCCAGGCTCTTCTGGCTTTCATAGTTTCTGTAAAGAAGTCTGGTGTGATTCTGATAGATCTACCTTTATATATTACTTGGCCTTTTTCCCTTACTGCCTTTAATATTTTTTCTTTGTTCTATAGATTTAGTGTTTTGACTGTTATGTGACATGAGGAGTTTCTTTTCTAGTCTAGTTTATTTGGTGTTCTGTAGGCTTCTTGTATGTTTATGGAAATCTCTTTAACTTGAGAAAATTTCCTTCTATGATTATCTTGAAAATATTTTCTGGACCATGGAGCCTGGAATCTTCTTTTTGTCTATTTCTATTATTCTAAGATTTCATCTTTTCTTGACATTCTTGATTTCTTGGATGTTTTGTTTTGGAAACTTTTTCTGATTTTACTTTTTTTTTGAGATATGTATCAGTTTCTGCAATTGTAACTTCAGCGCCTGAGATTTTCTCTTCCATCCCTTGTATTCTGTTGGTAATGATTACATTTGTGGTCCCTGATCTTTTCTCTAAGTTTTCCAGCTCCAGGGTTTTCTCTGTTTGTGTTTTCTTTTTTGAATCTAATTCTGTTTTCATGTCTTTCACCATTTGCTTCATCTGTTTGAATGTGGATTCTTGTCTTTCTATGATGACCTCTATTTTTTTTTTTTTTTTGTTTTCTTCTTCTCTATATGCTTCTAATTGAGACATTATTTGTGTCTCTATTTCTTTGGCTGTTTTTACCTGTATTTTTTGAGAGCTTTGTTCATTTCTTCTTTATGTGACTCTAATAATTGGATAAGTATAGATTGGTGATCATTTTCCTGTGTTTCTGATGAATTAAAATATCTATTGATTTTTGGGGTTGCTAGTGAAGCCATGATGTCCTGATTTTTGTTGGACATGCTCTTATGCTGACCTCTAGCCATCTGTTTTTCTGTAACCTTTCCTCTTTGTTCCTGGACTTCATACTGGGAACTTCATACTGGGTGTTTCTGTGTCTGATGTGTGGAGTCTTCTTCTGGAAGATGAGAGAAGTCCATTGGTTAGAGAATGAATGCTGGTATTACATCTTTAACTAAGGGAGGAATGTCGCAGGCACATGTGTGCAAGCACAGGAGTGTGCTTGGAAATGTGCCTTGAAGGACAGGCTACTAGTGTGTGTAGATGCCTGGAAGGGTGCAGCTTCCAGGGAAGGGGCTACTACTGGGATGTAAAGTGAATAAATAAATTAATTAAAAAGAGTTAAAACTATAAAGTAATTAAAGAAAGTATGAGGAAAATGCTTTATTAAAATATTTGATAAAAATCAATTTGACCTCAGAGACAAAAATATAATTGTTTCTACAATGCTTTTGTGCTGTGTAAAATTTATCCTTGTCTATTCAAAAGCTGATTTCTCTACCTCATTGTCTGATTTAAATCAGGGCATGGCATTGTAATGCTTATTCTAAATATTTCCTGTTTGAATTTTGTGTAACAACAACATTTTTGTTGTTGTTGTTGTTGTTTTGCATTTAAAAATGCTAACCAGTCAATGTGAAGCAACAGAGAGAATAGGTTGGGAATCTGGGTTTTTCTGGGAGGATAAAGAGAAAGGAAGTGAGATTAAGCCAAAAGCAAGGTTCAAGAAACATCGGGAAAAGTAAACAGGACCAAGAAGATGATTAAAAATGCAACCAGGGGAGGAGCAGTCCTGCTAGGCCACAGAGGAGGACTTTGCAGCCAGTCCTGAAGATACCTGATAAGCTAGCGTCAGATGAAAGGGGAGGAGGTCCTCCTCAATCAGTGGACATGGAAAGGGGCAGGGAGGAAATGAGGGAGGAAGGGTGGGATTGGGAGGGAGTGAAGGAGGGGGCTACAGCTGGGATACAGAGTTAATAATGTATTTTTTTTAATTTTTTATGTAATTAATAAAATAAATAAAAAATAAATATACTTTAAAAAATGCAAGTATGGGGAATTTGGTTTGGAGGAAGTAACCTAGCCACTAGCCAGGAAGTTTAGGAGAGAGTGATAATTGTTCAGTATTGTTCTCAAGGCTAATTAAAGAAATCATAGTCTCCATGCATCATTACTTGGGTAAATAGCTGGCTAAGGAAACTGCTGCCACACTAAATTTACGGTTTATACCACATTAATAATCTTTCTACATATAATAGTGAAAAGGACTAATGGAAAAGGAGAGAAGACTACACAGAAAGGAAGAAGATCAACAAAGCGAGCAGGGAGTACAGAAATTAAAATAGTATTCATGAACATATATCCCATAAATGATCAATGTCATAATATTTACAAACTCAAGAGAGAAAATTAAGGAATTTCTTTCAAAAAGAGCATAGCTTCAGTAGATGTTTGAAAAGGAGAGTAAATGTCAAACTGCATGTCAAATGTTGGGTAAATAAGACTCACAATTTGTTGTCAATCAAATACTTAACTCTCCGAATTGTCTTGTGTTTGTTAGCTTCCTAAAATGTCTGTCTTGTAAAGAGTTACTGTGGATATAGTGTAGGTACCTCACCAAAAGTTTGCCATTCGCTGTGGAATATTTGACTATTATATGAAAATGCTCATTTGATATCATATATTTTAAATCTTATAATAATGTACATGGAAAAATTAAAAAAAATAAGAACAAGGGAAAGATTTATTTTATTTTTGTTGTTGTCTGTTTTGAGACACCACTTCCTGTCACTCAGATTTGCCTCAAAATAACTATTTATACCTATTTATCCCAGGATGATTTTCAACTCCCAAATTACTGTTTCCTTATTTGGTATTTGGACTGCAGGAATGTGCTACCATGCCCAGTTGAAAATTTATTTTAATCAACCATAAAAATAACTACAGGCACTGCACTTAACTTTTAACAACCTACCTCTAGGGCATGTAAAATTAAAAAGAAAATCAAAGAACACTTATCATTAAGTTATTAATTTTATTTAATTGGTCATACCATAGATTTTAATATTTTTTTCTGTTTTTAGTTTAATTATTTTTCTCAAAGTAGATTATTATAGTCTCCCTGTGATGTATCATAAGTTTACTTATAATGGCAATAGTAAACTTCCATGTTTTATATTCTCATATTATCTGCTCAAACAATAATTGCTACAGTGATATATAGAGTTGACTATGTTGACAGCTGATACTAAGTAATTTTAAATAGATATTTGTTCAGCAGTTATTTAGGTTTTGGAAGTTCTAGACTTTCACCTTGGCCACTGATGAAAGTAAATAATTTAATGCTACTGGTTTAATCAATTCCCTCCTACCGTGTGGAACAATTCTCTAGGCATATAAACCAAGAAAAACACCTTTAATCTTCCCATGGTAAAGCAATGGAAAAATTTTGGATACTCAAATAATACTTTAAAAAAATATTGTGACTGTTTTAGATTCCTGTAAAGCATATTGCAGCTCTGTGAATCCTTTGCCTGGTAGAGAATAATCAGGAATCGTGGCAAGCATATATGTATATTAATTGCTATATGCTAATGTGCAAAGGCCCTTCTACTTAGAAAAGGGTATTTAAACTCTGTTTGATCCTAATTCCTTTATAGATTCTCATTGATCTGCTTCTGAGGCAATTACTTGACAAGGACACAGAAACCTTGGAGGAGAATCTCAGCTAATGACAGTATAGAGACACTTGTAATAAGTGGTCAGGAAAATGATCAAGGGTGCTTTGCATGACTTTAATCTCTCCAAGATGTATTAATAATGGTCACATTTTTGTGTTATGAAGCTTCACCTGATTTAGCAAAGTGCATGTCAAGAATATAACACTAAAACTAAAATAGTAAAGGTATAACCATTGTATTTTTTACTTCTGTTTTATATAGTTTATATATGAGGAACTATCAAGCATAGGAAATCTAAGAAATGAATGTCAAGATAATTAGTACTGATTTCCTTATCGTATATTCAATCAAAACAGAGTAATTAATCCACAGTTATTACATTCCTGGCATTTTATTTTTGTTGTTCTTCTGTTTTGTTTCTGGATTGTTTCTATTAATTAATTTATTTGCTTTACATCCCCTTAGTGCTTTGTCTACTTCCTCTTCTCACAGTCCCTCCTTCTCACCTCTCTTCCTCTCTATCCAGTCACTCCCTTCAACTTCCATCACCTCCTACTGTACTCACCTCTCTTTCTTCTCAGAGAAGGGGAAACTTCCTCTAGCATAAACCTGCCTTGGCATATCAAGTAGGACTTCTTGATATGCCCATCTTCTTTTTATTTATTTATTTTTTATTAATTATACTTTTTTTCACTTTGTATCCTCCCATAAACCCCTCCCTCCTCTCCTCTGGACTCCACCCTCCCACCCTTTTCTTCACTCATGCCCCTCCCCAAGTCTACTGATAGGGGAGGTCCTCCTCTCCTTTCTTCTGATCTTAGTCTATCAGATCACATCAGGAGTGGCTGCATTGTCATCTTCTGTGGCCTGGTAAGGCTGCTCCCCCTTCAGGGGGAGGTGATCAAAGAGCAGGCCAATCAGATCATGTCAGAGACAGTCCCTGTTCCCATTACTATGTAACCCACTTGTAAACTGCCATGGGCTACATCTGTGCAAGGGTTCTAGGTTATCTCCATGCCTGGTACTTGGTTGGAGTATGAGTCTCTGGGAAGACCCCTGTGTTCAAATTTCTGGTTCTGTTGCTCTCCTTGTGGAGGTCCTGTCCTCTTCAGATCTTACTATTTCCCACTTCTTACATAAGATTCCATGCACATTGCCCAACAGATGGCCATAAGTCTCAGCATCTGCTTTGACAGTCTGCAGGGCAGTGCCTTTCAGAGGCCCTCCGTGGCAGGTTTCTAGCTTGTTTCCTGTTTTCTTATTCTTCTGATGTCCTTCCTCTTTGCCTTTCTGGGATTGGGATTGAGTATTTTAGTCAGGGTCCCCTCTCTTGATTAGTTTCTTTAGATGTACTGATTTTAGTAGGTTTATCCTATATTACATGTCTATATATGAGTGAGTATATACCATGTGTGTCTTTCTGCTTCTGGGACAGCTCACTCAGGATGATCCTTTCCAAGTCCCACCATCTTCTTATGCTGAGGTTTGAGAAGGCAGTTAGGGGAAAGGGATCCAAATGCAGGCAACAGAGTCAGAGGCAGCCCCTGCTCCTGCTTTTAGAGGTCCCACATGAACACCAAGCTGTATATCTTTATGTATGTGTGGGGGATGATGGGGTGGGGTGGGGGGGTGAAGGAGGCTAGAACTGCTCCATGGTTGCTCTCTGGTTGGTTGTTCAGTCTCTGTGATGTCCTGTGGGTGCAGGGTAGTTGATTTTGTAGGTTTTCTTGTGGTGTCCTTAGCCTCTCTGGCTATTTCACCCCCACCCCCTTCTTTCCATAGGATTCCCTGAGATCTGCCTAATGTTTGACTGTGGGTTTCTGAATCTGTTTCCATCAGCTGCTGTGTGAAGCTTCTCAGATGGCAGTTACGTTAGCATCTTGTTTGCAAGAGTAGCAGAATATTATTAATACTGTCTCTCTCTTGCTGCATAGGACTGAAATGGGCCCAGTCATTAATTGGCTAGATTGAAGGTTTTGTGTGGGGTTGGTGTCCCCATCCTCAGTGGAAGTTCTGCCTAGTTATGGGAGGCGGCCATTAATTTCAGGCTCCATACACCCCTCCCTGATGCTAGAAGGCTCAGCTAAGTTCCCTACCATGGACTCCATGAAGCCTACACCACCTCATAGATATCTCCTCTAATGTTAATTCTGTCTCCCAGACCTCCTCCTTTCCCCACAACTGATCTCCACTTCTATTCTCCTCCCCACCCCCTCTCACACCCAGTTCTCTCCCTCCATTTACTTCAGATGTCTATTTCATTTCCCCTTCTAAATTAAGGGGAAACATCATCCTTTGGGCTCTCCTTGGTACTTAGCTTCTTTGGGTCTGTTGATTGAAGGATGGTGATCCTGTACTTTATAGCGAATACCCACTTATAGATCAGTACACAACATTTGCTTCTTTCTAGGTCTGGGTTTCCTCACTCAGGAGGATATGTTCTAGTCCCATCCATTTGCTTGCAAATTTCATGATGTTCTTGTTTTTAATAGCTGAATAATATTCCATACCATGAATGTATCACAGTTTCTATTATCCATTGTTTGGTTGAGGGACATGTAGGTTGTTTCTGGTTATTACTAATAAAACTGCTATGCATGTATTTGTTCATGTACCCTTGTGTTACTTTGAATGTACCTATTTAGGAAAACCTCTATGTGTGCTTGAAATTTTTTTGGGACTAACTGCTACTTTGATTAGCCACAGAAATCTATCATATTATTTAAAGTAAAGTTGACTTATTTTTGATATCATAAGACTGATATGGCATTCTGTTTTTTAGGAAGAACCCCTGCCTACCTTTCTCTGTGGCTTAATTATTCCCTAAGACTGAAAGTGAAATCCTCAATAGATAATTTTTTCAGCGCTAAATAACAATGCACAAGAAAGGACATAATTCAACTGTGTCTATTTGTGTACAAATCCCTTCTACCTATATCATTTGGACAAGTCCTAGAGCAGAAACCAGAAGAAAGCTACTGTCTACCTGATGCATTGTTTTCTCAATTACTCAACATAAAAACCCAAAAAAAAAAAAACAAAAAAAAAAAAAAACAACAACAAAAACTGAATTCCTGAGAAATCACTCATTCCTGTTCACAAATATTTTCTAAATATTATCTTGTTCACAAATATTAAATAAATATTTTGATAGAATATATGGGCAGGTAAAGGGGATATAGAACGTAATTTTATGGCTTAAAATGTAGTTCAACATTTTGGTGTAATATTATTAAATATTGGCTTCTTTATTTTATTTGTGGCACAAAAGGATAGCATTTCACATACAATTAATATAGTCATAAAATTTACTTTCATGAGTGTTGCCTATTTTAATTTAATACATTATTTACCTGTGATTTAACCTGACTAACTTCATGACTATAATGAGATACATTTGGAAGGGATCATCAGTCCATATTACAAATTCCCAAATCTCTGTTCACTAATTCTCAAATTAAAGAGTGTTATCTTCAATCAAGAGAAATAATGCTAATTTTTATTGATGGCTACCAACAGGAAATTTGTTATCAATTTCTTCTATGTTCGGATTTGAAAAATACTGGAAAGAAAAACTTGAGCAATCTGGTGTGACAGTGCAATGTGATGCTAAAATCTTACAAAATTGTTTATTAAAACAAGTTTAAATACCAATTGTTTTTAGATGAAACAAACAATGGTTTGAGGAGAAAATAATCTTAACATTCCCCGTTAGTAAATTTTCTATTTATTTAAAATATAATATATTATGATTCAGAATGTTTATTTACATGGTTTAATTTTATGATATAAAAGATTCTTGCTAGACCACATAAAAGATATCATCCACCATGACCAAGCAAGCTTCATCCTAGACATGCAGGGGTAGTTCAATATATGGAAATCCATCAATGTAATCCCACATAAATAAACAAAGGGAAAACACACACACACACACACACACACACACACACACGATCATCTCTTTAGATGCCTAAAAAGCATTCAACAAACATCTAACACCCGTTCAGTTTAAAGTTTTGAAGAGATCAGGAATACAAGGCACATACCTAAACATAGCAAAAACAATATACAGCAAGCTTATAGGCAACCGTAAGCTAAACAGAGAGAAACTCAAATCAGTCCTACTGAAATCAAGGACAAGGCAAGGTTTCCCATTGTCTCTGTATCTCTTCAACATAGTACTTGAAGTCCTAGCTAGAGCAATATGTCAACTAAAGGATCAAAAGGGAATACAATTTGGAAAGGAAGAATTCAAAGTATCAGTATTTGAAGATGATATGCTAGTATACATGAGTGACCCCAAAAATTCTACCAGAGAACTTTTACAGCTGATAAATGCATTCAGTAAAGTGGCTGGATAGAAAATAATCTCCAAAAAAAAATCTGTAGCCATCCTATATATGAAAGACAAAAGGGCTACGAAAGAAATTAGGGGGAAAAAAACACCCTTCACATTATCCACTAATAACATAAATTACCTTGTTTTAACTCTAACCAAGCATGTGAAGGACATGTATGAAAATAACTTCAAGTCTCTGGAGAAACAAACTGAAGAACATATCAGAAGATGGAAAGATCTCCCATGCTCATGCATCAGTAGGATTAAATCAGTTGTGAAAATGGCCACCCTACCAAAAACAATCTACAGATTCAATGCAGCTCCCATCAAAATACAAACATGAATCTTTACAGACCTTGAAAGAACAATTTCAAATGCAAAAATTAAAAATTGCTAAAAAAAAAAATATCCTGTTCAATAACAGATCTCCTGGAAGTATCTCCATCCTTGATTTCAAGCTATACTATAAAGCAACAGTCATAAAAACTGCATGGTGCAGGCATAGAAACAGAATGATGGATCAACGAAATCAAATAAAAGACCCAGAAATAAACCTACACACCTAAGGACACCTAAGGACACTTGATTTTTTTTCTTTTTTTTTAAATTTTTTTATTAATTACACTTTATTCATTTTGTATCCCCCCATAAGCCCCTCCCTCCTCCCCTCCCGATCCCACCCTCCCTCCTGTTTCTGCATGCATGCCACTCCCCAAGTCCACTGATAGGGGAGGTTCTCCTCTCCTTCTTTCTGATGTTAGACTATCAGTTCTCATCACAAGTGGCTGCATTGCCATCTTCTGTGGCCTGGTAAGGCTGCTCCCCCCTCAGGGGGAGGTGATCAACGAGCAGGCCAATCAGATTATGTCAGAGGCAGTCCCTCTTCCCATTACTATGTAACCCACTTGGATACTGAACTGCCATGGGCTACATCTGTGCAGGGAGCCAAAACAATACAATGGTAAAAAAATAGCATCTTCAGTAAATGGTGCTGGTCTAACTGGATGTCTACATGTAGAAAATTGCAAATAGATCCATATTTATCATCCTGCACAAAACTAAAGTCTAAGTGGATCAAAGACCTCAATATAAAACCAGACACACTAAATCTGTTAGACGAAAAAATGGGGAAGAGCCTTGAACTTATTGGCACAGGAGACTACTTCTTTGGGAGAAAGCCAATAGCACAGGCTCTAAGATCAACAATCAGTTAATGGGACCTCATGAAATAAAAAGCTTTTATGAATCAAAGAACACTATCGTAAGAACAAAACGACAGCCTACAGTTTGGGAAAGCATCTTCACCAACCCCACATCTGACAGAGGGCTAATATCCAGAATATATAAAGAACTTAAGAAGTTCAAAATCAACAAATGGCAGCTCAGTGTCTAAGAGGGTTCCCCAGTAATGGGAACAGAGACTGTCTCTGACATGAACTCATGGGCTGACTCTTTGATCACCTCCACCTGAGTGGGGAGCAGCCTTCCCAGTCCACACAGGAAGACAATGAATCCAGTCCTGATGAGACCTGACGGACTAGGGTCAGATGGAAGCGGAGGAGGACCTCCGCTATCATTGGACTGGGGGAGGGGCATAGAAGAAGGGAGAGGGAAGATTGGATTGGAAGGAGATGGGAGAAGGGGCTACACCTGGGATACAAAATGAATAAACTGTAATTAATAAGAATAAAAAAATTAAAAAGCAACAAATTAAGTATTCCAATTAAAAATGGGGTACAGAGCTAAACAGAGAATTCTCAACAGAGGAAAATCAAAAAACATAAATACACTTAAAAAAATGTTCAACAACCTTAGTCATCAGGAGATGCAAATCAAAACAACCCTGAGATTTCACCTTACACCCATCTGAATGGCTAAGATCAAAAACTCAAGTGACAACACATGCTGGAGAGATGCTGGAGAAAGGGAAACCTAGGTTATCTATGCCTCCGAGTGGTATGGCTGGATCTTGAGGTAACACTATTCCTTATTTTCTGAGAAAGAGGCAGATTCATTTCCAAAGTGGTTGTACAAGTTTACATTCACACCAGCAGGGAGGAGGGTTCCCTCCTGTATTTCTTTGAGAGCTTTATTCATTTCCCCTTTATGTGCCTCCAATAACCAGATAAGCATAGATTTGAGATAATTTTCCTGAGTTTTTGATGAATTAAATATCTGTAGATTTTTGGTGTTGCTGGTGAAGCCATGATGTACTGATTTTTGTTGGACCTGTTCTTATGCTGACCTCTAGCCTTCTGCTTATCTGTAAACTCAACCTCCAGCCATTTGCTTATCTGTAACCTTTGCTCATTGTTCCATCTGTCTCTGGTGTGTGGAGTATTCTTCAGGCAGATGAGAGAGGTCCACTGGTTCAAGGGTGGATGTTGGTGTTCCCGCTGTAGCTAAGGGAGGAAGGTCACAAGTGCGTGTATGCAAGCACAGGAGTGTGCACGGAAATGTGCTTGGAAGGACAGGGTGCTGAAGTGTGCAGATACCTGGAAGGGTGTAATGTAAGAACAGGTGTGGGTTCTGGTGCCATTTGTGGGGACAATGCACATGCACAGGTGTCCTGAATGCCTCAGTGGCCCACAGGCATCTCCTACTGTCCTCCAGACATTCAGATATGTCTGGGTTGCACCCTCTTTGCTCCAGGAATTGTTTGCCTGGACTCCACTGGGAGAACCACAGAACAGGGGCTTCAATGTTGAGAACGCTGTCCCAGGTATCCCTACGTTTCCCACAGTTTGAGGTGTGGGTCAGAAGGTTCCCATGCCTGGCTACTAGCATTATAGCGACCCTGCGACTGGGGCTCTACAGGCACTCATTTGAAGGGGCAATCACTTGATTGAAAAAAAAAAAAAAAAAAGCAAAAAGCACAGGGGTTTTCCCTGTTCTCTATGCTCAGCTTTGGGCCTGCAGGTGCAAATGTGTAGGAGATCCATCAGCCCAGCATTGTCACTGTTTGGATGTTGGGCAGGGAGACCAGTACTTGGGGTAGCACCCTCTGCCATCTCTGTCACCCCGCAGGGAGGCTCCTGCTGCGGGTAGAGGCAGCTTCCTGCAGGCGCAGTCCTGGGAGGCCACTACAGCCACTGCTGCAGCCACAGACCTGGGAAACCAGGAGAGCGGCCACCTCTGCTCTCAGTCACAGAGCAAGGAGGATCCTGCTTGGGGCCTCCACTGCAGCCTCGGCTGAGGAGGGAGGCCAGTGCTTGGGGCAGGGGGAGGGCAGGGGGTTCAATATTTGGCACACTCCGACCCAGCAGATGTCCACGGGTGACCTGGATCCAAACTGTCCCAGCTCATGGGTTGTCCCCTCTCACCGAGGAAGCCTCAGTGTAGATGTTCTGGCTTCAGCTGCCCCTCCACTCACTAATTTCGGGGTTTCAGATCCTGTGCCCCTCAGATATGATGTGTACTGGTCACCTATCTTGGGCTATCTTGGGCTCATCCTATTCTTTTCTTTTTCAATACTTTTCCACAGGTTTTATCTTATCTAGAACCATAGCTGTTCTGTTTTTCTTTCACTTGATTAGCATTGTCATGTCTGTTTTACTGCCTTGGGAAATCTTAAGGATCTCAGAAAAAAAATGGTGATTCAGTCTGCTAAAAGGTTATAAGTAATCAAAATATAATTATTAGTTTCAAGTGTCTTTCATGACAAGATTACAAACTGTCCAAAACCAAACATAACTTATTAGAAAGAAATTTATTTAGACACATTGTAGGAAATCTTTATGAACTTTAAATTAATAAATTACTCACTAAAAATACCCAAAAACAATGCCTGCACTATTCAAGACGATTTTACATTAACTGAATGATTTATTCATCAATTAATATGTACTAATGAAATATCTTTTTTTTTTTTCTAAAAACATTCTCTAGAAGGAAGTAATGCACAATACCCACAGGCAAAACTCCTTACACACGAAGGGCTTATTTTTAGAGAGAAGTATTATATCACACAGAAAAAAGTGTTAATATATGAGAATGATATAAGGAAACAGTATGGAGTAGTGTATCCTATGTGTTGGAATGGTTTAGCTTTTCTAATGGTGATGAAATAAAAAATAATATCAAGTGTTAGATGTACATGATCTCATTTAAAACCAAATTTTTCTCCTCATTATGTACTGAAGAATACAAAGACACTAAATACCAAAAGAACCTGGGGTTTATATTGGCATCCTGTGATAATATGTTAGATAATTACTTCTTAATGTAATTTTAATTATTAAGCTCTTTTTATACGTATATGTATATTCATATGTATATGTGTATTTTGCATGTTGAGTATATCACTTCCATACATTCCTTCTCACCCCTTTGTGAGCTGCCATTTATTATTTTAGTCAATGCTACTCAATGCCTTCATTCTCTCTACATTTCACATTATATATTTTTTATGTTAATTTGTTTCAGCCTCACAGTTGGTATTGTGAAAATTGAGAAAGTATATTTCTTTTAAATGTTTTGGCCTTTAACAAAAAAAGATACTATGATCTAAGTACATAAACATAATTTTTACTAAGTAAAATAAAAGTAGTTATGTTTTGAGCTATGATTGAATAAACAATAATGAAAACTGATTAAACATTTTCACCACCTTATTTGAGTGAAGATTATGAAATTAAAATATATGTAACACATCTTTGCATCATCTATTAGCAAATGTTTTAAATTTAAAGAATTAACTTTTGTTAGACTGAGTTTTTTTTTTTAACTTTAATATTTGACAATTACTTGAATGAGCACGACACGTTTTGAGCACATCAACCTCTCAACCTTCCTCCTATGCCTCCAAATCCCTCATGTCATGCCTTCATCAAAACTTCACACCATCTTTAGTACCCCAACATGGTCCAATGAAGGTCACGTCCATGTACATGACAGCGAGGATTCACCTACAGCATTGGGAAATTTCCTGGATCCACTTCCCTGAAGAAAACTGCCTTCAAAAACTATTTCAAAGTTTTAACCTTCCACAGAAATTATCATCTAGGTTATAACATAGTGAACACTGTAATATAACTTTTGTATTAGAATTAGTGAATTCCACTTATGTTGAAATTTCCCCGAGGAAACACTAAAAAAGAAAATCAACACACTATCATTTTGCTGATATTTTATTATTTACCAGAGTTGAGTTATTCCTTGAAGATTTGCAAGATTAGGAAATGCATATATTTTTAAATATTATTATAATCCAAAGAAGCTTCACTTTAGAGAGTAAAAATAATCTTCAAAGATTTTCTGGGATACCATGTTTTATTATCTTCAATAAGAAATTCAGTTTCTAGGCAGATGTACATATATGTTTAATCAATATCTCACTGTCTTTGTATTACTCAAGAATCTGTGAAATTCATACCTATTCATTTGATCCCCAAATCATTAGCTTTTCTCAGAAACCATGGAAACCACTTGAGCTCCTTTAATCCTGTCTTCTTGATCTGATTTTATAAAACTCTGTTAATCATAAAGTGTGAAACCACAGTAGTGTGACCAGCTATTCTTTTACATAATTTTGTTATGTAAGACCAGGCGCAACATTAGTTTAAAAGAAAAGAATCTTACATAATATTTGTATAGATAAGTTACTATAATTTTTCTTTAAATGTGAAAATTAAACTGTAATTTGCACATTCTACTTCAGGATTTATTTCCCCTGTAATAACAGAGTATTTACACAGAGATTTAGAAATTGTCATTGGAGTATTTTCTGATTTTGTCACTGTTACAAGTGATCAATAAATGAGAAAATCTCCAGATAGTGGCATATGTGTTCATAGACTGTACGTTGTCTGTTGATCTCCTACTTTACACTCACAATGGTAAAATAATTCTTTTGGCAACTGACTTAAGTTGAGATGAATATCATCTAATTTTCCATAGTAAATAAAACAATCTTAACTAGGTTTAGTTTACAAATAATTCATGTAAGCCCAGACTAGTGCATATTGTGTAACAACATTTGCACCTGGGTCAGTTCACTCTAGTCATATGTCCAACTCTGCAATAATAGTCTGGCATTTTCAGCCCTGAATTCCATCTCAGTGCAATCATTACATTCATTTATTTGCATGATAAATATTTATTACCATATTTTAATTATATTATGTTATGCTTTATTGCAATATTTTATATGCACTTATAATATACTTTGATCATAATCACAACACTAATTGAATTTTCTTGTAGCTGTTTAATATTATTCTCAGAGAAACCTGAAGAGATATTTACCTATCACCAGAGAAGTAACCCATAACAGAGCAAGGAATACTATAATGAATGTCCAACATATTGAACCAAACGTGGTGTATAGAACTGTGAATGAGAATGTAGTTACATGAGCCTGGGAAATCCATTCCAAGGGTGGAGACAAACAATGAATTGTGGCATCATGGAAAATGGCATGACTTCGAGGCAGCTCAGGGTAAATAGACTCTTCAAGCAATGAGTATGGTCTCAGGTTCTGTCAGAATTCAGCTGGTTTGGGTCTCTTCAGCAGTCCTTCAGCATATAGAGTCTCGAGGATGGAGGTTCCTTGAGTATCTGGTCAGTTTCAGAGACTCCTAAATCAAAATTAAAATTCTACCTGAGTTTCAATGAACATATGGAAAGAACTTCCTGAGTCATAAGGAGTTTGAATAAGAACTCCCCAGGTCTCACTGAACTTCAAGAAATTATTATTGAAGTTGAATTACCTCATTCCTATTGAACCCATTCCAATTTTTATTTAAAATATTCAAATTCTATTTTAAATTTTATTTATTTATTAGAATTTATTTACTTTATTTTAATTTTATATTTTTTATTAATTAGTTTATTCAATTTATATATCAGCTGTAGCCCCTCTCTCATTCCATCCCAATCACTCCCTCCTTCTCTCATCTCCTGCCATGCCCCTTTCCACTGATAGGGGAGGTCCTCCTCCCCTTCCATCTGACCCTATCCTATCAGGTCTCATCAGGACTGGCTGCACTGTCTTCCTCTGTGGCCTGATAAGGCTGCCCCAGCTAAGGAGTAGGTGATCAAAGAGCCAGCCACTGAGTTCATGTCACAGACAACCTCTGCTCCCCTTACTAGGAAACATACTTAGAAACTGATTGGGGGTATAGGTCATCTCCATACATGTTCCTTGGTACATATTGATCTCTGCAGGGTCCTCTAAGCCAATGTTTTTGGCTCTGTTGGTTTCTTTGTGGAGTTCCTGTCCCTTCCAGGTCTTTCTATCTCCCTCTTCTTCCATAAGGATTTTACCACTCTACCAAGAATTTGGCTATGAGTCTCAGTATCTCCTTCAATACCCTGCTGGGTATAGTCCTTCAGAGGTCCTCTGTGGAAGGCTCCTGTCATGTTCCTTGTCTTCTCCTACTTCCGATGTCTAACCTGTTTGCCCTTCTGAGTGAGGTTTCAGTCTCTTACCTAGGGTCCTCCTTGTTGTTTAGCTTCTTTAGGACTATAGATTTTAGTGTGTTTATCACATATTAGATGGCTAATAACCACTTATAAGGGATTATATATCATGTTCTGCTTCTGTGTTACCTCACTGAGCATGATCTTTTCTAGATCCCACCAATTGCCTGCAAATTTCATGATTCCCTTGTTTTTAATTGCTGAGTAGTATTACATTGTGTAAAAGTACCACAATTTCTGTATCCATTCCTCTGTTGAGGGACATCTGGGTTGTTTCCAGGTTCTGGCTATTAAAAATAAAGCTGCTACATGGGAAAGGTTCTTCATCAACCCTATATCTGACTGAGGGCTGATACCCAGAATATATAAAGAACTAAAGAATTTAAAAAGCCCTTTACTCTGAGGTAGTGTTTATCTTTGCTGCATAGGTATGTTTCTTGGATGCAACAGAATGTTGGATCCTGTTTCCGCAACCATTCTGTTAGTCTGTATCTTTTTATTGGGGAGTTGAGTCCCTTGATGTTGATAGATACTAGAGACCAACAATTGTTACTTACTTTTGATGTGGGGTTGGTGGTGTCACTGAGTTTCATTGCTTGTATTCTTTTGGTTTTTTGTTGTGTAGTTATCTATTTCCTCTATTTGCTTAGATGTAGTTGTTATCTTTGGTTAGGAGTTTCCCTTCTAGTCACATTTGTAGAGCTGAGTTACTATGTAGATATTGTTTAAATTTGGTTTTGTCTTGGAATATTTTGAATTCTCCATCTATGTTGATTGAAAGTTTTGTTGGGTATAGTAGTCTGGATTGGAATCTGTGGTCCCTTAAGGACTGCCTGATTTCTGTCCAGGCCCTTCTGGCTTTCATAGTTTCTGTTGAGAAATCTGGTGTGATTCTGATAGGTCTACCTTCATATGTTACTTGGCCTTTATCCCTTCCTGCTTTTAGAATTTTTTTCTTTGTTCTGTAGGTTCAGTGTTTTGACTACGATGTGACATGAAGAATTCCTTTTCTGGTCTAGTCTACTTGGTTTTCTGTAGGCTTCTTGTATGTTTATGGACATCTCCTTCTTTAAGTTGGGAAAGTTTTCTTCTATAATTTTCTTGAAAATATTTTCCGGACCTTTGAGCCCGATGTCTTCTTTCTCTTCTACTCCTATTATTCTCAGATTTTGTTTTTTCATGGTATCATTGATTTCTTGGATGTTTTGTGTTTGGAACTTTTCTGATTTTATTTTTTCTTTGAGAGATGTGTCAATTTCTGCAAGTGTATCTTCGGCTCCTGAGATTCTTTCTTCCATCTCTTGTATTCTGTTGGTGATGCTTACCTTTGTAGTTCCTGATCTTTTCTCTATGTTCTCCAGCTCCAGGTTTTTCTCTACTTAGCAGTGTTTCAAAGCAGACAGTAAGACTCATATCCAAACCTTCAGCAGAGTACAGAGAATCATATGAAAGAAGGGGAGTTAGTATGATGGGGAAAAAATAGGAACTCCACAAGGACCAAATATATTTGGGCACAGGATCTTTTCTGAGAATGACATTCAACCAAGGACCATGTATGGATATAACCTAGAACCTCTGCTCAGATGTAGCCCGTGAATAGCTCAGTAACCAATTGGTTTCCCATAGTAAGGGGAACAAGGACTATTTCTAACAGGAACTCAATGGCAGGCTCTTTGGCCTCCCCAGCCCCCAAGGGAGGCCACAGAGGAGAGCTTTGCAGCCAATCCTGAAGATACCTGATAAAACAGGATCAGATGAATGGGGAGGAGGTCCCCCCTATCAGTGGACTTGGAAAGGGGAAGGGTGGGGAGGTGGGACGGAGTGTGGGATAGGGAGGGAAAGAGGGAGCAGGATACAGCTGGGATACAGAGTTAATAAAATGTAACTAACAAGAAAAAAATAAAAATTAAAAAAAAGAAAAAAAATAATTTAAAAAACAATAAATCAAGCAATCCAATTAAGAAATGGGGTACAGTGCTAAACAGAGGATTATCTGTAGAGGAACATAGAATGGCAGAGAAAGACTTAAAGAGATGCTCAAAGCCATCAGAGAGATGCAAATCAAAACGACCCTGAGATTTCACCTTACACATATCAGAATGGCCATGATCAAAAACTCAAGTGACAACACATGCTGGAGAGGTTGTGGAGAAAGAGGAACCCTCCTCCATTGCTGGCGGGAATGTAAACTTGTACAACCACTTTGGAAATCAATCTGGCACCTTTTCAGACAACTATGAATAGTGCTTCTTCGAGATCCAGCTATACCACTCCTAGGCATATATTTAAAAGATGCTCAAGTACAAAACAAGGACATTTGAACAGTGACTTTTCCAATGAGCAAAACTCCTCCTACCCCGTATTGCTCTATCCAACTAATCACTATCTTGTTCTATCTGTGAACAACAGATTTGATGGTAATTGACCTTGGGAACACAAGCTGTAATATGTCTTGCAAATTCTCAGCTGCTCTAGAAATAACCGAAGAGACCAAAACCCAGGATGAATGATTTTTTTAAAATATCTTGCCATCTCCTCATCAAGTCGATTTAGTAGGTAAATGAACTACTTCAAATATTCAAAGGATAAGATGAAAAGTCCCCTAATAACTATTATGAAATCTGATTGTGTTGTCTGAATAAAGTGACTTACCAAATGCAGAAGTGTCAAAATATGATTTTGTAACATAACATTAAATAAATGTAACATGACTCTAGGTATATTATTAAATGCTGCCTATTATAGTCTTTTGTCCTCTTAGCTTCCCATTCTAAAAGTAGTTCAATTATCGAACATTATCTTCAATTTTAGTATTCTATTATGTTCCTAAATAGAATGATTGTTTTCTCATCTACTTTTACGTGGCACCTATTTTGTATCATGTCACTTAAGATGATGGGTTAACTTGAGATCAATGAGGAACTGACAATATTCATTTAAGTTCTCTCATTTTTCATAACTTTAAGCCAGGCATGATGGTGAATGCCTTTAATTCTCGGCACTCAGGAAGGTGCAGGAGGATCTGTGTAAGTTCAAGACCAGCCCAGTCTACGAAGTGAGTCCAGGACAGCCAAGACTCTACAGAGATACCCTAGCTTGAAAAACGTGAATAAAACAAAACAAAACAAATTAAAAACTAAAGAATTTTTATTATCTGTGTTATTTATTTATAGATAAGCAATCCATCCTTTATCTTACCTTTTTCTAATTAAACTCTTCAGTAAATTTCAGCAAACTGTATTTTTATATCATACTCAAAAGAACATATACAATGTTTTATATGAATGGAATAAATAAAAACCTTTTTTGAAATGCATCCAAAGATTTTTTTTATTTATATTTTCCTCTAAATATGAGTTAATTTGTAATTGTCATAAAGGTACTTATTCTCATCAAAGAAATTGAGAATTGATTTTTCTCTCCTGAAATGACCAAATATAGTTTTGATGAGATTTTATGAAGTTTAATGCTGTATTTCTTATGGAATTTGTTTGTTGTTCTAACACTATAAAAATAAGTTCATAGGAAGTAAGTACAAAACAGATGTTCACTGTATACATAAAAATAAAACCATTTTAAATAAGAAATGCCTTGTTTCCTAGGAAAATAAATTATATAGAAATGAAAGCTATTACTAAATTTTACATCTATACCTTAAATAAAGCAAAAATAATAATAATTTTGTTATTTCGTTTTTAAACACAGGATAACAACATACCCAAACAAATAAATATTACAAAGCAGGAGTAAAACCCAAACTGAAACAGGAAATCAAATTCGTGGTTATAATAGAATCAAACATCAAGGCAGTATGTAGCAGAAGCACGGCTTGGTGTTCAGGTAGATCCCCAAACACTGGAGCAGAGGCCCTTTCTAACTGCCATGCCCCCCTCTGTATCCCATTACCCTAACTGGGCTCCCTTGTCTGATCTCAGTGTGAGAGGATGTGCCTAGTTCTGCAGTGACTTAATTTGACCCATGGGGGACCTCCTTCTTCTCTGAGGAGAAAGAGAGGGTTGACTGGGAAGAGGGAGAGAAAGCTGACAGTCAGGCTGCAAATCAAACAGAATATAGTAAAAAAAGAAAACAGAAAATTTAATGAACTTTTGATATTTTGTGATGGACAAAATAAGAAATATAATAATGAATAAACATTAATAATTGTTTTCAAATAAATAAATTTAAATGTAGCACTGCAAATTGCCAGATAGAGTTGATTAATAACTAACATAATTTATTTGATATGGACTTTTGATAATTGCTTTTAAGCCATCAAAATATAGTAAAATTTATGGATTGAAAATGAATCTTTTGATGCAGCCAACCTTGATGAGACCTGATAAGCTAGGGTCAGATAGAAGGGAAGGAGGTCCTTCCCTATGGGGACTAAGGAAACGGCATAGGAGGGAGAAGGACGGTGGGTGCTACTGGGAGGAGACAAGGGAGGAGGCTGTAACCGGGGTACAAAGTGAATAAGTTGTAACAAATAAATACATAAATAAAATTAATTTAAAAAAAAAGAAAATGAATCTTTTGCTCTCAGCCTTTTCACCATCTTCCTTGATACTCCTGTGCCATTAGAACGAAGTGGCAGAAGAAGCTAGATACACAAGCTGAGGCCTAAGAGAAGAAAGATGAGATAGTGGTCCAAGTAAATCAGCTTGTTCACTACGAAGGCTGAAGGAGCAGAAGTGGGGGATGCTGAAGGCCAGGACACTGGTACAAGTTATTGGAATGTAGGCTACTGCTGGCAATATTGTCTCAATGGACCTGGAACACCATCTCACCAAAAACACCTGAGAAACTGGCTGCCTTCTCTACAATCCTCTGACCTTTGGCATTCTGGACTAGTTCTGTTCTCTTGTGGCCAAGTGTAACTCCTGTACAGTAAACCATCTTTCTCACTGTCTGAGCTGAAGAATCAAAAAAATAAAAAAAGAATCTCTTACATTTTGAATAAAACTGTAGAATATTATTCATATTCATAATGGGGAATGATTCTTTTTTTTAATTTTATTTTTTTCTTATCAGTTACATTTTCTTTACTCTGTATCCCAGCCATGTCCCAATCCCTCATTCCCTCCCAGTCCCTCCCTCTCTCCCTCATCTCCACCGTGCCCCTTGCCAAGTCCACTGATAGGGGGGACCTCCTCCCCATTCATCTGACCCTGTTTTATCAGGTATCTTCAGGACTGGCTGCAAAGCCCTCCTCCGTGGCCTAACAGGACTGCTCCTCCCTTGGGGGGTGGGGAGGCCAAAGAGCCAGTCATTGAGTTCCTGTTAGAAATAGTCCTTGTTCCCCTCACTATGGGAAACCAATTGGTTACTGAGCTACCACAGGCTACATCTGAGCAGAGGTTCTAGGTTACATTCATACATGGTCCTTGGTTGCATGTCAGTCTCAGAAAAGACCCTGTGCCCAGATATATTTGGTCCTTGTGGAGTTCCTATCAAAGAAAACATGAAAACAAAATGCTTTAAAATAAAACATAAGTATACAAGTTGGGTTTTTATGTGCTTTTACTATATAAAATATTTACATAGACTATGGCTACACAGACTAGCTGATAAGCAATGTCTAACTTCAGTTGACGTCCCTTGTTCAGTAAAAGAGAAAACAATCCAGGAAGACACTTGATAACAAGTTTTCATGCATGTGCAAAACATGTATTCATTTTCACATACAGACATGTAACACATGATACAAATATCACACATTTGAATATTCACACAAACAAAAATAATTGAAATTCTCCTTTATTTTACTTTATGATTAAAGCATAGATGAAGAATTATATCTTCTAAGTATCAAGAGTAACTATTTAGTAGCTGTCTGTCAATCCACACTCCTGCTCCTACAGATCCAACTGCCCTAGCCTCACACCCCAACTCTGTAGCAGAAAAGGTCTTCCTTTACAATCTGACATCATCCACAATGGATCAAAAAGATCTCCCCCAGCCTTAATTCTTCCAAGTCATCCATTTTATATCCTCTAAAACCAAGAGGCATTCATTTAGATCATACCAGCTCAGCAGACCCGGGAAATAAGTAAACAACATAAGATACTACTCCAATCCAGCTCCAATCCACCTGCCTTATCTTTGGCTCTGCAATATTAAAACAGCTACAGCCTTCCTTCTGTCCTTGCCCATATGTGTGGATCACACAGATCAGCCCCTCACTTTATCCCAGCCAGCGAATCAATGGCACCCCTTGCTAACCCACAGGTCATGCCTGCCAGAACATCAGGTAGGCTAACTGCAGAGCTTTTCTTCTCCTTCATTTTTCACTCAAACCCAGTTCATCAGTATTATCTCCAGCTATGCATCACAAGCCCTGTGGCAGTCTTTCCAGCATCTCTTCTCATCTCCTGTGGATCCCAAATATTTCCCCCCTTCTAAGATCCATTTTCACCATTGGACCTAATAGATATTTACAGAACATTTCACCCAAGATGGGGGGAGGGGCTTCTTTTTGCCATATGGAACGTTCTCAAAATTGACCACATACTCAGACACAAAGCAAGTCTCCACAAATACAAGAAATAAGAATATAAGTCCTTGAATCCTATCAGACTACCACATACTAAGCTAGATATTTCAGCAACAACAGAAAGCTTAGAAACTCATGGAAATTGAACAAATTCCTAGTGAATAAAAAAAAAAACTGGATTAAAACAAAAATATAGATACAAATTAAGGACTTCCTAGAATTGAATGAAAACGAAAACATAATATAACCAAACTTATGGGACACAATGAAAGCAGTTCTAATAGGCAAGTTCATCTCACTAAGTGCCTACATTAAAAAGAAAGCTAAAGAGATCTTATAATTACAACATAATAGCATGCCTGAAAGCTCTAGAACAAAAAGGAGGAATCTGGCCAAAAAGAAGTCGACAGTAATAATCCAACTCAGGTCTAAAATCAATAAAATAAAAACAGGGAGAATAATACAAAGAATTAGGAAACAATAAGTTCATTCCTTTGAGAAAATGAACAAGATCAACAAACCCTCATCGTAACTAACTAAAAGAAGGAGAGAATATTCAATTTAAAATAAATCAAAACGGGAAAGATAAACATAACCAAGGAGACCAGACAACCATGAAATCCAGAAAGCCATAAGGACCTATTCTAAAAACCTGTAGTCCACCATGTTGGAAAATCTGAAAGAAACGGTTTTGTTGATAAGTAAAAATTATCAAAGTGATATGAAGATCAGAGAGGCAATGTAAACAGACATATATTGGCTAGTGAAATAGAAACAGTCATTAAAAGCCTTCCAACCAAAAGAAATTTCAGAGACAGTTTTATCTCAAAATTTTACCAGGCTTTCAGAAATTAACACCAATATTCTATAAATTATTCCGAAAAGACAAACAGAAGAAACATTTCCTAATTTATTACATGAGACCAGTTACCCTGATAATCAAGCAATGTAAAATCCCAACATAGAAACAGAATTACAAACCAACTTCTGTTATGAAGGTAGATGCAATAATACATATAAAAACTTAGAACAAACCCAATCCAGAAACACATCAAAAAGATAATTTGTCATGTTTGAGTACGAATCATCCCAGAGATGAATTCAGACCCAGAGATAGTTCAGTATATGAAAATCAATAAGTAAATTCACTATACAAAAAAACTGAAAGAATAAAAACACATGATAATCTCACTAGATGCAGAAAAGGCTATTGACAAAACAAGTCATGATAAAAGTTCTAGAGAGCTTAAAAGGGACATACCTAAACATAAAATAGGCAGTCTACAGAAAGTACTTGGCCAACATAAACTAAAATGAAGAGAAATTCAAGGAAATCCCACTAAAATCAGAAGCTATGCAATGTTACCTAGAGAAATAAGGCAAGTAAAAGAGATAAAGGAAACAAAAATTGAATAGGAAGAAGCCAAAGTATTTTTTAAGATGATATAATAGTATATATAAGGTACACCAACAATTCTACCAGGAAGCTGTTATGTCTGATAAACACCAGCAATGTGGTTGGATATAAGATTAACACACAAAATAAATAAATAAATAAATAAATTACAAAATCAGTTAGCATTACTATACACAAAAAATAAATGGACTGAGAAAAAGTTTGGGAAGCAATACCCTTCACATTAGCCACAAACAATAAAAATATATTAGACTAACATAACCAAGCTAGTAAAAGACTGAATGACAAAAAATTCAAGTCTTTAAAGAAAGATTAAAAGCTCTCTCATGGATCATAGATTAGTAGGATTAACATAGCAAGATGATCATCCTACCAAAAACAATCCATAGATTCAGTGCAATACCCATTAAATTCCAACAAAATTTTTAACAGATCTTGAAAGGGCAGTTCATATGGAAAATTCATATGGAAAACACGAAACTCAAGATAGCTAAAACAATACTGAACAATAAAAGAACTGTGGAAAATCTCCCCATTCCTTATCACAATTTTTACTACAAGGCTATAATAATGAAAAGAGCATTGTATTGGCATAACATAGACACATTGATAAAGCAAATTGAAAACCCAGAGATAAACCAAAACACATATGGATAACTTAGTTTTAATAAAGAAGCCAGAAATATACACTGAAAAAAAGAAAAGCATCTTCAACAAATGGTGCTTGTCATAATGGATGCCTGCATGTAGAAGAATGTAAATAGATCCACACTTATCAGCCTGCACAAAATCGAAATCCACATAGGTCAAAGACTCAATATAAAACCAGATACACTGAACCTGACCAAAAAAAAAAAAAAAAGTGGCTATCAGCCTTGGATACACTGGCACATAAGACTTCTAAACAGAACACAAATAACACGGGCACTATCAATGGAATATTGTGAAACTGAAACACTTCTGCATGGCAAATGGTACTGTCTGTAGGATAAAGCAACAATCTGCAGAATTAGAAAATACTTTTTACCAATTCCATATCCAAGAGAGGGCTAACATCCAAAATTCATAAAGAAGTTAAGAAATTTGACATAAATTAAAAAAAAAAACAACAAATAATCAAATTAAAAATGGAGTACAGATTTGAAAGAAATAAAAAAGAATTCTGAGCAGCGGAAAATCAAAAGTCTGAGAAACTTTTAAAGAAGTTTTCAACATATTTAGCCATCATGAGAATTCAAATTAAAACTAAAATGAGATTCCTTCTCATACTTAGTATGGCTATGATTAATAATACAAGTGACAGGTCGATCTGGCAAAGAATGGAGCAAAGGAAACACTCCTCTAATGCTGTTGGTATTGAAAACATACATATCTATTAAGGAAACCTGTATGTTAGTTCCTTAGAAAGACAGAAATGTAACCACCTCATGATCTAGCTTGATCATTCTTGAGCATATACCCAAATGATCTTTCATCTTACTAGAGGGATACTGGCACAACCACGTTCATTGCTGCTCTATGCATAATGGTCAGAAATTAGAAACTTCTTCAACAGAAAAATGGTTAAAGTCAGTGTGGTACACTTACACAATGGAATATTACCCTGCTGTTAAAAAAAAAAAATGACGTCATGAAATTTGCAGGAAAATGAATGGAACTAGAAAAATAAAACAAAACATCCTGAGTGAGATAACGTAGACTCGAAAAAAAAATATGATACGTACCTGCTTATATCTGGATATTAGCTATTAAACAAATGATAACCATGCTTGAATCAGTAGACCTAAGGGGCTTAGACATAGAAGAAGGAATTGGTGGTCTCATGGATCTGACTGGGCGGGACAAACAGAATAGCTTATGTGGGTGGGGACTGGACAGGAAGGGGAGGATGAGGTGGTGAGGGAAAGAGGAGATGGGGTCGAGGAAGACAATGAGGGGTGAGATAGCTAGAGTTTAATGGCATTTGAGGGGCAGTATGGAGACCTAGTACACTGGAAACTTCCTATAATAGGTGAAGTGTTCTTCATGAAATCCCCAAATAGTGAGCGCGAGAGAAAACCACAACTGGCTACCCATTTTCACCAAATGAAACTTCCAGTACCTGGACTTAGTTTCATCCACCTGAGTTGCTGGCAGAAAGGTCCCAAGGAAATCCCCAAACCACCCAGGCTGTTGCTCAGAAAATAGGTTGCTCTCCAGAAAATAACAGTGAGGCACTGTTGCTGAAGACAACACCAACACAATTAATTTTTTGTGGAGGAGTGGAGCTGGTGCCTATATACCCCACCCCTTCCTTGTTCAACCATGTTTGTACTCTGCAAGCAACCGAAAGAAGAACATAAACACCTTCCTGTAGTAGAGATTTCTGGTTTCTGTGAAGGCTCAGTTTTGTCATGTGATGTTTTGCTGCAAGCTGAGCTCATGATATTTTGCTGGAGATTAGCTTGTGAGAGGGCGTGTGATATTTTACTTTGTCAAGGGGCATGACTTTGGACAGCTTAGAACATCCTTGGGTGGAGTCTGAGGAGAGGAAATGTATAGAGGGCCATGCAGAGTGAGACATAACTTCTTTTTTAAAATATTTTATTTTAATTTTTATTAATTACAGTTTATTAACTTTGTGTCCCCCTTGTAGCTCCCTTCCTTCTCCCCTCCCAATCCTCCCCTCCCTCCCCCTTCTCCATGAATGCCCCTCCCCAAGTCCACTGATAAGGGAGGTCTTCCTCTCCTTTATTGTGATCCTAGTCTATCAGGTCTCATCAAGACTGGCTGCATTGTCTTCCTCTGTGGCCGGGTAAGGCTGCTCCTACCTCAGAGGGCGGTGATCAAAGAGCAGGCCAATCAGTTCAGAGACCTCACTGCTTGGATCAACATTGCTGCACTGATCTTTGTGCTTCCACACTTGACTTTGCAGGGAAAAATGTTCCAGAGAACTTCGTGTGCAATCCACGTGAGTTTTGTGGCTTTTGCTGACGTGTAGTACTGATCCATGTTGTTGCTTGTTGTTGGTCTTTGGCCTGGACTGCTGGTACCTAAAGAATGTGCTTGGTAATCCCTAAGAATCCTAATAAGCAGAAAGTAGTTAAAGAGGTCTACAACCTTTTTCTCTATCTAAAATCAATTTTTTTCTCCTATCTAAAGTCAAGGAGTTGGAAGGGAAGGGAGGGTGTTTAAGATAATTTGAACACAGGGAACTTCCCAGAGACTGATACTCTAACCAAGGACTATTCGTGGAGATAACCTAGAACTCCTGCACAGATGTAGTCCATGGCAGTTCAGTGTCCAAGTGGGTTACATAGTAATGGGAAGAGGGACTGCCTCTGACATAATCTGATTGGCCTGCTCTTTGATCACCTCCCCCTGAGGGGGGAGCAGCCTTACCAGGCCACAGTAGAGGACAATGCAGCCAATTTTGATGAGAACTGATAGACTAAGATCAGAAAGGAGAGGAGAACCTCCCTTATCAGTGGACTTGGGGAGTGGCATGTATGCAGAAAGGGGAGGGAGGGTGGGATCGGGAGGAGAGGAGGGAGGGGCTTATGGGGGGATACAAAATGAATAAAGTGTAATAAAAAAAAAAAAGAAAAGTAGATGGAGGTGAAAATTTACCAGTGTGTAGTTACATAGTCATGATGTTATCACTTGTAAATAAGTCATTTAAATTTACGCTCAAACATCTCCTTCCTTCATGCTTCTTAAGATCTCTCTTTGTTTTTTCTGTCTATGAATACATGTGTGTGTATAAACTAAATGTTGAATTCTAGGGTCACAACACACAGCATTTACAAGTGATTGCATAATGTCAAATTTAGAGGATGCCATGTGAAGACAAAGGATGTGCTTTCACTTAAATTCAGAAATGTTAAGATGCTTATAAAATTTACTCTTGATCCACCATTCTGTTTCTATGCCAATACCATGCAGTTTTTATTACTATTGCTCTGTAGTACAGCTTGAGATCATGGATGGAGATATCTTCAGATGATTTGTTGTTGTACAGGACCGTTTTTGAAATTCTGGGATTTTTGTTTTTCCACATTAAGTTGACAATTTCAAGCTCTGTAAAGAATTGTGTTCGTATTTTGATGAGAACTGCATTGAATCTGTAGATTGTTTTTGGCAGGATGGGCATTTTCACTATGTTAACACGGGAGATCTTTCCATCTTCTGATATCTTCTTCAATTTCTTTCTTCAGAGACTTGAAGTTTTTTTTTTTTTTCAAACATGTCTTTCACTTGTTTGTTTAGAATCATATCAAGTTACTTTATGTTATTAGTGACTATTGTGAAGGGTGTTGTTTCCCTAATGTCTCTCAATGGAAGAATGGATATAGACATTGTGATACATTTACACAATGGAATATTACTCAGCCATTAAAAACAAGAAAATCATGAAATTTGCAGGCAAATTGTGGGATCTAGAAAAGATCATCCTGAGTGAGGTATCCCAGAATCAGAAAGACACATAGTATATACTCACTTATAAGTGGATACTAGACCTATAAAATAGGATAAACATACTAAAATCTATACACCTAAAAAAGCTAAACAAGAAGGAGGACCCAGGGTAAGAAGATCAATCGTCACTTAGAAAGACAAAGGGAATTCCACAAGGAGAGCAACAGACCAAGAAAATGTGAACACAGGGAACTTCCCAGAGACTCATACTCCAACCAAGGACTATCCATGGAGATAACCTAGAACCCTGACAATGCAGCCACTTCTGATGAGAACTGATAGACTAAGATCAGAAAGGAGAGGAGGACCTCCCCTATCAGTGGACTTGGGGAGGGGCATGCATGCAGAAAGCGGGGGAGGGTAGGACCAGGAGGGGAGGACGGAGGGGCTTATGGGGGGATACAAAATGAATAAAGTGTAATTAATAAAAGTTAAATAAAAAAAAGAAAACACCGTTCTAAATGAGATGTCTTCATCCAAGCACTCCCCTCAGAACTTAGGGAACACATCAGAAGAGAAGGCAGAAAAAGTGAAGAAACAGAGGACAAGGTGCTCTGAATCAAGTGAGCAAAGCTCACATGAAGTCACAGAAACTGAAGCAGCAGTCACAGGGCCTACGTGGGTCTGCGCCAGTTCCTCTGGATCTGTTAAATCTCTCAGTTAAGTACTCCTATGTGACCTTGGAATAAAGAAATGAGTGGGTCTCTGCTGCTTGTGCCTTCTAGTGGGGAATGTTCTTGTTCCTGTTGACATGTCTTCTCCAACTTTGATAAAATAGGTTTTGGTTATATTATATTTTGTGTTATATTTTAAAATCCTGTTCTTTTCTAGTGAGAGACAGAAAGGGAGTGGATCTGGATGTGAGAGGAGATGGAGAGGAACTGGGAGGATTGCAGGGAGCAGAACATTTATTCAGATTATATTGTATCCAAAGAGAATCTATGTTTAATAAAAAAGAAAAGGAATTTAAAAAATAACTGTTGACTAATTTTTAGCTCATATCCCTCACTATATATAACTTTACTTTGTTTTCCTATTCTTTGCTTTACATTTTTACATTTAACCTATCACAATAAATAAATGACAGTTCAAAATGTTCATTAAGGTTATTTTGAAAGAAAGGACATAAAAGAATGCAATTTAAGTTATAAATTGAAAAACTGAATTGCTAGTAATGTGCTTTCATTACCAGATAAGCTGAAATGCTTGTTACTTTGCTCTGGAAGAATACTGACATCCAAAGTTTTAATTATCAAACTTTAAAGTTGTTTGTGCTTGGGAAATATGTGTTTCTGTACCACAGTACAATTAATGAGATTTTGAGCTGTGACTAATAAACATTTAATAATGATTATATTAGACTTCATTTCCCTCTGAGTGTTGCCTTGGTGTGTACAGCAGAAAACAGGTGCCACATTGTTCTACAGATACCAGAATTTAATATTTCTCACTGAGATTGGCATTATTCATCTAAAATCAACTCACTTGTATTGCTGTTGCTTCAGAAAACTTAATTAGAAGTTAGAAAATGCAATGCAAAAGTAATACCATTAGGTACACTTCTTGATGAAAAATTATTTAGATTCATTTCATTGAAATTTGAATATTATACCTTCAGTGATTTGTGATTAAAAAATAATTTACTGGGATAGGGAGAAGTGAATCCAAAAAGACAAATAAAAACAAAGAGCTCTATTTTCTGTTGTAATACATTTTATTTCTTAACTCTATTTCCATATATTTGGTTTGTTGAAATGATTTTAGTAGCCACTATACCTACTGGATTGTCAATAAACCCTTTTGAAAACACACATACACACAAACACATACACACACACAGACTTGATTTTTTACTATTTATTTTAATTTTTTCTGTAGCTTTGAATATATTTTTCTTTGTCTAATAAATAATCTCCTGAAAAACAGAAATGTCAGCTTTCAAGTTTCCGAATAACTAGTGTGTCTGTTGTATCTGGAAACACTCTAGAAGACTTTTGCCTTCTGTACCTCTCCATATCATTCTCAAAGCACATTTCTGCCTGCAGGCAAAAAAGGAATTGTTTGCCAAACAGGCAGGCGTTTTTGAAGAATGCCTGTATTTGATTTGTGTTTTTTTTTTTTTCTCCTTTGTTAATTAATTTGTTGTGATTTGTGCTTTGTGACTTCAGATACCTGGCCTCTCCATGGTCATGGAGGCTGTGGTGGTGTAAGCTCTGCAAGGAGCTTCCCTGGCTCATCTCCATCCTTGTCTCTAGATATGTTCAAAATTGCATCATTTGAGACCATGTGGTCTCAAGATAGCAAAGTTTATTGAGGATTTACTGCTTTCTTCAGATGTCTTGTTTTTAAACTCTCTTTATAATTCCATTGTGTCTACCCTGTAAGCAGTAGTGTGTAAGGTTCCCCATGTAGTTTCGGGTGCTCATCAGTGCATTTCTCTGCTAAAGCCAGAACATTTTGTTGACTTTGTATCCCCAAGTTACTTTATTAATGCTTTCTACCATTTGCTAAGTCTGTCCTTTAAAAATCAATCAAAACCTTGTGTTACATCTCTTGTTGACAGAAAAATAAAAGCTCTCCAGCATTTCTTTACTTCTTAGAGACTATTTAATATGCTGAAAAGGCCTGTCAGCAATAAGAAAAATCATATATAAAAAGTGGGACATAAGCTTGTTTCTTCCTAAGACATAAAATCTAACATCAAGCCTAATAGTTACCAAAACTCTGCCAAAAAACAGACCAAAACCAACATTTCTACCCCCTATTTTGACTACTGAAACACTTCTGTGCACTCCCATCTTGAGTAGTAGGACATGCAATTCTATTGGAATGAAAAGTATTGGGGCAGACCATATGAGACCCAGGAGAGTGTAGGTCACTGGGAAAAATGCAAAACTTTGTTTAGAGGATGATCAATGGCAGTTTCAAAAGACCTTGTCAGCCATAGAGATGGGCTTATTGACTGGGATAGCCAGGAGTGGTTATTTCTTTGATGTCCTCATCTGATGGTCAGTTAGCTGGTGGGACCTGCAGTCAGAGTGAGATATCTTCCTTTTGAAAATGACTTGCACCATTTTCTCATTTTCCTGTGTTCCATATTTTGGGCCTGGTTTTCCTGGCATTTTAATACACCATGCTCCCAATTTGCTTTAACAGATTGTAGGGTAGAGCTTCTTTGACATTTTGGAGTAAGCTTGTTATCAGTATGTGCCTTGTGGGTGTTGACACACACGCTTTTATTTACTTGTCAGTAAGGTGCCCTTTATTTTCACCTGAAAACCACAGGGCAAGGGATAGTCTGAAAGTATAGTTGTTTGTACAGTATGCAGTGATATAGAGCTGTGCACAGCCTGACTCTAACACATACGCATGCATGAATTTATATTTAGTCAGTATATTAGTACGCTTAGTTTGTACTTAATAAAATGTAGAGTCTTGTCAATCATAATTTTCGAAGGATTCTAATTAATCAGCTATAGATCATTACATGATGACTTACTCATTTGCATTTCTTACTGATGGAGCAGTATGAATAGTCTGTACAATCCAATGAATAACTGATCACTAATCACAAGACATTGATGAGGGTGTCAGTTTGAGACACATTTAAATTTAGTCTTCCCAATGAACTTTAATCAGAGCTAATTTATTGAATGAGTTTTATTTTATTTTTAAAATTACTGCTGTGTGTGTATGAGTGTGTGTGTGTGTGTGTGTGCAAGATATAATGTATGCTTAAAACAGGGGTACATAGAGAGGCCAAAGTGGGACAGCAGATTTTCTCGAGTTGGGGGTATTTTGAGCCACCTAGTATGGGAGCTGGCAACTCAGTTCTGGCCCCTGAAAAAGCAGTGCAAACTCTTAACTGCTGAGCAATCTGACAGCCTCCACTTTATTTTGATCCTTAGATATCACGCAGTACATTTTTATCTTTGTCTCTATAATTATTTTCTAGTTTCATATCATGCTAAAAATAATTGATTGAGTGTCATTGTAATCTAAAAGAAACAATGAGTCAAATGCTCAACAGACCGAACTATCATAATTAAGATTACTTTTTTTATAGGCTAAAGTGCTGGTTCTGCTAAATAAGTGCTTTGAAGTATAATTTGATGCTAAATTACTTCAGTAATGCACCCATTTAGTACATTTGTATTTTCAATTGATTTTTTAAAAGAATATTTGTGCATGTAGGTTAGAAAAAGCTTAAATGTATTAAATAAAATATATTGTCAGTTCATATTGAAAACAAATTTATATTTATTTTTGAAAATGATATTTTTCTTTTTGGTGGAAAAGAGTAATAATTTACATACTTGAGCACTAGCTATATATAAGATGGCTTAAGCAAGACACTGACAAGTCTGAGAAAACACAGCATGCTTGCACAGCACAGAACTATTGTGGATACTGATAATATCTGCTACCACTTTGAGATGTTTTAAAGAGACCAGAGTAACCCAACTACTGTACAGATTAAGGCAGTAAGGATATATACAAACTGGATGTGGCTCTTTTCTTTTCATTGTTTATTTTGTTTTGTATTTTAGAGACCGGTTTGTCTCTTTAGCCCTGGCTGACCTAGAAATCTCTTTGTAGACCAGGCTAGTCTCAAAGTTACAGAGATACACCTGCCTCTGCCTCCCAAGTGCTGGGACTACAGGCATGCACTACCATGCCTGGCCTCAGACAAGTTATATTTCTTAGGTGACTACAACTTTGCAAGTTCGAAGGATGCTTTACGAAAGTGTCTAATTCCACAAATGTGCGGTTAATTTACCAGCAGCTGAGGAACACTGCTTGTATCTAAAGCACAGGTGATTAAACAGTTTTAAATTGCATCCACATACAGTAGAAAAGCAATGGATGTGAATCCACAGAGACAGATGAAGAGGGGAGAACCTTAGCGAAAGAAGAAAGATAGACAAAGAGACAAAGGCAGAGACAGAGAGAGGTATGGGGTCAAACAAAGGGGCAAGGACAGAAGTTTGCCCTCTTAGCTGGGATTTACATACCGTATCAGATTCCACTACATATGCTCTTGCTCTTTATAATAACAAGATTTTATTTTTTGAAGTTTCTCATATTATATCCCAGATTATTTTTTTAGTCTTTTTTAAATAAGATTTATTTATTTTATGCATATGGGTGCTCTATCTGCATGTACACCTACAAGCCAGAAGAGGGCATCAGATCACATTATAGATGGTTGGGAGCCACCATGTGGTTGCTGGAAATTGAACACAGTACCCAAGAAAGAGCAGTCAATTCTCTTAAACTCTGAGCCATCTCTCCAGCCCTATATCCTAGATGGAATACCAAATCCGAAGTACGACATTGCCATTTTACACAATTGATAAACTTCAGAATTTATATTACTTCTTCAGAAATTAAGCTAGCTTTGTTGACCCATATATGAACACAACTTTCTAAACAGACACAAGATACATAATGAAATGAAATTGATTTTTTTACATTATCTCAGCTTTTGAAATGATCCATCACTTCCTCGGATTATGTTTCTAGCTTTACCACATGCATTTTCTTATTTTTATATCTTTACAACCATTCCTTACTTGTTGCTATAAACTTCATGCAGAGTCCATTCAATTTTATTCAGAGGGGAGTTACTCCAAGCACCCTTGGAAAGCAAGCCTGTCTTCATTTCAGGGTTTATTTAAGGTATTGTAATTTTTGCTGCGGAAGGAGGGGATGTTGGTGACATCTAGGATTATCGCTCCTCTGCCTACCAGGGATGAAATTTTCCCTTCATCCTCTATTGTTGCATGCACTCCTGTGTAAGAGAAGTTAAGGAACTTTGAGATGGTGAATTTTGAAACCTGAAAACCAAACAAAGCTTTTTTTCTAAACTACTGAACTTAAATGGCTTTTATTCTATTCTAGGAAAGCTTATTCTTTTTCCTCTAACTAAATGGGTAAGAATTTTCACATTCTGGGTTTCAGTTTAAAAAAAAAAAAACTTATTGTTCACATGACATTTAATTCAAATGTATCTGTAAAAAGTAACCATTCTTCATTAAAAAAAAAGCACTATTATCTCATTTTACAGTGAACTCAGTTAGAGACAGTTGAACCCAGTGACTTCCAGTTCTGACCCATAGTGACACTATTCTTTGCACAGTCATTAAACTTGTTTGGCTTAAGAGTTATGATTCCCTGTACTAGAAATATTTTTGCTTCTCTAATTATTTTTCCCTTCTCAAGAGACGCAATATTTCCTGATCTTCTATAAAAATACAACCCATCTTTCCTGTTATAACTTCTGAATGGCTGAAGTATCTCTTCCCTTCCCTCTCCACTGTCTTCTGAATTAATTCTCATAACTTTAGGAATTTGATAACTAAAATGTTGTGCCACACAGCAGCATTTCGTTAAGGCTCATCCTCACTTGGCTTCCAACCCAATTTACATTTAGAGTTGACTGTCTTTCAATAATTTTAATTGTATGGTGCAAGCGAAACTTCTGATTGTTTTCCACACAAATGAATTTCTCCCCTTCTTTCCTTCATCTGCTCATCTCTCATTACTGATTTTTAGAAAAAAGATTTGCTGACCATTGTTGGCACTTTATTTCCATTAATATTTTAATTACATCATCTCTAAATCTCAAATCTGTCTCATCTAATTTCTCATATCCAGTCATTTATTTCCATTATGACTGCTCTGCCTCAGAGACCAGGCTATTGTTCTCTGTCTGAACTGTTAAATAACCTTCAAACTGGCCTGCTTTGGTAACAGGTTTCAAAAACAAAATCAATACTTTGCCTTGCATATTTAATGATGTCTATAGTCGAAGAATGGTCAACAAGGTACTGCACGACCTAATACCTCCATCTTCTAATTCATTTTAAACTGTTCTCATAATAAGCTGTAAATGTCTTCTAACTTCGGTTTCTTAAATTATTTCCTGGTCAGGACTTTGTTTCTTCTCTATCTTGGGGAACATTTTTTTCCTTGTCATATTTCTAGTTGCTTGTCATTGGGCTTTTTCTGAAACACCTGTTTTTGAAAGATATTTTATAATATTTTCTTTGTAATTTGCATTGTATTTTTTGCATTTTTTATTGTTATCATTTATTTAGTTTGTATCCCAGCTGTGGCCCTTTCCCTCATCTCCTTCTTGATCCCACCCTCCTTTCCTTTTCTCCCCCTAAGCCCCTCCCCTAGTCCACTCCTAGGCATATATCCAAAATATACTCAACTATGCAGCAAGGACATTTGTTCAACCATGTTTGTGGCAGCTTTATTTGTAATAGCCAGAACATGGAAACAACCCAGATATCCCTCAATGAAGATACAGAAATTGTGGAACATTTACATAATGGAATATTATTCAGCAATTAAAAACAAGGAAATCATAAAATTTATATAGTATTCTTATCATGAATACTTTCTTGCATCATTCATTACAGATTCTAGTAGCATAATTTCCCACTGTTTACTGATTTATCTCATCATATGTCAAGTTTTCAACCCAACTTGGTTTTTTAGATTCAATGGTGGCCACTATATACCAGACAGCATGACATTTAGGATAAAAATTCTTTTAGTTTTGTTTTTTACGATTATGTTTTTTATTATAAACTAACAAATTAATGTATTCATGAATGAAGCCTTCCTCATTGTCATACTAGACAAACTTGCTTTATATAAGCTTTTTATGATATGAGAGACTTCAGAAACTACTCGCAGAAATAAGGCAACTTGTACAATTTTATAGTGTGCTGTGAACAGGTGGACAGCTAAGAAGAAATGCTATAAAAGAAGGAAAAGTGATATAAGGCAAAGAAATAGGAGGAGTTCAGAAACGCCAGATGCTGTCTGCACCTGTCTTCTGAGACAGAGATTCTTTCTCACCTTAAGTATAAAGAGAAAATTCCTCATGTGAAGGTCTTCGATCTTCTTCAGGGGAAGAGAAAGGCTTATCTACATCTGTGGTCAGGTGAGAGGTCAGTCAGTCCTTGCCCATGGGATCTTGCTCTTGTACCTTTGTGTAGAAACATGAAATAACAAAAAATAATATGAAGGAAGAGAAACAAGTGCCAACTTGGCCTTTTATCTTTCTTATTAAAGCATTCATCATCTTTTCCCCCCATTTCTTTTTAAAATGTACTTCTTCTATGAGAAAATAAATTGACTACAAAATTACTCTTATTATTATTAAATTCCTAAATTAGTGCTCCTTACTTGTGAAAATCTGATTTTAAAGAAGTATTCTTAGAAATGATTTTTTTAGATTATAATAATAGAATCAAAGAAAGTTTTCTGAAAATCAATTTAAATTTTTTTTCAAGCTTCTTTTTAAATTAATGAGGGAAAAGCTCATGTGATTTGAATGTTGAAATCCCTCATTACTTTTTTAAGTAAGGCCATTTGATTCAACAGGACTTCAAAGCCAAGTGGGTAGAGATGCAAATTAATTTAATAGATAAACCACCACAGGGCTGATTAGGAAGTACTTACTGATTCCTTAGTTGATTGTAGGATACAACCAATAATCAGGGGTTAACTTGAAACACAAAACAACAGGTTTATTTTATAAGACTCTTGAGAATGAAAAGAGACTGTAAATTGTCACAATTATCTTGATAGTCATTTGGAAAAGTGCATTAATAATTAAACCTTTGTGTTCTAAATATACAGATATAATAGCAGTCCCAAGGCACTGTCAATCAAATATGCATTCTAAAAACTCGTATGACACTGTTGCTGGATGTTTCCATGTCCTCCATAAGGCTAAAGGTAAGTATGTGATTCTGTGGTATTAAATTGCTTTTGCAAAATGTAACTGATATCTATTATTTTGCAAAGAATAGGACTTAATTTATTGGTTTAAAATTTTTGAAAAATATAGATTTTATATGCTTAGAAAGTAAATATGTATAAAAGGTATGCATACATTTGCAAAGTGTTTAAAGTGTATAAAATAATTTTCTTTATCATTATAATAAATATTTATAAATATCAGAGTTTAGGCTCAAGTTTTTACTATGTAAATCAATTAATTATTTGGTTAAGATTTAAATTTAATAGTAATGTGATTTTATTTACAAGAGTTATTGAGTGTTGTGTATGTACAGTAATTTTAATGTATGCAATTCTTCATATTAACTATGAAGTAACTAGAAAAGGAAAAATGTCATTTTATATTGTTGTAAAGTTAGTCTCTTAAACCTTTTACCAAAGTCTTTCAAATGATCATGAAATTGTTAATTACTTTTTAATAAGTCAAGAGCATACTCAGAACAATTCGTGAATGAATCATCTCAAGATTTTACAATGTTTCATAAGATTTTTAATCTTTTGTCCTTTGGTAATTGGGATGACCAATTTCTCTCAAGTTTCCACATTAATATTGATTACTTACAGAATAGTAAAAATTACTTTAAATTTTCATGTTTGAGATGCGGATAAAAAAGGCTTCTGAGTGCATTTTGAGTGACTACAAAAAAGGGATGGATAAAGGGAATTTGATTTTGACACAGTCTCTGTTACTATCTTGTCCCTGAAACTGTTGCTTTCACTCAGCTCCTCTCTCTTAGGGAATAGCATGAACAACCATCTCTCTCACTGAGTTCTACACTTCCCTATATTTTCTTTTTTCTATCAATTTGTGTAATTTACTCATTTTCTATCCTGCTTGTGGCCCCCTCCCTCAGCTCCTCGCTGTCTGACCCTTCCTCCTTCCTCCTCCCTATTACCTTCCCATCGCCAGAGAAAGGAGGAAATCCTCTCCTCTACCATCTGACTCTACCCTATCGACTTTATGGATCCCCTTACTCTGTGGCCTGGAAAGGCCACCCTGCCTTTCCATAAATAACCTCTCCTCCCATCTAAGCAGGGGTCTAGGTTCTCTCCATGAATGGTCCTTGGTTGGTGCATCAGTCTCTGCAGCCCCCCCCCCCCCCCCCGCTCAGAATTGTTGGCTTTGTTGGTCTCATTGTGGAGCTCTGGTCCCCTCCAGGCCCTGCTATCTTCAAACTCTTCCATAAGACTCCCTAGCTATGAGTTTCAGCATCTGCTTCAATACTCAGCTGGGTGGAGTCTTTCACACAGTATCTATGTTAGGCTCTTGTCTTGTTCACCCTCTTTAGCCACTTCCAGTATCTATTCTGTTTGCCCTTTTGTATAAGAATTAAGCATTCTCCTTAGAGTCCTCCTTGTTATTTAACTTCTTTAGGTCTATGGATTTTAGAATGGTTGTCTTGTATTATATAGCTAATACAAGCTTACAAGTGAGTCTATACCATGAATGTCTCTCTGCTTCTGGGTTCTGTCACTCAGGATGATCTTTTATAGTTCTATCCATTTGTCTGCAAATTTCATTATATACTTGTTTTTAAAAGCTGAGTAGTATTTCATTGTGTAAATATCGCACGATTTCTCTATCTGTTCAATTGAGGGGCATCTAGGTTATGTGCAGTTTCTTACAATTACAAATAAAGCCATTAAAAAGTTGAGCAAATATCTGGTTTAGTGGAACAACTTTCAGGTATATGCCCAGGAGTGGTATAATTAGATCATGGGGTAGCATTAGTTCTAATTTTCTTAGTAAGCTCCAGATTGATTTCCAAAGTGCTTATACAAGTTTGCACTCCCACCAGCAATGGAGGAGTGTTCCCTTTTCTCCACATCCTCACCAGCATGTGTTTCACTTGAGATTTTTTTTAATTGCATTTTACTTATATATATTTATTTATTGCAATTTATTCACTTTGTATCCCCACTGCAGCCCCTCCTTCATGTCCTCCCATTCCCCCCCCCACCCTCCTTCTTCCTCCCCTATACCTTTTCCCTAGTCCTGTGGATAAGGGAGAACTTTCTTCCCTTCTATTTCACCCTAGCTTATCAAGTCTCATCAAGGCTGATTACATCATCTTCCTCTGTGGCCTGACAAGGCTGTACCCCCCAAGAGGAGATAATCAAAGAGCCTGTCCTGAGTTTATATCAAAAACACTCCCTGTATCCCTTACTATGAAGACCCAGAAATAAACCCACACACTATGTAAACTTGATTTTTGAAAATGAAGCAAAAGACTGCAATAATTAAAAGACAGCATCTTCAGCAAATGGTGCTGGTCTAACCGAATGTCCACATGTAGAAAAATGCAAATAGATCCATACTTATCACCTGCACAAAACTAAAGTCCAAGTGAATCAAACATCTCAACATAAAACCAGACAAACTAAATCTGTTAGAAGAATAACTGGGGAAGAGCCTTGACCTCACTGGCACAGGAGACAATTTCCTGAGCAAAACACTAACAGCACAGGCTCTAAGATTAACAATCAATAAATGGAACCACATGAAACTGAAAAGCTTCTGTAAAGCAAAGGACACTGTCATCAGAACAAAACAACAGCCTACAGATTGGGGAAGGATCTTCACCAACCTTATATCTGACAGAGGGCTAATATCCAGAATATTTAAAGAACTCAAGAAGTTAAACACCAACAAACCAAATAATCCAGTTAAAATATGTGTTATAGAGCTAAATACAGATTTCTCAATAGAGGAATATCGAATGGCAGAGAAACACTTAAAGAAATGTTCAACATCCTTAGCTATTTGGGAAATGCAAATCAAAATGACCCTGAGATTTCAACAAACACCTGTCAGAATGGCTTTGATCAAAACTCAAGGGATGAGAAAGTGGAACACTCCATTGCTGGTAGGAATGCCACCTTGTACAACCCCTCTGGAAATCAACCTGGTGCTTTCTCAAACAATTAGGAATAGTGCTACCTTAAGATCCAGCTTTACCACACCTAGGCATATTCCCAAAAGATGCCCCACCATTCAATAAGGACATTTGCTCAACTATGTTTATAACTGCTTTATTTGTAATTGTCCCTTGAGATTTAGATGTTAGCCATTCTGATGGGTGAAAGATGGAATCTGAATCCTTTTGATTTGCATTTCCATGATAACTAAGGGCATTGACCATTTCTTTAAATGTTTTCCCACCATTTGATATTCCTCTGCTGAGAATTCTCTGTTTATCTCTGTGCCCCACTTTTTTTTCTTTATTAATTACACTTTATTCACTTTGTATCCCCCCTGTGGTTCTCTCCCTCCTCCCGTCCCAATCCCTCCCTTCCTCCACTCTCTGCATGCATGCCCCTCCCCAAGTCCACTGATAGGGGAGGTCTTCTTTTACTTCCTTCTGATCCTAGTAAATTAGGTCTCATCAGGAGTGGCTGCAATTGTCTTCTTCTGTGGCCTGGTAATGCTGCTTCCCCCTCAGGGAGAGGTAGTTAAAGAGCAGGCCAATCAGTTCATGTCAGAGACAGTCCTTGTTCCTATTACAATGGAACCCACTTGGATACTGAACTGCCATGGGTTACATCTGTGCAGGGGTCTTAGGTTATCTCCATGCATAGTCCTTGGTTGGAATATCAGTCTCAGGAAAGACGCTGGTGCTCAGATATTTGGGTTCTGTTGCTCTCTTTGTGGAGTTTCTGTCCTCTCCAGATTTTACTGTTTCCCACTTCTTTCATAAGATTCCCTGCACTCTGCCCAAAGGTTGCCCATAAGTCTCAGCATCTGCATTGATAGTCTGCAGGGCAGAGCTTTTCAGAGGTCCTCTGTGTCAGGCTTCTGACTTGTTCCCTCTTTTCTCCTTCTTCTGATGTCCAGCCTCTTTGCCTTTCTGGATAAGAATTGAACATTTTAGCAAGATTCCTCCCTCTTGATTAGTTTCTTTAGGTGTACATATTTTAGTAGGTTTACCCTATATTATATGTCTATATGAGTGAGTATATACCATGCACATCTATCTGCTTCTGGGATAGCTCACTCAGGATGATCTTTTCCAGATCCCACCATTTACCTGCAAATTTCATGATTTCCTTGTTTTTTATTGCTGAGTAATATTCTATTGTGTAGATATACCACAATTTGTGCTTCCATTCCTCCACTGATGGGCATCTGGGCTGTTTCCAGCTTCTGGCTATTACAAATAAGGCTCCTACAAACATGATTGAGCAAATGTCCTTATTGTGTACTTGAGAATCTTTTGGATATATGCCTATGAGTGGTATAGCTGGATCTCGAGGAAGCACTATTCCTAGTTGTCTGAGAAAGTGCCAGATTGATTTCCAGAGTGGTTGTACAAGTTTACATTCCCACCAGCAGTGAAGGAGGATTCCCCTTTCTCCGCAACCTCTCCAGCATGTGTTATCTCTTGAGTTTTTAATCTTAACCATTCTGATGGGTGTAAGGTGAAATTTCAGGGTCATTTTGTTTGCATTTCCCTGATGGCTAATGAAGTTGAGCATTTCTTTAAGTGTTTCTCTGCCATTCGATATTCCTCTGCAGAGAATTCTCTGTTTAGCTATGTACCCCATTTTTAAATTGGATTACTTGATTTTTTTTGCTGTTTAACTTCTTCAGTTCTTTATATATACTGGATATTAGTCTTCCCATCAGATATAGGCTTGGTGAAGATCTTTCCCCAATCTATAGGCTGTTGTTTTGTTCTGAGAACAGTGTCCTTTGCTTTACAGAAGCTTTTCAGTTTCATGAGGTCCCATTTATTGATTGTTGCTCTTAGAGCCTGTGCTGTTGATGTTCTGCTCAGGAAGTTGTCTCCTGTGCCAATGAGTTCAAGGGTATTATTGCTCTAGCTAGGACTCAAGAACAATGTTGAAGAGATATGGAGAGAGTGGACAGCCTTGCCTTGTCCCTGATTTCAGTGGGAATGATTTAAGTTTCTCTCCATTGAGTTTGATGTTGGCTATTGGCTTGCTGTATATCGCCTTTACTATGTTCAGGTATGTGCCTTATATCCCTGATCTCTCCAATACTTTAAACATGAATGGATGTTGGATTTTGTCAAATGCCTCTTCATAATCTAAGGAGATGATCATGTGGTTTTTCTCCTTCATTTTGTTTATGTGGTGGATCACATTGATGGATTTCGGTATATTGAACCACCCCTGCATGCCTGGGATGAAGCCTACTTGGTCTTGGTGGATTATGTCCTTGATGATATGACTGTATGTAGAAGTGGCCCCCAAAATTCTACCAATAACATTCTACAGCTCAAAAACACCTTCATCAATATGGCTGAAACATTGTTCAACAAACTCAAAAAAATCAATAGCCATACATTTTCTTTATTTTAATTTTTATTGATTTAATATTAATTACAATTTAATTACTTCATACCACAGCTTTAGCCCCCTCCCTCACTCTCCCGAGTCCCAATCGCTGTTCCTCTTCTCTCCCTATATCCCTTCTCTAATCCACTGATAGGGGAGGTCCTTCTTCCCTACTATCTGACCCTATCCTATCAGGTCTCATCAGGACTGGCTGCATTGTCTTTCTCTGTGGCCTGGTAAGGCTGCACCCCTGAGGGAGATGATCAAAGAGCCAGCCACAGAGTCCGAGTCCATATCAGAAACAGCCCTTGTACCCCTTACTCAGGTAACCACATGGAAACCGAGGTGTCAATGGTCTACATCTGAGCAGGGGTTCTAGGTCTTCTCCACACACAATCCTTGGTTGGAGCATCGGTCTCTGATGCCCAGAGCCCAGAATTTTCGGCTTTGTTCATGTCCTTGTGGAGCCTAACTAATCTGACACTAACTTATTTGTAAATATTAAGCACCACACAAAATAATTATATACTTTGTTGATAAAGCTTATAACAATAAAAACTGAAAAGTTAATAACTGTAAGTCTCTCAAGATATCACTAACAACTGAGAATCACACTTTCTTCCTTCATCTTCTCCAGTCTGTATACTAGAGTTAAAATTATCATGAACTGAGGAACAGTTCCTTGACACTTGTTTTCATCTGTAACACATATTTTAACGTTACATTATTCAGTTTGGCACAATTTTGATAAGTGTAAAGTATTATAGAGTATATTTTCTGTGAATTACTTTTTACAGTTATCATTGTACTACATGGTATCTTGTTTTGTCCATATAGGTTCCATTTATTTCTTTGTATTTGTATTTCATGTTTGACTATAATATTCACCGTTCCATGTACTCACATTCTTGCTAAAGGCATATGTATCCTCTTATCTCTTAAGTTTGGGCTTGAACATTGGATATCTTCTTGTCCTTGTGTTGAACAAACCGTAAAGATGGGGCCTTGTAGAAGTTTTTGGGTACTGGGTAAATGATAATTGGTTTTAGATAATGACAAGATACAGTAAACTTAGGATGTCCATGGACAAGTTTTTTTTTCCTTTATTTTTGGTCAACTGGACAGTAGTTAGCGTTGTTTGGAAAGAAAATATCAGTCAAGAATATTTTTTTTAGGCCTGACATGCCATTCTGAAACAAGGAGCCTCCAATGATGCCAATGCATTCATCGTATGTTGGCCCTCTTACTGTTGGGCACATGGCCTACTCTCCCTCATCACCAATTAGATTCCCTTGGAGAAAACTAAATTTTTATTTGCAAGTGGCTTGGGAATGGGGGCATGTGTCCTCTTCTTTTAGTTCTGGGACCCCAGTTGGTGTAGAGCTGTGTAGGCCCTGTGCATGCTGCCACAGCCTCTGTGAGTTCATATGTGCATAAATCCTGTTATGTTTAGAGGGCCATGTTTTCTTGGTGTCTTTCATCCCCTCTGGCTTGACACTCTTTTGCCTCTTTTATGGGTTCCCTGATCTCTGATTAGGGGGATTTGATGGAGACATACAATTTAGGGCTCAGAATTCCAAATGTTTTATATTTTTACCAGAAACTAAACATCTCTGAAAGTCTAATTATACCCACAAGCAGTATTCACCCAAGCTTTTTCCTGCATTCCTTCTCTACTGTTTACTGTGTTTCTGTATTAAGTTGCCATGTCACCTGCTAACACTCAAGTCATGGAATTGGAATTTATAAAATAATCCCAATATAGAATTGGGATTATAATGTAAAGGGATGATTTTCCAAGCTCAGATTATTTTTTTGGCTATGAATATTATGATGTTCCTATATTAAAAGCTATTCTGATAAAAAAAAAGAATATTTTTTTCATATAGTTCCCTTTTGGCAAGACTCTAGGACATTTATTTTCTTGATTAATGATTTATGTGAAATGGCCCACGACACAGCATCACAGCATACACACAACTCCTGGGCACAGATCTGCAATTGCAATTTTATGATATATATATAATCATATATCATATGTATCATATCTTATATATCATATATGTGATACATACCATATATATGTTACGTATCATATATATGCTTTTATAATAACGGACAAAATTATGTTTACACAAAAAAATAAAGAAATGATGACTATAGCAAAGATTGGGCCTATTTACCAAAAAAAAAGGTCAATGAAGAGAATAAATTATGTTGAATCTTTGTGTAGTTTCTAAAGCCTCTCTGCCCAATAAAAAAATTCCAAATATAAATGATCAGGAAAGAGAGTAAGATCAGAAACTCTTAGAATCTATATGGAAACAAAACCCAGAAAGTCATGCCACATCCTTGCTATTTTTGTTAAGATTACAGAGAAAACTAAAATATTTGTTACCACTTTATCAGAACAAAAAGACACAAACGTTTAGAGAGAGAGAAAAAAGAAATGCCAGAAAAGGTAAGCCCAGGCAACAGAACAGAACACTAGATGAGTGTACCTAAATATTAACATGGTTGGCTCAGGAGGAACCTGGCGTTCCAGGAAACTGAAGCTTTGTCATGAATGCTCCTAACATCTTCCTCTGGAGGGGAGTTTTTTGTTTGTTTGTTTGTTCTATTATTATTATTATTATAACTATCACACCATTGTAACTACTTAATATAGTTCAGAACTTGTAGTATCCGAAAGCTCATATATTAGTTGTTTGGTCCTCAATAATAGTAAAATATTACAAGTAAAATGTTCAAGGTATCCCTGGTAAAAAGCCTTCGGTTTGCTAGGGAATGACCTTGAATAGCACAGAGAAACCACAATTCTTTCTTCCTCTCACTGACCTCTCTGTTCCAGGTTGACTGGCTCTGCCTTGCCACAGACTCCTGCCATAAACTCCAAAGCAACGTAGTCAGTTATGACTTGACTTTACAAACTCTGAACCCATGTAAACATTTCCAATTTATAATTGTGTAATTGTAAGCATTAATTATGGTAATAGAAATCTGGCTAAATAGCATGTAGCACATTGTTTGGTGCTTGAATGTTGGTCCCTTACAGAAAGCCAACCTCTTGCATCACAGGTCTTAAAATTATAAATAGTTTCAGTGAGACCAAAAAGTGTAATGTACATGTTGAGATTCTGTTTCTGAGATTAAATGATTCATTAACAGCTTGACAATGAAGGGGAATACATTACCTAGGACAGAGATAATAACTTACTGTGCCTTACTAATTACATTTTTTACTGCTGTAACAAAACACCGGACAAAAGAGTTTAAGGATTATTTTGGATCACAGATTGAAAATCCAATCCATTATGGTGAGGATAGCATGGTAGAAAGTTCATCCTTGCTCAGGAAACAGAGGAAAATGAATCTTGGTATTTATCTCACTTTCCTCTTTTTATTTAGTGACCTCAGGTCATGGAAAAGTGTCTCTCCCTCAGGGAGAACATTTATCAGAACTCCCAAAAAGACACAGAAAAACAGTGTTTCTATGGCAATTCTAAATTTAATCATCTTAGCAAAGAATATTGACCATCACAGTGGCCAAAAGGGAAGAGATCTGTAAACAGGTGAATCAAGAACAACACTTTTCTTGTTTATTTTACAAACTGTCAATACCTTAGCATTGGACTTACTTCCTGGCCCTTTGCCATTGGATTTGGTTATATGACTTTTTTAGAAATTCTGTTTATATAAAAACCAGGTCTTAAGCTTGAGAAACAAACACTCAAGCCAAACCCATCAAAAACAGCCAACACCTTGTCAAATATATACAAAGGGCACTTTAACTAACATGTGAAAGTGTCTTTCCCTGTACTCCTCTGAGAAAATTGCCTTTTAGAATAGCAAATTCTCCAGCACACTGGATCACTTAATCAATATACTATAATCTTATATCCTTTGCACTGTGATGGACATTTATGTTATTTCCAATTTGGGCAATTACCAGAAAATTGATTCTTGGCTAATATCTTATAATTTTTATTTCTTGCTTTATTATTCTGGAAGCAAAATCTGCCAAGAATCCTAACTTTGCCAGGTGATTTGTGGGGTTATGCTGCCATGGCTGCCATAGGAAGATTACAAGATATTGGGAGGCAGAGAACTGCTTTTCCTTTCTGAGTTCGTGTTTCTTTGTGCTTTCTCTGAGAATCGTTCCAGCAAATACCTTCTGCTTGGAAATTAAACAACTTTTTCATAGCAATGGATGGATGCACTTTGCAGTTGTACTAAAATTATAAAAATATGGACCCTCAAAACCCTTGAAAAATATGAAGTCTAGACTTACTCTGAAGTCTAATCACTGCCCTTAGCCCTAGAGTTCAAAACTTCTAGAAGTTCTCAACTTTGTGAAAAAATTTTCCTCTTTATAAGTGGATACATAATGTGTGTGTCTTTTTGCTTCTAGGATACCTCACTCAGGATGATCTTTTCTAGATCCCACCATTTGCCTGAAAATTTCATGATTTTCTTGTGTTCAATTGCTGAGTAGTATTCCATTCTGTAAAATCGCCACAATTTCTGTACCCATTCCTCCGTTGATGGACATCTGGGTTGTTTCCAGGTTCTGGCTATTACGAACAAAGCTGCTACAAACATGGTTGAGCAATTGTCCTTGTTGTGTTCTTGAGCTTCTTTTGGATATATGCCTAGGAGTAGTATAGCTGGATCTTGAGGAAGCACTATTCCTAATTGTCAGAGAAAGCGCCAGATTGATTTCCAAAGTGGTTGTACAAGTTTACATTCCTACCAGCAATGGAGAAGGGTTCCCCTTTCTCCACAACCTCTCCAGCATGTGTTGTCACTTGAGTTTTTGATCTTAGACATTCTGATGGGTGTAAGGTGAAATCACAGGTTCGTTTTGATTTGCATCTCTATGATGACTAAGGACGTTGTGCATCTCTTTATCTGTTTCTCTACAAAGAATTATTGGAAGTAAGAGAAAACAAGTAACAGGACAGGAGCCTATCTCAGAGGGCCTCTGAAAGACTCAACCTAGCAGATGCTGAAACTCATAATCAAACCTTGGGCAGAGTGCAGGGAATCATGTGCAAGAAGGGGGAGTTAGTATGATCTGGATAGGACAGGAGCTTCACAAGGACCTAATATATCAGGGCACAGGGGTCTTTTTTGAGACTATTTCTCCAACCAAGGTCCATGTGTGGATATAACTTAGAATCCCTGCTCGGATGTAGCCCATGGTAGCTCATTATCCATGTTGGTACCCTAGTAAGGGGAACAGGAACTATTTTTGACATAAACTCAATGGCTCGCTCTTTGATTCCCCCCCCCCCCCCCCCGGAAGGGAAGAGCAGCCCTGCTATGCCACAAAGGAAGACATTGCAGCCAGTCCTGAAGTTACCTGATAAGCTAAGGTCAGATGGAAGGGGAGGAGGACCTCCCCTATCAGTGAACTTGGAAAGGGACAGGGAGGATATGAGGGAAGGAGGGTGAAATTGGGAGGGAATGAGAGAGGAGGCTATGGCTGGGATACAAAGTAAATAACCTGTGATTAATATAAAAAAATAAAAATCATAAAAAAGAAAACATCTTGTTTTCTTTTTTACAATAATTAAGAGAATTTTGTCTTCTGGAAACCAATCCCTTACATTTTTTATCAGTTAAATAAACAGAAGGGATTCCATGTTCTGGTTAAATCTTTATGATTTTTTTTTTGTTTTGTTTTCAGGATTTTGATTACAACTGAGAACACAAAATACATAATGTTGCTTCAGAGGTCTTAGGCGAAACAGAGGAACAATCAGTTAAGTTGTGTCCATGAATACTCTCCAGTGAATTCTTTTCTAAAGTAGTCCAAACTCAGTCCAGACTCTCCCTAATTTTTGTAGTAGCTGTGGAACAGCAACAAGTCCTACACTTTGAAGCTGTCAAACAGCTGTCAGCTCCACTAGATATCATTCTGCCAAACTGGCTGCACATTTGTACTTTTGAACTTTGAACTTTGAATTTTCTGTCTCTCTCACGGCACGGTCCAAATGTCTCTGCCACTAGGACTGCCTCTGTATTGCCATTCTATAAATGACCTAAGCAAACACCTTTTATTTTTTCAATAGTGTCTTATTTATTAGTTTATCATTATGGTGATTTGTATGTACATGATCCTTATGTTTTATATCACATTTTTTTCTTTCTATTTTTCCATTTGTTTGTGTTTCATGCATTTGTTTTATATTAATTTGTATTTTTTGGATTTTTCCTCTAGCACATCACATCCCAACCACAATTTTCCCTCTACTCCTTCCATTGCTTCCCATATCTGCTCTCCCTCAAATCTATTCCTCTTCCTTTCCCTTCACTAAAAGAACAGGCTTCCCAAGGATATCAACCAAACAGCATAACAAGTTAAAATGAAGCTGAGCACAAGTTTTAATATCAAGGCAGGATAAGTTGGAAGAATCCATCAAGAATACAGTAAGAAGAAAGGGGTCCCAAGAGCAGGTAAAATAGTCAGAGACACCTCCCACTCATACTGTTAGGAGTCCCACATGAACACAAAACTACCCAACCATAACATATATGCAGAGGACCTAGTTCAGACCCATACAGTGTCCTTGATTGTCACTTGAGTCTCCGTTGGCCCTTGTAAGCCTTCCTTAGTTGGTTCTGTGGGCCATGTTCTCCTGGTGTTCACAAACTCTCTGGCTCCTACAATCCTTTCTCCCCCATATTCTGCAAGGTTCCCCTGATAGGACCAGCAAATGTTTTATCCTGGGTTTCTGCATCTTCTCCCATCAGTTGCTGGATGACACCTCTCTGGTGACAACTGGACTCAATGGAGATTACTCAGATGTTAAAAGAAAATAAGATGATAAAATGTGAAGGTAAATGGATGGAACTAGAAAGAAATATTATCCTGAGTGAAGTAACCCAGACCCAGGAATACATACATCGTATGTACTCACTTATAAATGGGCATTAGATATTAAGTAAAGTGTGCTTTTTTAAACTTTGAGAATTTTTTTGAGTAGAACTTTTTAAATTATTTTTAATTATTTCATCTCCTCCTGGTCACACCATCCCTCCCTCATCACTTCCTCCATGTACCTCTCCTAGTTTGCTGAGAGGGGAGGTCCTCCTCCCCTATTATTTGACCCTAGCCTGTTAGGTCTTATCAGTACTATCTGGATCCTCTTTCTCTATGGCCTAGTTAGGCCACCTAACCAGGGGAAGGTGATTAAAGAGCCAACCACTGAGTCCATGTCAGAGATGTCTCTTGCTCCTCTTACTAGAGAACACATGTGGAGACTGAGGTGTCCATAGGCTACATCTGAGCACAGGGGGGTGGTGAGGTCTAGGTTTTATAGATACATGGTCCTTGGATGATTCATCAGTCTCTGCAGGACCCCCAGAGCCCAGATTTTTTGGCTCTTTTGTCTTATGGCACTCCTTCCAAGAGAATTTCCTACAATATATTTTGATGATATTCATTGCTTTCCTTCATCTCCTATCAGGACTGGCTGCATTGCCTTTCTCTGTGGTATGGTAAAGATCTTCCCCCATCAGGGGTAGGTGATCAAAGATCCAGCCACTGAATCATCAGGGCAATGCATATCAAAAGGAGTCTGATGTTTTACCTTATACCCATCAGAATGGCTAAGATAAAAAACTCAAGTGACTGTTTATTATTTTCTTTTGTTTTTATTGAAGTGGTAGAATCAAACCAAGAGCCATACAAATGAAATGGGTGTTGTAGTGTCATATCCCCAGGATTTACATAATCACATTCAGATTTTATTTTACTTCTTTGTTAATGGGAACACATCAAAGGCCATTCATTGATCATGCTTTTATTATTTATAAATGCTACAAATTTTGTTATGAGAACTTTACAACTTTTCTTGAGAACTGATACCTTTTAAAATTTTATTATTAGGAAAAACTTGCAAATAAGTAAAAATACCATGCACTAAAATTAATCCTTTGTATCTATGTGTGTATGTAAATACACATAAACACAAAGCATAGAAATCAAAAAAAAAAAGCTGAGCTCTTTACTCATACAGATTACATATGTATTTTAAAAAGCATATCTACATATTTACCATTCTATCATTTGAATAATCTTGTCAAGTAAGTTTGAAATATGAAACTTCGTTTCATAGGTGAGAACAAAAGCCATAAATCATTGAAGTAATTTTAAAATTGACACTGTGTTAAACTTATTCTATAAGAACAAAAATAAGTAAAATTTTTTCATTATTTTATGAATCATAAATGCCTAAACAAGAAAGGAAAATAAAGGCTCATACTTTTGTTCATACAATATTAAGAAAAATCCTCTCCTACAAAAGAGAATAGTTGCTGTGATTATTTTAATGGAAAAATGTCTTTTGAAGTAATTTCCCATATGATTTATGGGTATCTTGAGATACTTTTCATATTTTTATTAATATTAATATTAATAAAGTTTCATAGATTATTAGCTATCATCAAGAATGTTTTATTAAATATTGTTTTTCTAAAATTTACTAGAACTGCCTGTCAATATCTGGGTTTGTTAGCTTTGAGGTCATATACATGAAATTGAAATATTATAAAATATTCCCAAATAACAAAAGAGATTATATTTTAATATAACTTAACTTCAGTAATTCAATTTTAGTTACCCAATTGTATTAATAAAAATGTTATTATCTAAAAGACCAAAGATTTTTTTATTTGAATATGCAACTGCTATGAAACTAGGATAGATTTTGCATATGTAATATTAAATAATAATAATACCCATTCTTTTTTTAATTTTTTATTAATTACACTTTATTCATTTTGTATCCCCCCATAAGCTCCTCCCTCCTCCCCTCCCAATCCCACCCTCCCTTCCCTTTCTGCATGCATGCCACTCCCCAAGTCCACTGATAGGAGAGGTTCTCCTCTTCTTTCTGATCTTAGTCTATCAGTTCTCATCAAAAGTGGCTGCATTGTCCTCTACTGTGGCCTGATAAGGCTGCTCCCCCCTCAGGGGGAAGTGATCAATGAGCAGGCCAATCAGATTATGTCAGAGGCAGTCCCTCTTCCCATTACTATGTAACCCACTTGGACACTGAACTGCCATGGGCTACACCTGTGCAGGGGTTCCAGGTCATCTCCACGAATAGTCCTTGGTTGGAGTATGAGTCTCTGGGAAGTTCCCTGTGTTCAAATTATCTTGTTCTGTTGCTCTCCTTGTGGAGTTCCTGTCCCCTCCAGCTCTTACTATTTCCCACTTCTTACATAGAATTCCATTCATTCTGCCCATCAGTTGGCCATTAGACTCAGCATCTGCTTTGACAGTCTATACTGCAGAAGCTTTCAGAGGCCCTCTGCGGCAGGTTTCAAGGTTGTTTCCTGTTTTCTTCTGGCTTTCAGAGGCCCTCTGTAGCAGGTTCTGAGGTTGTTTCCTATTTTCTTTTTCTTCTGATGTCCATCCTCTTTGCCTTTCAGGATGGGGATTGAACATTTTAGTTAGGGTCTTCTCTTTTGCTTAGTTTGTTTAGATGTACAGATTTTAGTGGATTTATTCTATATTGTATGTTTATATGAGTGAGTATATACCATGCGTGTCTTTTTGCTTCTGGGACAACTCACTCAGGATGATCCTTTCCAGGTCCCACCATTTACCTGCAAATTTCATGATTTCCTTATTTTTCATTGCTGAGTAATACTCCATTGTATAGATGTACCACAGGTTCTGCGTCCATTCTTCAGTTGAGGGGCATCTGGGCTGTTTCCAGCTTCTGGCTATTACAAATAAAGCTGCTACAAACATGGTTGAGCAAATGTCCTTTTTGTGTACTTGCACCTCTTTTGGGTATATGCCTAGGAGAAACCGAGAATTGCTAAAACAATCCTCTACAATAAAAGATATCTCCATCCCTGATCTCAAGCTGTACTATAGAGCAACAGTTATAAAAACTGCATGGTACTGGCATAGAAACAGAATGGTGGATCACTGGAATCGAACAGAAGACCCAGAAAAAAACCCACACACTTACGGACACCTGATTTTTGACAAAGATGCCAAAACCATACAATGGAAAAAAGATAGCATCTTCAACAAATGGTGCTGGTCCAACTGGATGTCTACATGTAGAAAAATGAAAATAGATCCATACTTATCACTCTGCACAAAACTGAAGTCCAAGTGGATCAAAGACCTCAACATAAAACCAGACACATTAAATCGGCTAGAAAAAAAAGTGGGGAATTCCCTAGAACTCATTGGTACAGGAGAAAACTACAGAACACCAACAGCACAGGCTCTAAGAGCAGCAATCAATAAATGGGACCTCATGAAATTGAAAAGCTTCTGTAAAGCAAAGGACACCGTCATCAAAACAAAGCGACTGCCTACAGATTGGGAAAGAATCATCACCAACCCTTTATCTGACAGAGGACTCATATCCAATATACATAAAGAACTAAACAATTATTGCTGAAAAGCAATAAACCAAGTAATCCACTTAAAAAATGGGGAACAGAGCTAAAGAGAGAATTCTCTGTAGAGGAATATCGAATGGCAGAGAAACACTTAAAGAAATGCTCAACCTCATTAGTCATTAGGGAAATGCAAATCAAAACAACCCTGAGATTTCACCTTACACCCATCAGAATGGCCAAGATGAAAAACTCAAGGGACAACACATGCTGGAGAGGTTGTGGAGAAAGGGGAACCCTTCTCCACTGCTGGTGGGAATGTAAACTGGTACAACCACTCTGGAAATCAATCTGGCGCTTTCTCAGACAACTAGGAATAGCGCTTCCTCAAGATCCAGCAATAATACCCATTCTTATAGCTGTGTGTAACATATAAATATAGAGCTAACATTGATTTTTAAAAAATGTAAATTATTTTTTACTAAAATAGTCAAAATTTTAAAAAATCTTGTTTTCTACTGTAATTAAAATTTCACTAGTTTCAACCATTTAATTTTATAACACAATTTACTTGTATTTAAACAAAGTTTAGAAAAGGACAATTGGTATACAAGCGATTCAAATCATTTAAAAGAATCCCAAATACCTAGATTAATGCTTTTTAAATTTGTTTCTTTTCCTGATACTTTAGTGTCATAAAAATTATTTTTGAAATAAAATTGAATTTTTAAGGGTTAATTGCTTAGCTTTATAAGTTAATAATTTTTTAGTTTTTGTTTGATTTTACTGACAAATTGATGCTAAATTATAAACATAGTTTCTTGACACAGGTTACACAAAAACATATTAAATCATATATGAATGAAAATATTTTAAAATACGCTTCTTTTGTTAAATTTTAACAAACTTGTTTATGTCATTATTTTTTATTTATAAATAACGGCTTAATGTTTATATATATGTTCATTCACATCACATTAGACATAAATGAATGTATTATGCTATAATCAAGCAACATGTCATTTTACAGAAAGAGCCTTGACAAGCTGTTAAGACCAATACCCTGCAAAAGTTAGGTTCAACTGCTTTCTGTATTTTAAAATGATTTATTTCTCTTTTGAGATTATAAAACATTACTTTGTTTTCTTCTCCCCTATCCTCTCTTCAAATCATCCAATATGCCCCTCCAATCTCATTTTTCCCATCAAATTTATTTTCCCTTTTTTCACTAATCTTGCTAATATACATATGTATCTTCAAAATTTAACCTGCTCCATCTGTGTAAACTAAACTTATATGTATTTTCAGGGCAGACTATTTGGTGTTGGAAAATCAATTATACTTCTCTTCCTTGGAGAAGAGACTTTTTCCTGTTTTTTTTTGTATTATTATTTATATTAATCACAGATTATTTACTTTATATCCCAGCCATAGCCCCCTCCTTCATTCCCTCCCAATCCTATTCTTCCTACCTCAATCTCCTCCCTGTCTCTTTCCAAGTCCACTGATAGGGGAGGTCTTTCTTCCCTTCCATCTGACCCTAGCTTATCAGGTCTCATCAAGGCTGGCTGCAATGGCCTCCTCTGTGGCCTAACAAGACTGTTCCTTCCTCGAGGGCAGGGAGAGGGAAAGAAGTTCATATCAAGTTCATGTCAGAAATAGTTCCTGTTCCCCTTACTAGGGTACCCACTTGGTTACTGAGCTACCATGGGCTATATCCGAGCAGGGAATGTAAACTTGTACAACCACTTTGGAAATCAATCTGGCACTTCCTCAGACAATTAGGAATAGTGTTTCCTCTAGATCCAGCTATACAACTCCTAGGCATATATCCAAAAGAAGCTCAAGAACACAACAAGGACAATTGCTCAACCATGTTTGTAGCAGCTTTATTCGTAATAGCCAGAACCTGGAAACAACCCAAATGTCCTTTTTCCTGTTCTTAACATTCTTTAGTTGCAGGTAGTTCTTCGTGTAGGCTTGTGGCTTTGTGGTCTCTCCCCTGTCCCCTAAAGCATGTAAGTTGGTATTGTGTTTATCCAGTCCCAATGGACACATTTACAGAGCTTTCTGAATGTTTGAATCCACATTTGAGAGTCAGCTCTATGTTGCTATGTGATATCTCTCATCGCTCATTTTTAACATGTTCATTTAGCTAGTGATTTATGTAAGGTATAAGAGTTTAAAACATTCTTTAATATTCTCTAACACACACTTAAATTAAACGGATTATTCCTACTAATATAAATTCTTTTCACTGCTTTGGGAGGACCTCCTCCTCTTTCATCTGACCCTGTTTTATCAGGTATCTTCAGGACTGGCTGCAAAGTCCTCCTCTGTGGCCTAGCAGGACTGCTTCTCCCTTGGGGGTTGGGGAGGTCAAAGAGCCTGCCATTGAGTTCCTGTCAGAAATAGTCCCTGTTCCCCTTACTATGGGAAACTGATTGGTTACTGAGCTAACATTGGCTTCATCTGAGCAGAGGTTCTAGTTTATATCCATACATGGTCCTTGTTGGAGTGTCAGTCTCAGAAATGACCCCTGTGCCCAGATATATTTGGTCCTTGTGGAGTTCCTATCCTTTCCATGTCATACAAACTTCCCCTTCTTTTATATGGTTCCCTCACTCTGCTGAAGGTTTGGTTATGAGTCTTAGTATCTGCTTTGAAACACTGCTAGGTAGAGTTTTTCAGGGACCCTCTGCAGTAGGCTCCTGTCCTGTTACTTGTTTTCTCCTATGTCCAATTGCACCTCCCATTTGTCTTTCAAAGTGAGGATCGATCATCTTACCCTGGGTCCCCTTTCTTGTTTATCTTCTTTAGGTGTGTAGATTTCATTATGTTTATCGTTTCTTATAGGACTATATGAGTGAGTATATACCATTTGTGTCTTTCTCCTTCTGGGATACCTCACTCAGAATGATCTTTTCTAGATCCCACCATTTGCCTGCAATAGGGGCAGGGAGGAAATGAGCGAGGGAGGGTTTGGGAGGGAATAAGGGAGTGGGATACAGTTGGGATACAGAGTTAATAAAATGTAACTAAAAATAAATAAATAAATAAATAAATAGATAAATAAATGAGCAAAAAAATTAAATACTTTTCAACTAGAATATCACAGTGTGTATCTTTTTTTTTCTTTTTTATACAAAAGTAACCTATATCTCTTGGGATTTGAACATGAAATAGTACACTTTGCTCTGTCTTCAGAAAAAGTAATTGATACATACAGAGAGTAAAGGGCATAAAAGTTTAGTAGAACCGATAGTAGAGATTACTATACAGTCAACATCAAATCCTGTGTAACAATTATATCATTAGAAGGAAAAACATGAAGAAGAATGGGTTAAAGGACAAACACTGGCTTGTATGTAGGCATACTCTTTTCCTTTACTCACCGTTCTTTGAAGGAAAACAGTTGTGACTTTCACTGCCCTGGTGACCCAATCTGTTTTTGTTTGTTTCAGCTGTGTCATGTTATTATGTCAACATTATTTCATGTTCTCTCCAACAAGTCTCTTTCCTACTTTCATGTATGTTATGTG